>NC_064812.1:0-308446 GCF_023721935.1 Panthera uncia | reverse complement strand
CCCCCCCCCCCCCCCCCCCCCCCCCCGGCATTCTCCTCTGGTCTGTCCACCCAGGTGACTGTGCCAGCCCACAGGCTGGCTTATGTGGTGGGCTGCCCAACCCCCAAACCAGCCCCCTGCAGCCCTGCTGCGACTGGAGGAACAGGAGTCGACAGAAAGTGACCATGGCTCTCAAGTGTCCATATGTATTTTATTCACACAAAGTGTTGTCACCTCTTGAGTCCATGCGTCAGAGCCAGAGTCTGTGGCCGGGCCACCCACCCCAGGCCCGGAGACCACCCGACTGAGGACGCTACCTCAGGGAACACCCGGGCCACGGCAGGGCTGGGCTTTTTTGTTTTTAATAAATAAAAACTCAACTCTAAAAAATATATATATATATGTATATATATATAAACTGGGGAGAAATTAAGTTTTACAATTGGAACTCAAAATTCCAAAATGGAAAATGTACAAACTGAGAGTCTAGGTACTTCCTACCCCCAGCTCTGGCCTTGAGGAAGGGCACTCCTGGGCGCTCCCTGGTTCCCCAGCTTGGGGTTCCTTCCCTCTCTTCTACTGCAGGTCCCAGATGGGGATGGGGCAGGGTTTGGTTTTTGGTCAGGAGCCAAGAAAGTGGCGAAGAAAATGAAGGAGTGAGATCAACTTGCTCTGCAGAGGACAGGCTAGGACGGCTCAGAGATAAATAGCATTTGGGTTAAAACTATGTCATTAGCAAATTTAGTTCTTATATCTTTCCCTCTATATCTCTATACACAGGCGGGTTGGTGTGCTGGATAGATTCTGAATTTATAGTTACACGAAGAAAAAAATACTCTTGCCCCCCACCCCCACCCTGCCCCAAGAATGCCTGCTCAACCCTGCCCCCGACCCCAGAGGACTTTGGTTTGGGGGCCCCTCCCTACCTAGAGAGAGCCTGCCAGGCCCTGCTCTGGTGATGGGACAGCCCAGTGCCCTGGGGCCCCCAAATTCCCACGGTCTCCACGTTGGAGGCCACAGGTGGCAGGGGGCAGGAGGAGGCTGCAGGCCAGGAAGGAAACAGAGGGGAACCGGGGAGGGGCAGAGGAAAGAGGGGCAGCCGGGCAGGGTCCAGGCCAGGGCCAGGCTGAGCGCAGGAGCCCCAGCTCCAGGGGAGGGTGGCATGTGCTCTCGGGCCGGCCGGGAGGGGCAGTGTCACTTGGCTCCAGGAAACAGAAGGCACTTTCTCGGGGCTGACCGGCCGGTGGTGGGCGGGGCGGTGCCCACAGATCTGGCCACGAGGCAGCGGGGTGGGAGGGGGGTGTGCGGACAGAGACGCCCTTCCCAACCCCTCTGCCCTGGCTGCGACCTCAGGCCCGGGGCCTGGGTGGGAGAGCTGGGGGCTTCCAGGGCTGGGGCGGGCATGGGCGGGGCCTGGCATGCTGCCTCCGCGGCTGGGGCGTTCCCTCCCCCCTCCCGGCGTGCTCCCCTGCCCGGGCGCACACCCGAGCGTCGGCTCTGTCCCCACCCTCGGTCCTTGGGACCCACGTGCTATAGCACGCCCTCCATGAAGCTGGTGTCCAGGTGCTGGATGAGCACGCGTAGGAATGACATCTCCTTGCGAGTGTTCTCGAAGATGACGCGCGGGTCGTCCGACCGGCAGCGCAGGCAGTTGGGCGCCATGACCATGGCCAGGTTGCTGACATCCATCTTGGTGATGGCCACGTTGGCTGGCTGCACGAACACCTGCGGAAGGGAGAGGAGGGTGGGCCCAGGCTGGCGTGTTGAGTGCTGGGGGAGGGATGGGGGGGGGGAGTGCCCCACCGCATACCTGAAGGAAGCGGATGAGGTAGCACAGCACCAGGCGGTTGATGCGGGGCAGCGAGTGCACCACGGCCACGGCGGCCTCAGGGCTCTCGTAATGTGCGATGCACTGCTCGTAGAACTCGTGCGGGATCAGGGGCTCTTCCAGCTCCCGATACCACAGCTTCAGCAGCGACGCTACAGACACAGAGCAGGGGGGAGGGGGAGGGCTCAGCCCAGCCTGCTCGACAGGCACCCCTGTAGTGGGAGCGAGGGCGAGGCAGGGGATGTGTCGGGGAGGGGAGGCAAGTGGCGTGACCAGACTGGAAAGAGTCCACCTAGCCCAGGTAGGCTGCCCAGGCCGGCCCTGGAGGCCTGGGGGATTGTGCAGGGAATGAAGGAGGGCTGCAGGAAGGAGGCCCCAGGGGAGACTCTGATGGGCAGGGGGTGTCTGTGCTGGAAATGGACCGGGAGCCACACTGTTCCAACGGCCCAGACCTGCTCCAGCTCCTAGGGGAATGGGCTCACCAGGGACGTGGGGGTCCTCCAGGCCTGTAGGCACCTTCCACTGGTCTACCTGTAGCTTCAGGGCGTTCACTTCATCAATGTCCCCAGGAACTCTGTGGAATACACGGGTGAGTCTCACCGAGTTGGAATCTGTCTTGCCCTTGATCAGGCGCCTCCCCATTAGACTGGCCTCTTTTCCACCAGGGAGAGAGGTGGCTTGGGGCTCCTACCCCATGCATGCTGACTGCTGTCCCTCCCCACTCTGCTAGCCACCCCCGTGCGGATGCCATTATCACCGAGGCCACTGAGGACCAAACCCACAAGCCTGTTTCCCCAGCTGTTCTCTTGGGGCGTGGGTGGAGGGCCTTGTACCATTCCCCCTGCAGGGCAGGAGCTATCATCCCTATTCACAGGCGAGCGAGCGGTCTGCTTGCTGTTGCTGTGTCTTTCTAGGCTCATGTCTTTGGCTCTGCCTGTGGTTGCTGTCCAAGTGCCTTCTGGGACCCTGGTGGCAATTTCTGCTCGGGAACGGTCTCTGGCTGACCCCCCTGCCTAAAGTCAGGCGTGCTGCCATTCAAGGGGACGACTCTCTGACTTGCTTCCTAAGGACAGGGCCCTGCCCTGCCTCTTCAGGCTACCTAGTGGCCCATTTGCCCCAGGGTGTCCCTCCCCACCTTCAGATGACGGCCTCCTGTGGAGGGCCTCTCTGGCTACTCCCAGGCAGGGGCATGGGTCTGGACCCCAAAACCCAGGGCTGAAGCACAGAGGTAGGCCCAGTGGTCCTGGTGTCTGACGGCTCCTGCCTGCCTGACACACAGTGCAGCCACCCGAGGCTCCCACACCCAGGGCCCAGGTTGCGGGGCACCTGAAGATGCCTTCCGTCTGGTCACCGTTGAGCGCTAGCACCTCCTCAGACAGACGTGTCTGTACCCAGGGCAGCTGCCGGTCAGGGTAGCGCTCCTTCTGCAGGCTCATGACCTCCTGCAGCGCGCTGCCAAACATGGATGGGCTGAACACAGCGTTCTTGGCGTGCCGGATCTCCTCCACGTTGGGCTTCTTCAGCCCCTGCCAAGATAGCCCAGCTCTCCATCTTGGTGTGGCCCCACTGCCCTGCTCCCAGCCTTCCCTGTGCCCTGTACCCCTCCCAGGGCTGCCTCTGGCTCGGCCACCCTCCCTTCTCCCCTGTCCTCTCATCCCCGGTAACTCCAGACATCTGCCCAGTCAGAGCTGGCGGTACCCGCAATTCCCTGGTCCCCAAGTCACTGGGGGAGGGGCAACATGCTGGGCCACCTACACTGTCCCAAATTTTTAGGTGGCCCTTGTTGGTCACACAGGAGGAAGAGGGGAAGGACTCCTGGAATGAGAGCTGCCTGTGGCAGTGGGAAGCCCAGGCTGGCTGACCTGGACCATGTGAGACCACCCTGGGGTAGAGGTGAGGGGGGAAAGCCTGAGGTGGGTACAGGCAGCAGCTTCTAGAGGCAGGACTACAGAAGTGCATTCGAAGGGAGAAGGGGAAGGGACAGCCAGGCTCCAGGACAGCTGCCTTCAATAGTTGGGGAAAGGTCTGGCATAGGAGGGCCTGAGGGCTTCCTGGGTAGGGGTGGGGTGGTAGGCTGAAAGGGAGGAGGGAGTGGACAGAAGGGAGAAGATGGCCACAAATCCTAAGATCAGGGAACAAGGTCCAGATGTTTGGTGTGACTGAGGCCCCTCTACGGGTGCCGCGAAATGTGGGCTCAGGGCAGGCAAGATGAGAGGTTGTGGGAGGGGTGTGGCTGTCCAGCTCTGCCAGGCAGTAAGAGGCCCCAGCAGCAGAATGGGGGCCAGGGAAGTGGCTAGGGGAGCACACTACTGGGACCACCCGCACAGCTACCAGTGGGGGGTCTGGGCTCTTGGACCATCATGGCCAGGTGGGTGGCCCAGTGTGAGTGAAGGGGCACATGGTCGTCTTCTGAGCCCGCCCTGCATTCCAAGGCTGGGCCTCCCCTGGGTCCAGAGGCAGTCTGCCAGGGTGGGAGGGTCCCTTCTGGGAAGGGTGGTCTCTTAGCCTGCCCACGTGCTGTGCCTTTCTCTGCCCCTCACCCGCACCAGTATGACGGCAACAGGCCTGGGGCAGCTGGTGCTGCTGCGGCAATGCGTCCCACCCTCACTTGGGCCGGCGCCCTGATGCCCTGGCCTAGCTACACATCCCTTTGCCTGCAGTGGCTCCTCAACTTGCGGTGCAGACCCTGCCCGAGGCCTTTCCCAGCTGCCTGCCTAGGTAGGCTCCCTGGAGCACTTTCTGTGCTGTGAACTGTCACACGCCCCACCCCGAAGCCGAATGTGCAGGCTGGGCTCAAGGGGAGCGGGACACTCAGTAGGGTGTGAGGGGTGGCTTGCCAAGGCTTCCTTCTGGACCCTGCCTGGGGGTCACCGGCATAGCCTGCCACCCCTGCCTGGCTGTCCTAGGGGAGCTCGTACCTTTTTGGCCCCCGTCAGGGCCGCCTTTTGCAGCTTGTGGTAGCAGTACTTGGCGTATGTGCTGATCGCCACCCCTGGAAGAGAGCAGGTTCTGGTCGGCTGGGTGTGGGTGCGCGGGGCACAGAGGCTAAGAGAAGCAGCAGCAGGGGTGAGGAGAGGCAGCTTCTGCAAGAGCCCTGGGGGCCCGGGCCAGTGGGTCCTCACTTTTCTGGGCTAGGTCCTTGAAAGCAGAAACCCACATCGAGAGGCCAGAGGGACTCCCTCGCCTCAAGGAGCCAGGCTTGGGAGGCGACTCCTCTGCCAGCCCACCCACACTTCCTCACGGCCAGGAAGGGCAGGCTGGGAATGAGACTTATCCCCACTGAGTCACAGGCAGGATAGGGCAGGACCTGGGCCCCGGGGTCTCCAAACCCATGCTCCCCTTGCAAGTTAGCCCCGAGGAGCCCCTGACAAGGGTCATTTCCACAGGCAGCAGGGCTAAAGGAGCTTAGTGCCCTCTGCCTTGGTCCAGCACTGGGGACGGGGCTTTGGGCCAAAGGTCCTGCAGCCCTGCGTCCAGCCAGGGATGCTGTGTAGCTGTGGTAGAGGGGCCTCAGCCTGCCGCGCCCCATCCCTGTCTGTTGAGGGCTGTGTGGACAGGAGTCATGGAAAGGGAAGCCAAGGAGATGGCTGCAGTGGAAAAGGGGATGAATGTGGAGAGAATGCCCCATGTCCCAAGCTTGGGTGTCAGTGGGAGGGCCACGCCACAGAAGGACACCTTTAAATTCTGCCCGAGGGCTGAAGGCGGCTGGGAGAGGGCTTTTCTAAACTCTGCCCCTGGCAGAAGTTCTGGCTAGTTGTCATGGGGGTGATGGCTCTGGTGGCGGTTTGAGGGCAAGAACCTCAGGGAACTTGGCCATGAGGTTCTCCAGATACAGAAATGAGGGGAAGGAGAGAAGCACAAGGTGGGGAGGAGGGAGAGGTAGTGGGGGAGGAGATCCCACACAGGGTGGGTTTGAAATGTGTGCAGCATCTTTCCTGGTGAAGGGGAGGGGGGTGGTGGGGAAGGGAGGGAAAACAGAAGCAGCGACAAGACCACGAACACGCAATGACACGGAGCCCAGAGGAGCCATCCAGGCATAGGTGCCAAGGACCAACAGACAGAAAAGCTGTAACGTGTGCCTCCAGGCTCAGGACTGGCCCCTTCTCTGGAAGGCCCTGCCCCTGCTGGGTCCACCTGCCCCAGTGCCTGCCGGCCAGAGGGAGGCCTCTACACCCAAGTCTCAAATCCAAATACCCCCATCTTCTTTTAAGGGAAGCAGTTTCTTGTGGACGTTCAAGCACATGGGGGTCTTTGGACCTCAGTGTGAAAAACATAAACATGGCTTAATGGAAATCTTTTTGAGTTATCCCAAGATAGTTTTATTATTGTAAGTGGTAAGGGGATTCTTTTTTAGAGTAAAGTGAAAACAAACATTTCTTATTCTCCCTGGAGAATCTGTTTCCCTATGGTCCCGGGGGGATCCACAGATCCCTGGCAGAGAATCCTAGCTGCTGCCTCTGACAGGCCAGCTCAGGACACAGCACCTAGAACCTTCTGCCACAGGCCGACCTGGCCTCTCTGGGCAGGCTGTCAGGAACCTGGAAGGCAAAGGGGGCCTTGGGCTTTACACTGGCCACCAGGAGCCCAGAGAGCACTTTGTAGCAGGCAGCAGACTGGGTAGGGCCTAGCGAATGCCTCCTGTCTCAGGGCCTCTCCAACAGACTGTGGTCTGAAGATCCTGAGGCTGCCACCTCTCAGTTGGTAACCCTGGTCAGAAGGCAGCCTTTCTGGGCCTTAGCTTCTTCCTCTGTAGGATGAGACAAGGACACCTACCTCACAGGTGCCCATAAAGGGCTGACCTTGGGGTCTGGTGCACAGCTCAGCAGCTGCAGCTGCGGGTATCACAGGGAGGACCAGGGCTGTGGCCATGTATGCCCAGAGTCCCAAGAGCCCCTCTGCACCCTGTACTGCCGTGGACAGAGCTCCCCAGGCCGGGACTGAGGGCTGTCTGCTGAGTGCCTGGGAGGATGTGCAGGGCCTACGGCCAACCCAGGGAGACTCTCACGGTGGTGTGGGGTGCTCTGCTTTGGGCCCACTGACCTGTCCCAGCCTTGCCAGGACACGCCATGCCCAGTCTTTATGTGGGGAGATGGTGGCCCCAAGGGGACTGACAGAAGCAGCTGAGTCTATGCTGCTATGCCAGGGATCCAGGCCTGCCCTGGGGCCTTAGTGCCCCTGAGCCCTGGCTTCAAGCCTCAGAAGCCGCCGGATCTGGCCAGAACCTGCCACTGCCACCTCTTGGCATGGACACTGCTGGGTCCCAGGGCTTCTAGCTCCCTCCTCACTACCCAACACCATCTTGGGCTGTAGTGTCCTGCTTAGCCCAAGCCCAGGCCCACAGGAGCCCATTCGCTGTGCCCCCAGGCCCACCTGCCTGTGGCAACACGACTCGTGAACAGGCTCCGGTAGGAGCTCAGAGCCCCTCCACTCCGTTCCAGATGGGTGTGGCCCAAGGGCAGTTGAAAATTGTGGACTGCAGCTTCCCCTTTGTGTCCAAGGGCAGCATGCATCCAGAGAGCTTCCCAGAGGAAGGGGTGTTGAGGCTGACTGGTATTAGAGAAACAGAAATGGGGCAAGTCTGGGGAATGAGTTGTGTGTACCAAGGCTGAGGGAAGTGCCAGGGGTGGGGCAGGGGCTGGTCCCAGAGCCCCGGTGCCAGGAAGGGAAGCTGACAGGACAACAGTGAGACCACCAGCTCTCCCAGCAAGGAGGGTACAGTTTTGGGTTAACAGGGCTTCCGTGGAGCTTGGACAGCAGCAGGATGGGGGTGTGAATCTTGAGCCAGGCCCAGGAGAAGGGCAAGGCTGGTGGGGTTGGTCGGAAAACCCATGGGCTCCCACCAGGGAAGCAAGGCTAGGGTGGCCTGGGTTGGAGGTCAGGACTGGGCAGGCACTGGCCCTCAGGGCACTTCCTCAGCAAACACTCACCTAGGGGGGCTTTCGCAGGCCTTGCCCAGTTCGTCCTCACGCCCCTCCCCACTGAGAGCCCAGCGTGAAGTTGGAAATTGTTCTGCAGCACCTCGGAGAAAGGCGCAGGGCAGGTGTGGCCTCTCCCAGGACCCTCTTCAGTGACCTGGGGCCTCCGGCTGGCTCAGGAGGCCGCAGGCCTGATGGTTAGTGCCACCCCACCAACACCCCTTCCAGCCCAGAAGCGGTTAGAGAAAGGAGGCCAGGCGGCCTAGGCCGGAGAGCAGAACTGTGCAGACACAGCGCACAGGGGCTGTGGGGAGAGGCCCTACCATCCGGCTCCTCAACATAAGGCTTGGGTTTCTTTCTCAACTTGGACTTCTTCTTAGTGTTCCTTTCCAGGAGCGCTTTCATATGCTGCGTCACTGGGGAGCAAACAGAGCCATGAGGACCACAGAACACAAAGCCAGGAATGCATGCCCACGCGGGTCGAGATGTGGCTGGCGAGGAGGCCCCTGGGCCTGCTTGCGGCTGACCCCCATCAGCTGGGAAGGTATTGCACCCCTGCTGGGTTCCTCAAAGGGAAACAGGGCCATGGCCAATGCCCAGCTGGGGCTGAGGAGCACCCAGCCCAGCAGTGATGTGGTGTGTGTGGTTGTGTATGGGAACGTGTCTGGACCATGTGACCCGGGTAGGTACTGGGGCCCTGCTGAGCACTGTCAACCAGAAAGCTGGCTCTGTTCATGCTAGAGGTGGGCAGGAAGATGCAGGGGAGGTGACCCTGGTCAAGAGAAGAGAGGCAGCCAGTGCCTGACCCTCTGGCTGGCTGGAGGAGCCCCCAGCCCAGCCATCTGGCTCCTAAATGGCTGCACTCAGGGGTCCCAGGCTCCTGAGCTGGTGCTGGAGAAGGTGCTGAGCAGCACAACAGGCTTCTGGGGTTGATCTGGGCATGCCTCCCACTCTGTGCAAAAAAAACCTTACCACTGTTGATAGGGAGCCCTTCGCACCCCCTCCATCCTGAGCTCTCTGGAAGGGAGTCTCTATGCACAGCCCACACTAAGGTTGGGAGTTTCGCTCTTCTCTGACAGTGGACCATTTACACAAATTATGTGTTATTCTTCTGCACAGGAGATTGCTATCTTACCTATCATTTATTTTTATCACTAAGGACTTGTGGGCGTATCATTTCACACTCTGAGTTATAATCCAATACGACTACATTTTCCCTCAACTGCTCCAGCTTTGGCCACTGGGAGCCCTTTCCGTTGGCTCCTGTGTCCTGACACACCCTGCCAACTCCCCGTGGCCCCACCAGCACTTTCTGACTTGGGCACTGCATCGTGTACACTCCCTGCACCGGCCCTAGATTCAGCTGTTTTTCCAAGGAGCCCTGGTTCCTTGCAGTGGAAAATGGTATTAGGAACCAAGATCTGGGTGTGAGGTGCGCTCATTGCTTTTGGGGTGCTGACAGAGCTAGTAAAGATACATTTGTACACTAGCCCCTGTATATGCACATCCCTCCAATATCCCACACCAATACTTCCAACTGTGATCCGCCACCACAGGACCCTCTAGACTCCTCTAACTCATTTGTAACTGTTGTATCTTTTTACTCTCTGAACAGTGTCTTTTGAAGAGGAGATTTAATTTTGTTAAACTCCAATATATCAATGTTTTTTTCTTGTAGATGGTGCTTTAAGTATCACACATAAAAACCTTTCCCTAAGTCAAGAAAAACTTTCTCCTGTGTTTTGTACTAGTTTTATAGTTTTAGGGTTTTTTATTTGTTTGCTTTTTAAATTTAGGTTTAGGACTTTCCTTTTTTGTTTGTTTGTTTTGTTTTTTAAAGTTTATTTGAGAGAGACAGACACAGCATGAGCAGGGGGTGGGAGGAGAGGCGGGTGAGAGAGAATCCCAAGCAGGCTCTGCACTGTCAGCCCTTGAACTCACGAACTCACGAACAATGAGATCATGACCTGAACCGAAACCAAGAGTCGGACACTTAACCAACTGAGCCATCCAGACACGGCTACAGTTTTTTAGGTTTTATATTCTGGTTTATGATCTGAGGTAGCTTTTGCATACAACATAAAGTATGGGTTGAAGCTCATCTTTTTATGCATTTGGACATCCACCTGTCCCAGCACCATTTGAGGAAAGCACTATCCTTTTCTTCACCGAAGTGCCTTTGTATCTCTGTGTAAAACTGGTTGATCATATATGTCTGAGTCTAGTTGTGGACTCTATTCTGTCCCACAGATCTACTATCTACCTTTACAGCGACAGCTTATTCTCCTGGCTACTATAGCTTTGTAGCAAGACTTGAAGTAGGGTAGGGTTAGTCCTCCAAATTTGCTCTTTTGTTTCAAAGGTTATTTTGGCTATTCCAGGTCCTCTGTATTTTCTATGGATTTTAGAACCAGCCTGTTAATTTCTAAATTAGGATTGAATCTATATATCAATTTGGGTGGAAGTAACATCTTGACACTATTGAATCTTCTGATTCATAACATGGTATTTCTCTCCATTAACTTAGGCCTTCCTGACTTTCAGCAATGTTTGGGAGTTTTCATTGTAGAAGTTTTAGAAATCTTTTGTCAGATTCATCCCTAACTTTATCATATTTTTTAAATGCTACTTTGGGTTTTTTTTTTCTTTTTTTAAGATTTTATTATTTCTTTTATTAAAAAATTTTTAATGTTTATTTATTTTTTGAGAGACAGAGAGTGTGAGCTGGGGAGGGGCAGACAGAGAGAGACACACACAGAATCCAAAGCAGGCTCCAGGCTCTGAGCAGTCAGCACAGAGCCCAGTGCAGGGCCCAAACCCACAAACCGCAAGATCAAGACATGAGCAGAAGTCTGACGCCTAACCGACTGAGCCACCCACGCGCCCCAAGATCAAGTGATCTCTATACCCAATGTGGGGTTCAAACCCATGACCCCAAGATCAAGAGTCGCATATAACACTGAGCCAGCCATGTGCCCCCAGATGGTATTTTAAAAATGTTTATTTCCAGTAGTGTGTTGCTATTATGTAGAATCATGATTAACTTTTATATTGGTCTTATTTCCTACAACCTTGCTAAACGCACTTATTGTAGTATTTTTATGGATCTAATAGAAGATTGTGTTGCATGTGATTAAAGAAAATTGCACACTTCCTTTCCAATTTGGATGCCTTTTCTTTTCCATGACTTTGCACTGTCTAGGCCTCCAGCATGATGTATAGTAGATGCAGTGGGGTTGGGGGTTCTTGCCTTGTTCTTGATCTTGCGGGGAAAGCATTCAGTCTTTTATCATTATGTATGGTGCTGGCTAGAGGTGTTTCTTAATTGTGGTAAAATATAACCATGAAAATGTAGCCATAGAGCCATTTTAAGTGTACAATTTAGTGGTATTAGATCCATTCGCAATTTCACGCAGCCATCACATTTATTCCTAAAATCCTTACATCACCACAAACAGAAACCTTATACCTATTAAGCAAAAACTCTTCATTTACCCTTCCCCAGCTCCTCGTAACCTCTAATCTACTTTCTGTCTCTATGAATTCGCTTATTTTAGATATTTCATAAAGGTTGGATTATACAGTATTTGCCCTTTTGTATCTGGCTTCTTTCACTTAGAATAACTTTTCAAGGTTCTTCTGTGTTGTAGCATGTAACAGAGCTTCATTCCTTTTTATGGCTGAAAAATATTCCATTGTATCAACAGACCACATTTTGCTTATCCATTCACCTGCTGGACACCTGGGTTGTTTCCACTTTTTGGCTACTGTGAATAATGTTGCTATGAATATTGCTGTACAAGTATCTGTTTGACTTCTTACTTTCCATTCTTTTGGGTACTGAAGGGTTTTAAAAAATATTTGCCTTTTATCTGGTTGAAGAGGTTCCCTTCTGTTCCTAGTTTGTTTAGAGTTTATATCAGGAATGGAAATGTTGGATTTTGCCAAATGTTTTTTCTGCACTTATTGGGATGATCACATGGTCTTTCTTTTTCACTGTTGCTATGGCAAATTACATGGAATTTTAATGTTAAACCAACCTTTCATTCTTCAGATAAACCCTGCTTATTCAAGATGCATTATCTTTTTTATATATTGTTGGAGTCAATTTGCTAATATCATTAACAATTTCCGTGTTTAGGAGAACTGTCTGTGCTTTTCTTTTTTTGTAATGTCCTTTTATAAATTTGGTATGGAATGAACTGAGAGATAGTCCCTCCACTTCAGTTTTCTCAATAGGTTTGTAAAGAATTGTTACACAAACAATGGAATGTTTGCTAGAATTTACCAGGGAAGCCATTTGGGCCTTTAATTTTCTTTGTGGGAAGGTTTTAAGTAACAATTCAATTTCCTTAATAGATACAGGATTTTTTTTTTTTTTCTTTTTGGTTGTCTATTGCTTATTGAGTGATCTTTGGTAGTTTGTGTCTTTCAAGGCATCTGTCCATTTCCTCTTTTTTAAAATTTTTAATGTTTATTTAGTTTTGAGAGAGACAGAGAGAGAAACAGAGAGAGCAGGGGAGGGGCAGAGAGAGGGAGACACAGAATCTGAAGCAGGCTCTAGGCTCCGAGCTGTCAGCACAGAACCTGACGTGGGACTTGAACCCATGAAATGTGAGATCACGACCTGAGCCAAAGTCCAATGCTCAAACAACTGAGCCACCCAGGCGCCCCTGCCCATTTCCTCTTAATTGTCAAATTTACGGCATAAAGTTGTTTGTAACATTTCCTTTTCCTTTTACATGTTAAATCTGTCGTGATATCATCTCTCATTCTTGAGATTGATAATTTATATCTTCTTTTCATTGTGATTAGTCTAGCTAGAGATTTATCAATTTCATTAATCTTCTCAAAGAATTAGCTTTTTGTTTCATTGACTTTCTGCATTTTCTGTTTTCAACTTTTACTGATTTCTACTCTGATCTTCATTATTTTCTTTCTTCTGCTTGCTCTTGGTAGCATTTATTTTTTAAGTTTCTTAAAGCAGAAATTGAGGGGTGCCTGGGTGGCTCAGTCAGTTAAGTGTCCAACCTCAGCTCAGGTCATGATCTCGCCGTCTGTGAGTTTGAGCCCTGCATGGGGCTTTGTGCTGATAGCTCAGAGCCTGGAACCACCTGCTTTGGATTTTGTGCCTCTCTCTCTGCTTCTCTGCTGCTCATGCACTGTCTCTGTCTCTCTGTCTCTCTCTCAAAAGTAATTAAACATTAAAAAAAAAATTAAAGTAGAAACTGAGGTCGCTAATTTGAGATATTATTTTAGAATAATCTCCCTCTAAGAACTGCTGTGGCTGCATCCCACAATTAATGTATGTTTTGTTTTCATTTTCTTTCAGTTTAAAATATGTCCTAATTTCCCCTTAGGTTTTTAAATTTTGTTAATGTTTATTTATTTTTGAGAGAGAGACAGACAGACTGTGAGTGGGGGGCGGGGGCGCAGAGAGAGAGGAAGACACAGAATCTGAAGCAGGCTCCAGGCTCTGAGCTGTCAGCAAAGATCCTGACGCAGGGCTGGAACTCCCAAACTGTGAGATTATGACCTGGGCTGAAGTTGGGCCCTCAACCGAGCCACCCAGGTGCTCCCCAATACCCCCCTCCATCCAGGTTTTTATTTGACCATTGGGCTATTTAGTAATATGTTCTTTAGTTTGCAGATATTTAGGGATTTTCCAGATATCTTAGTGTTAGTGACTGCTAATTTAATTGTGTTGTGACTAGAGAACACACTTCTATGACTAACCTTCTTTAGCATTTCTTGAGATTAGTTTTATGGCTCAGAATATGGCCTATCTTGAAAATGTGGCTGGGATTTGAGTCCAAATGCTCTGGGTCCAAAATCTATACTCCTACCTATTCTAATGGTGGCTGCTTTTCTTTCTTTAAAAAAAATTTTTTTTTTTTTTTTTTTTTTTGAGAGAGAGAGAGCACGCAACATGAGCTGGGGAGAAGCAGGGAGAGAGGGGGACAGATGATCCAAAGGCCTGACAGCAGAGGCCTGGACACTGTGGGGCTCGGACTCATGAACTGTGTGCTCATGACCCAACAGGAAGTCGGACACGTAATCAACTGAGCCACCCAGGCACACCTATGGTAGCTGCTCCGTTTCTTAAACAGACTTTCAACTAGTCCTTCCGTTTTCAGCTTCAAGGTCACACCCTTTCCAACCATTGCTAGAGGAAGCTGGCTCCACCCACTGTGGAGCTTTTAAGGGTTTGCTACCTACTTCAGCTTCTAAGCCTTGTCACTGTCTGCTTGGGATCCACATTTCTTGGTCTGCCACGTCAGCTTCCTGCCACTTGTTCATGTACTTTTCAGCTTCCAAAACATAGTGTTCATGCTCTTTGTCCTTGTGGGCTTTATTAGTTTTAATGCAGTGAAATATACACAAGATAAAATTTACCATTATAGCCATTTTTAATTGTACAGTTCAGTGGCACTAAGCACATTATTACTGTTGCGCAACCATCACCAACCATCTCCAGAACTTTTTCATCCGTCCAAATGGAAACTCTGTAGGCATGAAACAAGTCTCTACCTGTCCCTCCCCCAGCCTCTGGCATCTGCCATTCTTTCTGTTTTTATGAATCTAAATATTTTAGGGCCCTCTTGAGTTGACTCATACAGTATCTTTTTGAATTGGCTCATTTCACTGAGCACATTGTTCTCAAGTTTCATCCATGTTGTACACGTGTCAGAACTCCCTTCCCTTTTTTTAAGGCTGAATAATATTCCATTTTATGTATGGACCACGTCTTATTTATCTATTCATCCACTGATGAACACTTGAGCGATTTCCACCTCTTGGCTATTGTGAATAGACAATAGCCAGTGTACCTGAACCTGAGTGTACAACTATCTGTTCATGTCTCTGCTTTCAATTCTTTGTGGTATATACCCAGAAGTGGAACTGAGGGATCCTATCGTAATTCCATTTTTAATTTTTTGTGGAACTGCCACGCTGTTTTCCACAGTGGCTGCAACATTTTACATTCCCTTGTAAATGTTTTTTTTCTCATTTTAAAAATTCCTTCCCTGTTCATTAGTTCAAGGTGGAGTCCGAGTAACTGTATGTGTCAAAACTGACACCTTTACCTGGAAGCCCTAAGTCTTAGAGCATTAACAGTAAAGGAAACTCCTTAAGGTCTGCACCCTCCACGGTGCTGCTATGTGGAGCACGAGGGAGAGCTGTAATCGGTGATGTCTGCTGAGACCCTGCGAGGGAGGTCCTGAGGAGACAAGTGTCGTGAAAGCATTCTGCTGGTGGCTGGCACAAAGGTATGACCATGTATGAGACAGGGCTAAGCTGGGGGTCAGCAGACAGGTGAACTGGGGTTCACTGCACTGGCGCCTTGGTCTCGCACAGTGGTGACCACACAGATGTCACACGTGTGCTGGCACCCAGGCGAGCAACACAGCTCAGGGTGCGGCACCACCTGGGAGCCAGGCTTACTTCTGCCCTTGCCAGTGACCCCAAGACAAGGTGCAGTTTCCTTTCTCAAAGCACAGGCCACACCTCCTTGGCCGACGGGGCCTGCCTTCCTGACCAGCAGCCAGCAGCACCTATGTCCTCGATGCGCCAGTGGGAGGAAGCACAAGACCTCCCCTCTGGTTCAGCACTGAGCAGAGCGTGTAGCAGACGCTAACCCAGGAATGGTCCTGGGGCTGGTTTCTGGCTGGAGGGCAGCCCTGTGTCACATGTGAGATCAGATCCCACAGCCCAGAAGGTCCTTCCTGTTGGTGGGACCACACAGACCCCACCTCCTTCTCTGGGCTGAGACCACCTGGGCCTCCCTCAGTGTGGGTGGATGTTCAAAGTCATGGATGTCCAGGCTGACCACCAATTTCCCCATATACACCAGCCCTGTCCCCATGGTGCAGACACTAGGACGAAGGCCCACAAACCTCTGTGCCATGATGAGTGTCCTGCTGGGCCCAGCATGGGGCCCAGAGCTCAAGTTCCTCATAGGAGCCCCAGCTAGCTGGCTGGAATGGCCCCAGGAGCCTCTGGCCTCTGTCTGTTCACTGCTCACTCACCTTTTCACCTAGCAAGCCCTCCCTGGGCCTCCGAGGGCTATGTGTTGAGCAGTGGACACACACTTTAAGGCCTTTGTGGAATACGCTGAAGTGAACCACAAAGCTAATGGGCTAATGGCCCATCTTGTCCTAGAAAGGCCAGAGAAGACCGAGGCAGACCCAGGCCGCCCCGGGCCACCCGCCAGGTCGCATGTTCTGCATGTTGCGGGAGCCACCTGGGGAGAACCATCTGCTGTGTTCAGTGACCCTGCTTCAAAAACTGCATGCCTCATGAGAATCTCATGGCTTCTAAGATCTGCCACCAAATGGCTGATGTGCTGAATGGTGCCTGTGCTCGATCCGCCTTCCCTAAGACCCACCACTGCCCTGGTAGCCGCAGCCCCCATCATTGCGTGCATACATCCTGGCCTCACACGCCTGGGCTGGGGCAAGGCCCTGGCCAGATCAAGGTAGACAGTTGCTCCCAAAGAACAGCAGCCCATGGCATCTGACCTAGAAAGTGCACGTCTGTGCACGTATCTGCACACGTATGTGTCAGGTGCTGGTTCCATGCCATGCCTTGTGGACACTCATGACTGTCTGGGTGGTAGACAGCCTGCTGCAGGTGCAGGTGTTATCTCTGGCCCTGTCCCCTCTCTGCCTGGCCTAGGACTTGTGCCAGCTTTACAGGCACCGTCTGGCTGGCAAGACCATGGCCCCGAGTCCTCCCCCAAGCAGGCCAGGCCTGGGACCAGACAAACCTGATGCATGGCTTTTGGGATCCCTTGGCAGAATGTGGCCCCACACTTGGCCCCAGGCAGCCACCAGCACCTGGCTACTCATGCTGGTCGAACCTCTGATTCTTTGAGGTGGCTCAAGGCCAAGTCAGTTCGCAGTACCTTGGTGGCCTGGGGCTAAGCCGATGCAGGCCTGAGTCACCATGCTCCTCCCTATTCTCAGCAGCCAGAGCCCTGCTCTGGGACCCTCCAGTCTCTTCCCCCCTCACAACAGACAGCCTGAGTCCCCTGGGATGGCTACCCCTCCAGGCCACAACATGGCTGAAAGCAAACGCAGTTAAGCACACAGGGCTGCCTGATGGCTCTCCCATCAGGCAGAGCGACCAGCTATGAAGGCCTCAGCAGACTGGATGCCCGCTGGCTGAGACGTGGATGCCAGTGCTCATCCAACCTCCTTCTTTCTGACCTGTTGGCCTGTGGCTGGGAACCCTGTTCTAGGATTGCCTGTGGTTCTTCTCAGGGCTTCAGTGCCAAGGAGGGGCTCCCCAAGGACCCCACATCCTAGTGGAACCCTAGGACATGGCTCCCAGAGGACACGTGTGTCTGCTTGGAAGTGCTATGCCTGCCTCCACGTACCTGCTGCCAGCGCCTACCAGGACGTTCTTGCCACGGCCCTTACCTGAGCTGGTGGCAGAGCCTGGGGGAGCAAGGGGTCTCGCGCACTGAGTCCTACCTTTGGTGTCATTGACGGGGTCCATGTGCCGGTAGATGTAGCCCTCCAGGTAGGAGTGGAACTTGGGTGTGGGTGGGAAAAAGGCCAAGCAGATGGCCATGAGCTCCCAGCCGCGAGCCAGGCTCTCGAGGCGGAAGTTCTCCGTGGTCTGCCGGCACAGCTGGATATAGAGCTCATCCCGCAGGCCCTGCACGCTCCAGCCCTTGGTGGCTATCTCCAGGGCCACATGTAGCGGGTCTGCCTTGGCGCGCCGGTCGCCCATGTACATCTGGATCAGTTTGAAGATCTCACAGGCCTCCTTCTTCACGTGGCGGTCACTGGTCACAATCATGGGCTTCTTGATGGACTCACTGCTCCAGGCCAGCATGTTGGCGATGGACACTTTCCGTCGGAAGAGGCCCTGGGTATGTGTGTTGAAGTGCTTGGAGGCCCAGTTCTCGATGTCAGTTTCCGAGGACGGCTTGCGCAGAGTGAAGGTGGGGAACACACAGCTAGCACTGGGCATCACGCTGCGGGCCTGGCGGCTACTCTCAAACTGGGCACAGGAACCGAGGTCCTCGGACTAGGAAGGACAGAGGGGCCATGAGGCGGGTGTGCGCCCTACACGACCCAGCCAGGAGAGAGGTGTGTCCCCCCCCCCCCCCACCACCACTGTCCATGAGGCTGCTGGAGAGGCTTGTGCCTCATTTTGTTCTACCCACCTCATAAACACACAGCTGGCGAGGGGACCCAGAGAGGCCCTCCGTCCAATCTTTACCCTAGGGGCTCAGCCTCTGGGAAGTGTTCCCTACTCTTGCGACTAAGGGTTGTTGGTTGGGGCGGGGGGGTGTCCAGTGCAGGTCTGGGGGCAGGAGGAAGCCATGGGTGTGTTTCATTGGCTTTCTGGGCTGTGGCCTTAGGCGGGAAGAAGCTGGGGAATGCTGCCCCCATTGGTGGTGGAAGGATGCTGCCTCCTGCTGGCCTTGCCACTGCTGTTTGCCTCGGCTTCTGCTAGTTCTATGGGCTCTGAGGTTGGGAAGCAGATGAAAAGGGCAACCCTGCCAAGATGCGGAAAAGCCCACATGCAAAGTTCCACAGAACACGTCAATGTCACTTTTGGTCCCCTACACTGCCTGCCCCTTCCCATCAGAGCCTAACCCTTCCAACGAAGATCCTCGCATGGGATCATGGGCAGAGTGAGGTTGTGCAGTGGCAAGGTCGGCCTACAAGGGGGCCTGCACTGCAGGCCTGGTCTCCCACGAAGCCGAAGAGGGAGGGTTTGCCCCAGGCCCCCTCCCTGCCTTCTTAATGGCCTCAGCACAAGTGTACAAGGTGTCACTGGGGTAACACCCCTTTCTTTTCTCAGCTCAGACAGAAATGATGCTCTGAGCTCTCCAGCCTGGAGGGGCACAAAGGCAGCCCTGCCCAGGGACACTGGCGTCCCAAGGTTACAGGGCCCTTGGGCATGTCTTCCCTGGCAGGACTGGGGGTGGAAGTGGGGAGCCCGATACCGGGAGGCCCTCTGGCCATTGCCAGCTCTGGGCAGATGCCAGGCCTTGGCTTCATATGGCAGACTGGTCGGAAATGTCAGGGGTCAGGAGGTGAAAACTAAGATACTGGCCCACACAAAATTCTGGGACATCAAGCTCCAGCACATGATCTAGAAAGAAGATACACGTGGGCTCAGAGGGCCTGACTGACGCCGGCACCTGGCGCTGAGCAGGGAAGGACAAGCCAGACCAGGCCTCTGGACCAGGTATCTGGCCTTTCCTCTTCACTGGGAAGAGCTCTGAGCAAGGGTGCCCGACACTCCGCCTGCATAGTTCCTCACCTGAGAGTCCATTCACAGGTGGGAGGACAGAAGCTCAGGGGCTCAGTGGTTGGGCGGCTGCCCACCCGTTTCCCCTGCCTTCCCTGCATCCGTGACCTGGAGGGAGTCAGGGCACAGCCTCTGACCCCCAGATACCTTGACAGCATCCTGCCAGGCCTTAGCAGGAACTGCGGTGAGGGAGCCCCGCTGCCTGTCCTCATGCCTGTCGGGAACGGAGTGCCACCTGCCCCGCCTCTGCCCGGGGACCCCGGCCACACCTCCCTACCTGTGAGGGGTGAAGGTAGGGCTCTGGCGACGCCAGGTTGGTCTGCACAGAGATGCTCTTCTCCAGTAGGATCTGGGGGAAAGCGAGCCTCTCTAAGGCGCCCCTCTGCCAGTGCTTGCTCTCCTGCTGGGCCAGCGCCTCATCCTCACTGAAGGCGCGCACCACAGGCCCAGGCATGGGCAGAGGCACCGCCCCATCGCTCTCATAGCCCGAGCCGTCCTGCTGGGAGTCCCAGCTGCCTCTCTGCTTCGTGTGAAAGCGGGCCTGCTGTGCCTCCCAGGCCAGCCGGGCCTGCGCCAGAAAGGGCTCAGCCTCGCCAGTCTTGCCCTCTGCGCGTTTCACTGGGGCCAGGCCGGGCCCACACAGGGGCCGCTCCTCAGCCGGGGGCTGCTCAGCGAGGAGGTCACGGTCCCCGGGGACTTCGGTGGACGAGGCGCTGGGGACATGGCACAGAGAGGGGTTCCTGCTCTTCCTCTTGCGGGTGCCCGGGGAGTAGCCTGTTGAGGACATGGTGTCCTGCTGGCTGGACCAGGACATAGCATCGTCTTGATGCCGCAGCTCAGGCCCCTCCATGCTGCTGTAGTCCCCAGAGGAGACCCCCAGGCGCTGATCCCGCAGCAGGCAGGGGCTGGGCTGCAGGGGCAGTGAGCCACCCCCGGGATTGGGTGCATACTTGTTCCTTGGGCCTGCACGCAGCTTGGGGCTTGAGCTGGCCTGCTCCACGTACACCAGCTGCCGCACGTATTCCTTGCCTGCAGGGCTATACTCCAGGCTCAGGAAACGCTCAGGGCACTTCTGCCTGGTCAGCACCAGCTGCTGGTAGGGCGAGGCGGAGCCCTGCTTGGGTGACTGTGGGAAGGGTGCTGGTTTGCGGCCTGGAGACCGCTGGGGTGAGCCAGGTTGATAGCCCCCGCCAGCCTCGTACTGGACGTCCATGGGCGGCTCATCATAGATAGGAGCCTGGTACTCCACGGGAGGCTCCTCGTAGAGGGGGGGCTCATAGGCGTAGCGTGGGGAGGAGGGCTGCGAGTCACTGGTAGGCTTGCGTGGCTGGGCCAGCAGCGGGGAGCAGCTCCCCAGCTCGGCCCTCTTCAGGAAGGGTGATGGCCTCCGTTCAGGGAAGAAGACGGGGCCATCAGATTCTGAGGCAAACGTCTGCAGGCTGGGTGAGTGCTGCCCACCGGAGGGTCTGCGGGAGCGGCCGCCAGACTGGCTGTCTAGGGCATAGCCATTGCCCTGGGAGGAGAGGAAGCTGGGCTCCCGGTCCGCAACTTTGATGAGCATACGCTCCTTGGTGCCCGAGTTCCACCGAAGTGAGGAGGTCCTGGGGGGAGGGGGGAGGGGGACAGGCACAGGTTACCTGGGGGAGGTTCTGGGTGGGGGGGGCACAGGCACAGGGGGGGTGGGGGGGGGGTGGGGGTGGAGGCACAGGTTTCGGGGGGGGGGTTCGGGGGGGGGTCAGGCACAGGTTACCTGGGGGAGGTTCTGGGTAGGGAATAGGCACAGGTTACCTGTTGGGGAGAGGTGGAAGTTTGGCCCAGCTATCAGCCTGAACCCATTACCTACCAGTCTCAGCCTCATAGGTATCTGGGGTCATGGCCCAAGAGGTCTGGTCATTTCTCAGCGTCCTCCTCACCTCCTAAATGGGAGCTTCAGGCTTCAGGGGCCTGATACTTGCTGGGGGGGGGCTTCTCTGTAAATGACCTGTGCACGCTTCATTGCTGGGGCCCTGACTCCTGGGCAGTACAGCCTAGAGTGGCTGTGCTCCTGTCCTGGGAGGTCCCTGCACATAGCTCCTCATACAGCCCTGCAGCCTTCCCCTCCAGGGGGCTCTCCTGCCCAGACAGCTTCCCCCAGGCCCGCCCCCACCTCTGGTACCCATCATGACACTCACTACAACGGCTTCTGTGTGTGCATCTCTGCCCTGGTCCCACCCCAGCACTGGGCACAGAACTATTTCTACAACAGATAGCCAGGGTGGTCCTTCCAGCGGCCTAACTCTGGATTCAATATGGTTATCTCTCTGTAGGCCTCACTCCTGGGTTCAGTACCTGCCTGTGCTCCTATGGGGTGGTGGGCCACCTATCACTGCCCACCCCCTCCGCCCCCAGCATCTCAGGTCCTGTTTTTCAACCACACTCCCCTCCTACAACTCTGCCCTCACCCATAACATTCTGCACCTAGGCACAGACGAGAAAACTTTCTACAGCACTTTCAGGTTCCCAGCAGCACTGAGGGGAAAGTACACAGACTTCACATACACCCCCTGCCCCCACTCGTGTGCGATCTCTCCAGCTGTCAGCATCCCCGCCAGAGTGGTACCTGCGTCCCAGTCAGCGAACGGACACGGGTACCTGATCGTGATGCCTCGTCAGCAGCCGGCATCCACAGTTTACCTCAGGGCTCACTCTAGGCCCGTACAGTCTGCGGGTTTGGACAGACGTGTGATCCGTGTGCCCGATGCTGAGAGTCACCCGGAGTAGCTTCACTGCCCCGAACCCTCTGTCCCTCCCGTCCCCCCGACCCCCGGCCCCCACTCGTCTTTTACCGTCTCCACGGTTTTGCCTTTTCCAGAACGTCACAGACTTGGAATCGTACCGCGCGTAGCCTTTTCGGACTGGCTTCTTTTACCTCGTAATATGCATCTAGGGTCCCTCCGGGTCTTTTCACGGCTCGACAGCCCGTTCCTACTTAGTGCCGACCCACATCCCGTTGTCTGGATGGACCGCAGGTTGTCCGTTCACCTGCTGACGGACACCTCGGCTGTTCCAGGGTTTGGGGGCTCTGGATGAAGCCGCTGTCAACACCCGTGTGCAGGTTGTCGTGTGGACCCAAGTTCTCATCTCCTTTAGGTAGACGGCAAGGAGCGTGACTCCAGGATCACGTGGCCAGAGCATGTTTAATTTTATAAGAACTCTCCAGACTGTCTTCCAAAGTGGCTGCCCCACTCCGTTTTCCCACCAGCCACGAGCCAACGTTCCTGTGGCTCCGCATCCTGACCAACATCGGGTTATTCGGTGTTCTGGATTTTGGCCGTTCTAGTAGGTGTGCGGGCGGATCTCGTTGTCTTAATTTGCATTTCCCAGATAACATGTGATGTGGAGCATCTT
Organism: Panthera uncia; assembly: GCF_023721935.1. Classification (NCBI taxonomy): domain Eukaryota; kingdom Metazoa; phylum Chordata; class Mammalia; order Carnivora; family Felidae; genus Panthera; species Panthera uncia. The sequence continues at coordinate 286,060 of NC_064812.1, read as the reverse complement.
TTATATAATTGTTTGCCATCTATTTATCTTCTTTAATGAGGTGTTTGTTAAGGTCTCTGGCCCGTTTTGTTATTTATTTATTTATTTATTTATTTATTTATTTATTTTAATGATTTATTTTTGAGAGGGAGAGAGAGAGAAAGTGTGAGCAGGGGAGGGGCAGAGAGAGGGAGAAAGAGAATCCCAAGCAGGCTCCACACTGTCAGTGCAGAGCCCAATGAGGGGCTCAATCTCACAACCCTGGGATTGTGACCTGAGATGAAATCACAAGTCAGACGCTTAACCGACTGAGCCACCCAGGCACCCCACTGGCTCATTTTAAATTCTGGTTGTTTCCTTACTGTTGAGTTTTAAGAGTTATTTGTACATCTTAAATAACAGTCCTTTATCACGTCTAGCTTTTGCAAGTATTTTGTTCCAGGCTGTGACTTGTCTTCTCACTCTCTGACAACATCTTTCACAGAGAAGAAAATTTTAATGTTAATGAAGTTCCACTGTATCAATGATTTCTTTCATGGATGGTGCCTTTGATGTTGTATCTAAAAATCATCACCATACCAAAAATCGTCTAGGTTTTCTCCTGCGTCATCTTGTATGAGTAAGTTCTGAGTTTTATAGTTAGCTCTGAGATCCATTTTGAGCTAAGTTTCATGCAGTAAAATCTGTGTCTAGATTCATCTCCTTACATGTGGGGGTTCAGTTGTCCCAGCTCTGTTTGTTGCAAAGACCATCCTTGCTCCACCGAAGTGCCTTTCCCTATTGTCAAAATCAGTTTACTATATTGTTGTGGGTTTATTTCTCTATTTTCTTACACTGACCTATTTGTCTATTCTTTGCCAATACCACATTGTCTTCATTAGGGTAGCTTCACAGTAAGTCTTGAAATCAAGAGTATTAGTCCTCCAACGTTGTTCTCCTTGAATACTGTGTTAGGTATTCTGGATCTTTCACCTTTCCATTAAGTCTTAGAATCAGTTTGTTGATATCCACAAAATACCTTGCTGGGGTTTTTTGATTGAGGTTGCACTGAATCTATAGATCAAGTTGGAAAGAACTGACATTTTGACAGTATTGAATCTTCCTGTCCATTAACATAGGATATCTCTCCATTTATTTAGTTCTTGATTTCTTTCATTAGAGTTTTGTAGTTTTCCTCATATAGATTTCGTATACATCTTGCTAGATTTACACCTATGCATTTCATTTTTGGGGGTGCTAATGCAAATGGTATTAATTTTAAATTCCACTTATTCATTGCTAGTATACAGGAAAGAAATTGACTTTTGTAAACTTACTTTGTATCATGCAAACTTGCCATAATCACTTATCAGTTCTAGGACTTTTTTGGTCAATTCTTTAGGATTTTCTACATAGATAATTTTTAGACTGATATTCTAAGGACTACGTATGAAAAACTGTAGAGATAATTTGAGGCTCTGGGTTTATTTTTGTTTCTGACAGGCAGCTGGGGAAAGGGCAGATAACCTGAATCCCATGTCAGACTGAGCTGACGGGAAATCAGGTTTAGGTTTGAGGGCTGGTTTAGGTTTGGGGGTAGCCTTTCAGGGGTCCACATGGAATGTTAACTAGAGCTCCTTTTTGTGACTCTGACTTTGGAGTCATGGAACCACTCAAAGGTCGGCTCGGCTTCTCAACTGTCCTGGGGGAGAGGCAGTATCTTATGTGTGCTGGGTTGTACTGATCCCTCCTCAGCCCTCAAGTCCTCACACCTTAGTAGATCTTCAGGACAATTTCGTCTATTTTGTTTTCTGTGTTTAGGCTGGTCTCAGAGAAGTTAATCTACCGCTGCAAAAGTAGAAATCCCAAGTGTCTTAAACCAGTTGTATAGTTTGCCATCTCTGCCTCTGTCCTCTGATTACTGCTGGATCTTTCTGCACAAGGCCACGACTTCCAATTACTGGAGGTGGGTGAGGCAGCCTACTCCAACACGCCAGTTACATGGCCTACTCAGCACAGCCAGGAACTGAACTCACCAGTTGACGATGATGCCCAGCAGCTCGGCTTACTGTCCTGAGGAGAAGTCACACAGTAGCAGGACTCAGGATGCAGGCTCCCATTCCTGGGAACTCTGCTCCTGGTTGCTGGCTTTGGAATCCAGAGATCTGAGACTGGATGCCAGCCTGTTGCTCCCTGGTTGCGGGGCTTGGGAATATCACTTACCATCACTGACTTAGTGTCCTCCTTGGTTCTTACGAGAATTAAGTAACATAATGTGCATATGATAAAGTCCTCAGCTCAGTACTGACATACAGGAAACACTCAACAAGCATGAAGCATTATTTTTGTACTTTTTTTCATCACTCAGCAGGTAATGACACAACCCTGGTGCCAGGCCCCCCTCAGGGGCTATGAGGTAAAGAAAGATCCTTGCCTGGCAGAGGGTGCTGAGGGCTGTGGCCCGAGGAGGCATGGCGTGGCCTGTCCGTTGTGGGCCATCAAGATCGTGCTATAGGACGGGGCGCCTGGGTGGCTCAGCCGGTTAAGCATCTGACTTCGGCTCAGGTCATAATCTCACGGTCTGTGAGTTCGAGCCCCGTGTTGGGTTCTGGCCTGACAGCCTGGAGCCTGGAGCCTGCTTCAGATTCTGTCTCCCTCTCTTTCTGCCCCTCCCCCACTCATGCTCTCCCTCTCTCTCTCTTGATCTTTCTCTCTTAAAAATAAATAAAGATTAAAAAGAAGAAGAGGAGGAGGAGGAGGAGGTGGCGGCGGCGGCAGCAGCAGCCAGGAATTACTCTGCTACCATCTCCTTAGGAAGTGGGTATCACGTGTGCAAAATGCCTGCACTCCTAAAACTACAACTTGCTATTCTCATACCCAGCTCAGATGGCACCCAGGGTGGCAGGGCCAGCGCAGCAACAGGCCACCAAAGCCCAGGTGGTCACACGTACCCTGCAGAGTGTGGGGGGCTTTGATAGGCAGCCCACCAGAGCAGTGCTCAATGCACCCACACTGGTGCAGAACATACCCTCAGTCACACACCCACACTGATGGGCCCAGACAGGCTCAGATTCCATCCTCTATCAACAAACCCAGTTAGCACTTCCAACACTGACCTTTAAAACGTCGGAGCAAACCACCAAAGACCCCTCAGGGCTTCAAATTCCTCACTAACACTGGTATCACTCCTGTTGGTCTGTGCTGAGGGCACCTAGGCCACCAAGAGGCATGGAACCCCACCTGGAGCTATGAGTTGACTGAGGACGGCCCCTGCCCAGTCTGACAGATTCTGTGCCCTTGGGTCCTAAGGGTCATCTCTGGAACCTTCCAATACTCTGCAAGGCCAACCCATGACCAAGAGAGACCAATCAATGTCCACTTCCTTCCTTGTGATTAACACCAATCTTCCTGACTTTGCCTGGGGAAGCACTGTGACACATAGCCTAGAGCTCCAGGAGAGAACATGCTGAGGATCGCCCAGGGACTCACTCCTCTGTTAAGAGCAATGGGCTCCACAGCTCTCCAAACTGGGCAGTGACAAGCTTCTTCCAGCTTTCCCAAAGCTGCCACATGAGCCTGGAGGCCACTCCAAAAGGCCTCTACCCATGCGCTGGTGGCCCCAACAGCTTTTCCTCATGTTCCTCTGGCTAGTACAGGGCCCCACGTGCTGTATACACCTAGCTCATTGCTTCTTGTTGAGCCAGATTCTTCTCCAGCTCATCTAAGAGCTGCCAGAAACACCACCACCCTTGAGTCAGGAGACAGGGCCAAGTGTGACACAGTGGGTTCTACCTGTAGTGAAGAAGTTGTCCATCCACATTATAATCCCGGTAAATTTCATAGTCCTTCTCAAGGAACACTCCTGGTGGTGAAGAGCTGAAACACAACAAGATGAAAAAAAGACACGAGCATGACTGTAATACTTTTAAAATATGGTACACTCAAAACAATAAACCTTTCACTCTTAAGAATATAGGAGTCATTCTTTTAGTTTCTCAGGAATAACCCCAGTGTCCAGCCCACAAAGCCATCCCCTTCACCATGTCAAATGGATGTTTCCTCTACCCTAAGCCTGCCTCACTGCACATGGCCTGGACAAAATGGGCTGGAGACCCACCTGCCCTCCAGCAGGGACAACCCCGCTGTGGCCCCTTCCAGAAGCTGGAGGACAGACAAAGACTTCGACTGCTCTATCTTGGATGTTAGGAGCTTAGATGACTTGGAACTGGGGCTTCTACTCTAAGGCTATGGTGATGGGGTTAGTGAGACTTTGGCTAGATGACCTGAGAAAGAAGCAGGGTTAGAAATACTCTCATTGGGATGATAAGCTTCTTAAGAGTGGGGGTGTGGAGCACAACAGGCACTCATTATCTGGGAAAGAAATCAGTGGGTGATTATATTGGCAGATGTTCAAAGGCATGTGGGCAAATTAATGTCTAGTTATGATTTAAAATCTCTGTAACCCAGAAGTAAAAGAAAATTTACTTAACCTTATCAAGAATATCCATATTAAACTCAAGGCCTGCATAATATTTAGTAGTAAAAGGCTGAAAGCATACTCATTAAAGTCAGAATAAGAACTTGTCCTCTTACCGCCAGTATGTCGTACTTTTGGAAATGCTAGTCAGTGCAGTAAAGACAAGAAAAAAAAAGAGATTTAAATATTTGAAAAAGAGAAAATTGTCATTAGTTGTGAACTTAGAAAAAGTAAAGGAATCATGGGAAAAACTACCAAAAGGATTAGGGAGATTGTAATGTTGTATCACTCACATGAAGTGAGAGACGAGTATCTGTGTTTCAGCAGAAACTGGTTAGGAAAGAAGTTCATCCTCATCACAGCAGTAACCACCACAGAAAGAAACTAAAAATCCAGGAATTAAGTTAAAAAGGAGTATGTTGGGTCAGTATGAATAAAATTATAAATATTTGAGGTACTTAAAGAAATGTGAATACATACAAGTTTCCTTGGATTGGAAAATTCAATAATTATGAAGATATACCTTCTAAATTGGTTAATACATTTAATGTATTCTATTCTATAACATTTCCAATAGAAAGAAATGTTTTTAAAATTTAGAATGTTTAGAAAGTTAACCCCCAAAAATAAACACGTAAGAATAACTAAGAAAAAGTTCAGAAATGATAATGGGAGTAATAATTTTTACCATTAGATACAAACAATATTATAGAGGCAAATAATTAAAACAGTACTGTACTGGTAGAGAACTACACAGATTCTGGAATGCAGCAGAAAACACAAATATTGACCTAAATGTACATAAGAATTTAGTAAACAGGAATTAAAAATTTCATACTTAGCAAGTACATTGGAAACAAATCATGTGTCTAGCAATGGGAACTCATTTTTGCTCAGTATTGTTCATACTGAGAAACAGAATGCAATTGTGGAAATACTGTTGTACTTTTTTCCAAATTCTTTTTTTAATTTAATTTAATTTTTTAAATTTACATCCAAGTTAGTTAGCATACAGCGCAACAATGATTTCAGGGGTAGATTCCTTAATGCCCCTTACCCATTTAGCCCATCCCCTTTCCCACAACCCCTCCAGCAACCCTCAGTTTGTTCTCCGTATTTTAAGAGTCTCTTATGTTTCATCCCCCTCCCTGTTTTTATATTATTTTTGCTTCCCTTTTGCTGTTGTACTATTTTTTAAACTGCAAAGGGGGCTGCCTGGGTGACTCAGTCAGTTAAGTGTCTGACTGGATTTCAGCTCAGGTCATGATCTCATGGTTTGTGAGATTGAGCCCTCCGTCAAGTTCTGCACTGACATCACTGAGTCTGTGTGGGATCCTCTCTCTGTGTCCCTGGCTGACTCGTGCATATGCACGAAAGCATATGCTTTCTGCATGGTCTCTTGTTTGCCCTGTTCACTGCCCAAACACGCCTCCCAGAGAGCTGCCTCTGACCTCCCTCCCTGGGCCTGCTCCATGTCTGGGTCCTGCAGATGCCTGAGGATCTGGTTCATTCCGTGTTGGAATGGAATGGAGAGAAAGCATCTCTCTCTCTCTCTCAAAATAAATAACTTAAGGGGCGCCTGGGTGGCTCGGTCGGTTAAGCGTCCGACTTCAGCTCAGGTCATGATCTCACGGTCCGTGGGTTCGAGCCCCGCGTCAGGCTCTGTGCTGACCGCTCAGAGCCTGGAGCCTGTTTCAGATTCTGTGTCTCCCTCTCTCTGTGACCCTCCCCCCGTTCATGCTCTGTCTCTCTCTGTCTCAAAAATAAATAAACGTTAAAAAAAAGAAAAAAGATTTCTGATTAAAAAAATAATAAATAACTTAAGAAAACAAAACTGCAAAGGTAAATGCCAGAAAACTGATACACAGCATTTAATGGGCTTCATAATTTTTCTTCTATGTAATTATATGTACTTTCTACAACTAATGTGCATTGCTTCTCTAATAAAAATGTTATTTTATTTTATGTTTTTAATGTGTATTTATTTTTGAGAGAGATACAGAATCCAAAGCAGGCCTCAGGCTCCAAGGTGTCAGCACAGAGCCTGAAGCGGGGCTCAAACTCCCAAACCGCGAGATCATGACCTGAGCTGAAGTCAGACACTTTACCAACTCAGCCACCCAGGTGCCCATACAAATGTGAGAATAAATGAATAGAAGTTGAAGTTGAATAAATGAACGGCAAATGCTGGTGGTATTTCCTAACATGTAATCATGCTACAGAACAAAAAGCTAGAAACATGAAGAGTGATGTGCGCAAACACATCTGTAAGGTGTCTATACACGTATCTACCTCAGTTGGTACATCCCTCCTCCTTCCGGCTGGCCACCAAAAGCCGACAGAGGTCCCGCAGAGCTGGGAGCACCTGGTAGTTGGCCCGAGTTGCAGCTATAACCCGTATGTTCCTGTGCTCATTGTGGCTTTGTCACTTGTACCCAGGCCAGGTTGACACACAGTTCTTTTTTCTTCAAAGCCAAAGCCAACACAGTTTTTCCACCACCAGGATGGCACCATTACCTCCTGGAGATATTCAGACCTCCTCCTTTTGAATTCTATGGTGTCACACTTCCCTGGGCCTTCAGGGACTCTGACATTTTCCTTTCCGTTTCTAACTCCAGCCACCGGTACCCAGGGCTCACCTCTCCTCCAGACTGCTGCCGAAGCATTCCATGCTGGGCCTGGGCTGGGGGCAGGGACACAAGATGGGTGAGGCAGACACACTTCTGCTGCCACAGAACTTGCACTCAGTGTGGGGCCAACACGGAATGAACCAGATCCTCAGGCATCTGCAGGACCCAGACATGGAGCAGGCCCAGGGAGGGAGGTCAGAGGCAGCTCTCTGGGAGGCGTGTTTGGGCAGTGAACAGGGCAAACAAGAGACCAGGCAGAGGAACCTCAAGGAGGAAGAGTGTGGCACCCTCCAGGACAGAAATGAAGCCGCTGTGCTAAGGCGCAAGGAGCAGTGAGTGGGGGAGCCGTAGGGGGTTCGAGCCAGATCACACATTTTCCAGTATCAAACTATAGTTCCAGCAGGACTTCCAGACCTGATGTAAGTGCCAGTGCAGACGAAATTTCCCTATTTCAAAACCTACTTTACTGTGTAACTGAAGAGCTTCCAAAAACTTGCAGTAGGAGTTATTAATCTGCAATGTAAGGGCACACTAAAAGGCAAATATCAAGAGGAAAATCTAAGAGAATTTTTTAATAATAAACATTATTTTTAATAACATTATTATTTAATAAACATTTATTTTTATTTAATTAATAACATTAAATTATAAAATTAACTATCTTATTTAATTAATAACATTATTATTTAATAAATAAACATTTATTTTTGAGAGACAGAGACAGAATGCGAGTGGGTTAAGGGCAGAGAGAGAGGGACACACAGAATCCAAAGCAGGCCCCAGACCCTGAGCTGTCAGCACGGAGCTGGCCGTGGGGCTCGAACCCACAAACCAGGAGATCATGACCTGAGTCAAAGTCAGACGGTTAACTGACTAAGCCACCCAGGTGCCCCTAAGAGAATTTGATAAATGCCTTCCAAGTGATGCTCACGGATTGATAATCAGTATTTAGCAGTAACCACCAGTGTAAAAAGAAACTTTCAAAGATGAAGTATGTAAAATCTCATCACAAGCCACAACAGATGAATACCTACAACCGGTTTGGAGGGTAGGGCAGAGCAACTCCCTATGATTCCTCTGAGCAGCCACACTAGCCTTCCTGCTGTTCCTTGAGCACATCAAGAGCCCTCCCTCTTCAGGAGCAGCCCCTCTCTCAAAATGAACTGTGAGGGGAAAATCCATCAATCAAAGCTGACCCAGAATTGACACAGATGACAGAATTAGTAACGAGAATGTTACAGCTTATTAAAACTGTATTCCATATGTTCAAAGGCTAAAAAAGGACCAAATATGGTAAGTAGAGAGAAGGAATAGATAACAAGTCTCAATCTACATTCCAGAGAACCCTGCAATATCTGAAATGGAGAATACAGTGGAAGGGCTTAACAACAGGACAGGCATTGCAGAAGAAAGGATTAGCAGATTTGTCTTTTTGCTCTTGTTGTTTGTTTTTTATTTGAGAGAGAGACAGAGAGTGTGTGTGTGCACACGCACATGCACGCACACAAGCAGGGAAGGAGCAAGAAGAGAGAGAGAATCTCAAGCAGGCTCCATGCTCAGTGCAGCACCCAACACAGTGCTCGATCCCATGACCCTTGGATCATGACCTGAGCCAAAATCAAGAGGGGGGCACTCAACTGACTGAGTCACCCAGGTGTCCCAAGATTAGCAAATCTGAAAGCACAATAGTATAAACTACCCAATGAAACAGAGAGAAAACAAAGATTAAAAGGAAAGAAAGAAAATAAAGAAAATTCGAGAGCATCAGTGAGCTGAGGCGTACTCTACATATGATTGGAGCTCTGCAGGGATGATCAAAAAAAATATTTGAAAAAAAAAAAACCAAACATTTCCCAAACTTGGTGAAAACTATAAACCTATAGGTCCAAGAAACCCCATGAACCCTGAGCAAGAAACATGAAGAAAACTACACTAAGGCAAATCATAAATTGCTTGCAACCAGCAATAGAGAACATTTTAAAAGAAGCAGAGAGAAAGGACACGATCTGTCCAGACACAAAGTGAGGAAGAGGACAGACCTTTCACCAGAAGTGACGCGGCTGAGGAGGGCAGTGTGGCAAGATGGGAACACCGTCCACCAAGAATTTGAGACCCAGCAGGGTCACGCTTCACAGAAGAGAGGGAAATACTTTCTAAGACACACAAATGTAAGAGAAGGTATCACCAGCAGACTCACATTACAAGCAATGTTTGGTGAAGTCTTCGGGCAGAGGAGGTCAACCACGTAAAAATCTACAACAGAAGTGAAGAGTACTGGAGATGGTAACTAGATGTTAATGTAAGAAGTGTTTTCCTTTTATTTTCATCTCTTTGAAACATAACTGGCTGCTTAAAGCAAAAATAACGAGCGTATTAAGTGGTTTACCTATGACAGCACCAGGAGGAAGCCTGGAGTGTGTTGTTGGCTCTCACACCACAGGTGCGGTGATGTATTACAAACTGCCTGAAGGCCCAGTCTGATCAGTTAATATGCACTATAAACCCCCAAACAACAACTAAAAACAAAGCACAGAGTAAAAAGCAAAGCATAAAGTTGAATTTAAAAGATGTTCTATTAACCCCAAAGAAGAAAAAAAAACAAAAAAGCAAAGAACAGAGAGGACCAAAAAAAAAAAAAAAAAATAGCAAGATGACATATCTAAACCTAACCATACAAATAATCACATTAAGGGGCACCTGGGTGGCTCAATCAGTTAAGCATCCGACTTCAGCTCAGGTCATGATCTCATGGTTCGTGAGTTTGAGCCCCATGTTGGGCTCTATGCTGACAGCTCAGAGCCTAGAGCCTGGAGCCTGGAGCTGCTTCCGATTCTGTTTCTCCCTCTCTCTCTGCCCCTCCCCTGCTCACGCTCTCTCTCTGTCTCTCACAGATAAATTAACGTTAAGAAAAAATTAAAAAACAAAAAATAATCACATTAAATGTAAGTGGTCTAAATCCCCAATTAAAAAGCAAAGACAGACTGTATAAAAAAGCAGGACGCGGGGCGCCTGGGTGGCGCAGTCGGTTAAGCGTCCGACTTCAGCCAGGTCACGATCTCGCGGTCCGTGAGTTCGAGCCCCGCGTCAGGCTCTGGGCTGATGGCTCGGAGCCTGGAGCCTGCTTCCGATTCTGTGTCTCCCTCTCTCTCTGCCCCTCCCCCGTTCATGCTCTGTCTCTCTCTCTGTCCCAAAAATAAATAAAAAAGCAGGACGCAACAATGTGCTGCCTGAGAGAAAATTACAATAAAAGCATAAAAACAGGTTAAAAGTAAAGGCTGGAAACAGAGATACCATGGTGACACTTCAAAAGAAACCTGGAGTGCCTGTATTAACACAAACAGATTTTGGGACAAAGAGCACTACGAGGCATCAGGGAGCACTGCTTGATGATAATGGGATCCGTTCGTCAAGAGGACACAACAGTGGTAAATGTCTGTGCACCGCACTGCAGGGTCACACAACGTGCCTGGGCACTTATTTGCCTGTGAGAAATCAAAGCGTGTGTGTGCACAGGTATTTACGTTAATGCTCACAGCAGCTTTATTTGTACCAACCAAACCTGGAAGCAACCGAAATGCCATCTCAAGGAGGAGGGCCCACACAACGGAGTACTATTCAGCACTGAAAAGGCAATGAGCTGTTGACATATGTAATGACTTTCAAGACAGTTACACCGAGTGAAAGATGGCAAAAAAGAGTCCATGCTGTTTGATTCCATTTACATAAACACCTGAAGAATGCAAACTGCTCCATAATAACACCAGGCAGATCGGTGGCTCCCCGGGAGTGAGTGGCAGCACCAAGAAGGGCTGGGGTGACGAGGGAAAGGAGACTCTCGTGGCCCACAGGCATGTGCACCATCACGACTGTGCAGTCTCACAAGTACACACACACACACACCAACATGTATCAAAATGCATGCTTTACACATGGCTGTTGATGCCTGTCACCTCCCCCTCTGAGAAGAAACGAGGTCAGAATCGTAACATTGAGCAGGATCTTGTCTTTTCATTATGCTTTCCTGGACTACTTCAACGGTTTTTGTGAAAATTTGTATCTTCATGATGGGGGGGCAGGGGGGAGGGGAAAGATCAGTAAAATACCACCAATTTGAAAAAGAAAAATCCACACCTGCCTCACCCCAAAACCTCCACCTCAGGAAGCAAAGCTGTTGAGGGGTTGTTTCTGTCCCTCTGGGAAGAGGAGCATCTTTTCAAAAATCAAAGTGGAAATCTAAGTCTACATAAAACTTACATCAAAGGCCCATTGGGTGGATGGCTGAGTCATTTTCCCTCTCGGCAACAACCAAGGTTAAAAGCAAAAAAACAGACAAAACTGATGGACTCAGAGGACAGCGAGGCCAACCTCAAGGCTCCACCGGGAGAACCTGGCTCCAGAACTCTGCAGGCGGCAGGGGAGATGTAGCATCCAGGCGGGCTATGGGCAGGCAAGACCGAGCGCCTGACCCAATGCCCCATCACGGAGGTCAAATGTCATTGATTCATATGGCTTGATCTGTTGTTATTAAGGGCACATTTGTAAGAATTTCATTGAAAGAGATGGATGGGACAGAGGTTAATTTCAGAATTTCAGTAAATTAGTGGGGAAAAAAAGATTAAGCAGCACAAAATTCTTGGGGCGCGTGGGTGGCTCAGTCAGTTGAGTGTCAGACTCTTGATTTCAGCTCAGGTCATGCTCCCAGGGTTCGTGGGTTCGAGTCCTGAACTGGGCTCTGCGCTGGGATTCTCTCTTACTCCCACTCTCTGCCCCGCCCCCACTCATGCATGTGCATGCTCTCTCTCTCAAAATAAACAAACATTTTTAAAAAGCACAGAATTCTTTTGCTTTCAACAAGAATAAAAATCTGTAATGATATCCTCGAATAAAAAAGGATGGATGCCATTCAAACTATGGCAAAAGTGACACACACATGCAAACAAACACTCCACACCAACAGAGAGAATGAAAACCAACACGGGTCGCTGAAGACAGCTGTCAGAAGCACACATGGGGTGACAGAGGCTGGGCCCTGGGCCTCCTGCCTTAAAAGGACAGCATCTTAAACTGGACCAAATAATAAAATCCACACTATGATGCTCTAGAGAGTCCTAACCAAAGCTAATTGGGAAACTGAAACAAAACAAAACAAAACAAAACAAAAAAAGGGCAAAACTACAAACACAAACAAGTAAACAGAAAGGATTTAGAGCAATGCCAGAGCATCACCTGAAGGGGATTCCATGAGAAGGAAAGTCTTTTTTTATTTGAGAGAGAGAGAGAGTGAGCAGGGGAGCAGGGGAGAAGGGCAGAGGGAGAGAGAGAGAGAATCTCAAGCAGGCTCTACATTCAGCTCAGAGCCTGGCACAGGGCGTTCTCGAACCCATGAACCTGGGATCATGACCTGGGCCAAAATCAAGAGTCAGGCGCTCAACTGACTGAGTCACCAGGGCGTCCCCAGGAAAGTCCTTTTTTGACGACAGAGGACATATTCAATGCCGAAGATGTAACACAATTAAATCTGACACACTGGCTAACACAGGGCAGAAGCACACAGAGCTACAATTGCACAGGCAGAACAAGGCACCCATAGGGCCTCGAGGCCCAGCCCGTGACATCAAAAGGAAAAAATAAGTCATTGATGCAGTGAAAATGCATAAATGAACATGGGATTTCATACTCGTAAACTAGGAAAACTATTTTTTTTTCTTTTAAAGTTTTTATTTATTTGAGAGAGAGAGAACACAAGCAGGGGAGGGGCAGAGAGGGAGAGAGAGAATCTTAAACAGGCTCTACGCTGTCAGCACAGAGCCCGACATGGGGCTTGAACCCACAAACTGTGAGACCATGACCTGAGCCAAAGTCAGACACTTAGCCAACTGAGCCACTGAGGTCCTCTGGGAACACTGGTTTTCAAGTGTCCACAGAATATTTCCAAATTACATTATCACTTATATAACAAAAAAGCCCAATAAATTTTAGAATGCAGACATTTTAGATGTTATTCCTTAGACACAATATAATGATTAGAATATGTAACAGAAGCTAAATAAATTTACACTCTTGGAGACTAAAACAAGATTCACCTGAGTACAGCCAGGTCCGGGGCAGCCTAGCTGCTGAGCATGGTGACCCTTGGGAGAAGAGCTGGGGGCAGGAGGGGGGCTGGCAGGGCCCTCTTTCTGGGGGAGCAGGGTCGGGACCTGCAGACTGTACACCCCCAGACCCAGAAGCAGCCGAAGCCCCCCCATGCCCCCCACGCTGCAGGGACCACAGTCTAGGGGTCTGCTGCACCCTGGAACCCCAGCAGCCCGGAGGCCCTCGCAGCCCTTCCCAAAACGTACCCAACACAGCAGTCCAGTCCAACTGCACCCAATCTGATTTGCACCCTAAACCAAGGCACCTTAACAGCTATATGTGGGGTGTTGTGTGAGACCAGATGTGTGTGCATCCGTAAGTGTGTGCACTGAAGTCGTGCATGTGACCTTCTGTCCTGTGGCACAGCCACCACATAAAAGCGTGGCTCTTCTGTTCAAATGTGGCACCCAGAGGGAAAATACCTCTGGGAGTTGTGTGACAGCTGCTTCTGGTTGAAAACAAGGAGATTTTTAGTGGATGACATTCTGCTGTGTAAACCGTCTGGACCCTCACCACAGAACTGCTCTTACCTGCCATGAACAGAAGTGGTGGCTGGTAATGAGCCAGAATAGTTTCAGGCAGAAGGCCAGCCCTGGGGAGAGGAGATGGGGCCAATGTCCCGGCTGACGTGCGTGGATTCAGCTAATTCTCAAAAATGAGGGAAAATGTGGTATATTTTCTATAAGATCAAGACAGCAAATTTACCATTAACATGTTCTTACAGAGGAGAAAGGAAAGAATTATCTAAAGAAGAATGAGGTAAGAAGGAACCATGGGCAAAGAAACAGAAAAGTGGGCAAATCTACACAGGGGCTAACTGAAAAAGAAAGGCCTCCTGGGGTTGGGAACCTTGTGGCCAAGGCAGACACTGGCTGCAGAGTCCTGGTAAGTCCCACATGCCCACAAACATTTTAAGTACAACCACAGAAGAAAAATTCCATGGAATAATAAGATACATGACAGAAGGGAAAATAAAACCAAATCTACTTAACCTAGTAAAAGGCAAAACCAAAGAGAAAGGCAGTCTACTAGTTCTCTGTAATAGTAACAGCCAAACATGAGGGGACACAAACTTAGGAACTACTCACTCAGCAGCAGCAAATGTAAGTGGCTGGGAACCAGAGACCGCAGACCTCTTGAGTGGCCCTGCAGGCACGGGAGACCGGCTACCTGCCAGGGGTCAGCACTCCTCAGAACGCAAGTCAATGGGTCCAATGAGAACACCCCCTGGATCTTCTGTAGCATTTATATGACGAAAGTAAGGCACATAACCAGCTGAGACTGAGACAGTCTTTTTTTTTTTTTTTGAGAAAGAGCGAGTGAGCGAGAGCACGTGTGTGAGTGCAAACAGGAGAGGGACAGAGATCAAGTGGGCTCCACGCGGAGTCGGACATGGGGCTCCAACCCACAACCCTGGGTTCATGACCTGAGCCGAAATCAAGAGTCAGATGCTTAACTGACTGAGCTGGCCAGGTGCCCCCAGCTAAGACAGTCTTAAAGATCAAGAAGAGAAGGGGGTTCCTCACCACCCAGGGCTCGGGGCGCTGATGTGAGCAGACACACAGGCGTGACTGTGGTCTGGGGCAAAGTTGGGCATTTTGGAGATGAGAAGGAAAGTAGCTCCCCCCAGGAAAGTAGTTCCAGGCAGATGCAGGTCTCAATGTGAAGATAAACTGTAAGGAAAATGCAAGACATGGAAGGGAGTATCTCTGGATGTAGGCCAAGGAAGAACTTTTTAAATAAAACGTTAAAAGCATAAACCACTAGGCCAAAAGACTAATAAACTTGGTTGCATCGAAAGGACACAGGGACCAGTTAGCAGTCAGGTGACAGAGGACAGGACACTCATGGTATCTAAAAGCAATGAGGAATTGATATCAGGAACACAGGAACTCCTGCAAACTAACAGAGAAAGTAAGCCAGCAACGCCAGTGGGAAAATGAGCAAAAACAAATAAGCAACAAACACAAGAGAAAACTCGAGAGGCGAATGAACTCAAGAAGAAAGAATAAGAATCAGAGGCAAAGAAGAAACAGAAATCAAAGTGCTGGTGAGACGCTCCCCACCCCACCAACTGAAGCCCGGTGCCGGGGCTGCTGGTGGCCTTGCTGCACAGACCCCGGGGCCCCCACCCAGACCCCGGCGGTGGAGGGGCAGGGGTGGGTGCAGCGCCATCAGTGGTTGGAAAAGCAGTACCCGTGAAGAAGGCACCCAGCCTGCGGCCCACACGTCACAGGAGCACATGGGACCCGCAAGACGCATGCCAGGTGCACAGAGTGGGAGCAGCATGGGGACAACCGGAGGAGGAGAGGGCAGCAGTGAAGAACACATACCTGAAAGGACACAAAGATGATAAACTAAATCCTTTTGCTGTGTCAGTGATCTAAGTAAACAGAACGGCAATCATCCTGTCAGACCAAAGGCAGGTGTCAAGTAAACCCAACAGCTATACGCTATTTAGAAGAAACACACTCAGAGCATAAGGAAAGGGTAGTAGTTTGGGGACTGATGTTAAGAGGCCAATACCAACCAATGAGAAACAGCAATGCTATGCCAGGATCAAAGCAAGCCAAATTCAAGGCAAAAACGTGATGACATAATGACTAAAGGAATAATTCCTCAGGAAAACGTAACAGTCCTAAATTCATGTGCAATCCACAGCTTCAACACAGAGGAAGCAGTGACAGATTAAAAGGAGACACAGGCGAATCTACCTCTTCAGAAGTGATACATCAGGCAGACAAAAAATCAGCAAGAAACTTGACTGATGCAACAGATTTGATGTGTTTGAGCCACATCTGGGTAAGTGGCCGACTCTTGATTTCGGCTCAGGTCATGATCTCATGGTTGGTGGGTTCAAGCCCCGCATCTGGCTCTGAGCTGACACTGCAGAGCCTGCTTGGGATTCTCTCTCTCCCTCTCTCTCTCTCTCTCTCTCTCTCTCTCTCTCTCCCCTTCCCTCTCTGCCCCTATCACTCAAAATAAATAAATAAATAAACTTAAACAACAACAACAACACAAACAACAGACTTGATCTAACGAATCCTAGACCTAACACGGAAAAGAAAATATTTTTGAAATTATTTTGAAATTTTGTAAAATCATTTACAAAAATTCAGGATTTAAGCCACAGCAAGTCTCAAAAACAAAAATAAAAACAAAAACCATGCTTTCTGACCAAAATGAAATTAAGTTGGCAATAAAGGACAAGAATGGAAAAAAAACCCTATAGTTTTGAAAATTAAGACATTTGTAAGTTATGAACAAGTCAAGGAAGAAATCTTAATTAAAATCAGAAAATATTTTGGGCGCCTGGCTGGCTCAGTCAGTGAAGCGTGCAATTCTTAATCTTGGGGTCATGAAATTGAGTGTCATGTTGGGTGTAGAGATTACTTAAAAAAAATTTTAAGTCAGAAAAGATCTACCATTGGGGACACCTGAGTGGCTCTGTCAGTTAAGTGTCTGACTCTTGATTTTGGCTCAGGTCATGATCTCAAGGTTCATGGGTTTAAACCCCACACTGGGCTCTACACTTACAGTGTGGAGCCTGCATGATGTTCTCATTCTCTCTCTCTCTCTCTCTCTCTCTCTCTCTCTCTCTCTTTCTCTCTCTCTCTCTCCCCGCCCCCCCACTTCCTCGCTCACTTGCGCCCTCTCTCTCTCAAATATATAAAAAAAACCCACTTTATAAACTTGGATTTGAGATGTCCAAAAACCTGCATATTCCTGTGCATATTAAAGACACTGAATCAGTAGTTAAAAACGTATTCACCCAGCCACAGGCCCAGGTGGTGTGTAAGTGTGCAGCCAGACAACCAGGAAGCAGGGCGTTTGAGAGGACACGCTCCCAAACACACAAGAAGGAAAGGACAGGCCAGTTTTACCTATCAACACAGGAAAAAGCCTCAAAACAATATTAGCAATCTGAATCTATTTTGAAAATGACATAGACCGGGTGTTCTAGGAATGCAAGAAACATAGAATTAAATGCTGACTGCGGCCGGGTCCCGGGCCCGCTGTAACAAAGCGCAGCAAACTGGCAGCTTAAAACAACAGAAAGTCATTCTCTCCCAGTTCTGGAGGCTGAAAGTCCAAGCTCTGGCTGTGGGCAGGGCTGGTTCCTTCTGACCACTCTCGGCCTTTCTCTGGCTCCTGGTGGTGCTGGCGACCCTGGGCGTCCCCTGGCTTGCAGACGCATCCGTCTGTCTCTCCTCGCCAAGGGTGTTCTCCTCGTGTCTCTGTTCTCACTAGGACACGGGTCCTACCTAAGGCCCACCCTCCTCCAATGTGACGTCATCACAACTCTACTAACTACATCTGAAGAGACCTATTTCCAAATAAGGGCCCATCCTGGGGTCCTGGGGGTTAGGACTTCAACATATCTCTTGGGGGAAGACACAGTTCAACCTATAACACTGATATCAATAGACTCAAAAAGAATACTTGGTAAAATGGTACATCCACTCACAGTAAAGAACCTGACAGTAGAAGGTGGACTTTCTATGCCTGACAGTGTCACAGCATTACAGGTATAGGTATGCAGCCTGAGCGCTGGGACAAGGCCAGGCCTGGTGTTAGATCAGCAAGAGCCCAGAAATAAGACTGATATATAACAATCTGTATGTATGCACCAGGAATGAGGAGAAGACAGGACTTTTTTATTTTTACTTTTTAAGTTTATTTATTTTGAGAGAGAGAGAGAGAGAGAGAGAGAGAGAGAGAGAGAACAAGTGTACGTGCAAGTGTCCAGGAGGGGCAGAGGGAGAGAGAATCCCAAGCAGGCTCCGTGCTGTCAGCACAGAGCCTGACGCGGGGCTCGATGTCACGAACCATGAGATCACGACCTGAGCCAAAATCAAGAGTCAGATCCTTAACGGACTGAGCCATGCAGGCACCCCAAGCAGGACTTTAAAAAGAAATGTAGGGGCACCTGGGTGGCTCGGCGGTTGAGCATCCGACTCGACTCGGATCGCAATCTTGTGGTTCACGAGTTCGAGCCCCACATCAGGCTTGATGCTGTCGGCACACAGCCCACTTTGGATCTTCTGCCCCCGCCCCTCTCTGCCCCTACCCCACTCTCACTCTCTCTCAAAAATAAATAAACATCTCAAAAAACAAAGAAAAAAGAAATATAAAATAGATAAAGCACTTGGAAATAAACCTTAAAAAACATGCAAGCCCTTTGTGGAGAGAAGTGTAACACATACCATCTTAACGTGGGAGAAGACAAGACAATGGAGACACCCATTTCCCCTAAACTGACCCATAAACTCAACACAGTTGTACTCCAAATCAAAGAGGGCTTCTTGTAGAAATCCTGGCCCCACACTGACCCAGTAACCCCACAACCCCACAGAACATCCAAGGAACTTTTGGAAAGGATACTCCGGCCCCCAGCAGGTAGCAGGGTGCAGGGCAGAGAAGGGTGGCCCGCTTCTCCAGTCGGTGCCCAGAGTGTGGGTGACAGACACATTTGTGAACAGAATCCTAAAAAGAATCCAATCTGTCCACCTAATTACAGAGATGAGTCAGCAGCCAACAGGATAAAGAGTTCAAAAGCACCACAATCCAATAAAAGTGAGACTTTATCTGATGAGCCCAGAGGCTGCTGGAGCTGCTGGGTCGGAGAGAGCTCAGGCAGGCCTTTGGGCTGCTGCACAGCGTGGGCCTCAGGGAGCCAGAGGTGGAGCCCACGCACCCGTCTGCTTTCTCCACAGTGCTCATGCCTGGGGTTCCTCAACCTCACCAGCGGAAGCGCCATTTTCTGGGGACAACCCCCAAAAGCCCCTCTGAACCTCCTCATGCCACCTGGCCACCGCCTCTTTGGCCTCTGACCTCTGGTGTGTCCAGTGCAAGGGCCCAGGGCAGGCCACCTCAAAATGTACCACGATGGCAAACTGATTATTATTTTTGCACCGAAGGTACTTGAGAAACCCCGGTGCAAGGTCATCAGACACACCTCTGTCTCCTGAGAGCAGGAGATAAACCTCCCACATGAAAAATGCCCTCCCTGTACTAAGAAGTAAAAAGACACCCTTATCACCAGAGATATGGGCTTCATACCTGAGAAAGCTGGAGAAATAAACCCTGTTGGTGTTTTCACTAATCCACTACCCCAGCTCATGTTGTGCTTAGAATTCCTCACTGGCAAAGCTCCCAAAGATCTCTTTTTCTTTTTCTCTTTTTCTGTTTACTTATTTATTTTGAGAGTGGGAGAGAGACAGAGTGTGAGTAGGGGAGGGGCAGAGAGAGAGAGGGAGACACAGAATCCGAAGCTCCAGGCTCTGAGCTGTCAGCATAGAACCTGACGTGGGGCTTGAACTCACCAACCGTAAGATCATGACCCGAGCCAAGATCAAGAGTCAGATGCTTAACTGACGCTTAACCAACAGAGCCACTCACGCACCCTGCAAAAGTCTGTTTTAGCCTATCAATTCCTCACAAATTTATTGTCTCTTTGCCTAAAATATATAAAAACTACTGCCTTGGTTATTTCCTGGGGTCTCAATTTCATTACTGGACCTCTGTGTGCACCAAATAAAACTTTATTTTTTCTCCCATTAATCTATGTTCTGTCAATTTAATTCCTAACCCATCTGGAAGAATCCTGGGAGGAAAGAAGGAAATTTCTGCCCCCCAGCACCAGCATCCACACTGGTCTGACCCCTGTACGTGCCCCATCTTCCCCAGCCATGTAGGAGCACCACAGCTAGCTGTCCGGCCCCAAAGAGCACCCCAAATCTGTTGGCACACCCACCTGACCATGCCACAAAGGAATGGAATGTCCAGTTCCTGCCAATGGCTGCCAACCAGCCCTGTTTCCACCCTTGGCCCCTTGGACATCCTTTCCACAGGAGCAACATGGACCTTGAGGCATAAACCACGTTTGGTCCCTTTGTGGTTTCCACTGTCCTTGAGTGGAAGCAGCCTGCCCGGCCTTTGGCCCTGCCTGCCCCATTGCTACCTCCCTGTCCCTGCCTGGCCTCCAAGGCCAATATCGTATCCCTACATCCTCCCTGGTTTGTCACCTCATTGTCACCAGGGCACACACCGTCCCATCATCTTCCTGACCAACCATGCCTTCTGGACTTGGCTCCCTGAGTTCCAGGCTTGGAGCAGCGCCTGCTGGGTGTGGGCCCTGGGGTGTGGGGCACCTGGGATACAGGGCACATCTGGGGGGTGCTGATGCCATATTCATGCTTCCCACAGTGGACAGAACCCAGTGATCTCACAGTCATTAGCCAGAAGACCCCCGGCCCAATGCCTCCTGACAACCCTGTCTGGAAAAGACAAGCGTGGCAGCCCCCATCCCTCCAGAGGCCGCCCAGCAGGGGACAGACCTTGGCCCTCCGCATCCCCAGCAGAGGCTCTTGCCAAACGGAGACGAGAGCATTCTGGGGGCAAGGGTGGCAGCTGGTGCAGGCAGCTGTTTGCATGAGGTTCGGGCCCCACCTGGCACTTGAGGGTCTGGCCACCCACCCGCCTCACCTGCTGCTCTCTTCCTTCAGAGCCCCGAAAGCGGCCTGCCGGCTGGCCCTCCCCAAAGGCTCCTGCACCTTCTCGCCGGCGTCCAGCTCGGGCTCCAGGGAGGAGCTGGTGCTGCCCTCGTGGCTGACGCTGCTGCCCCGCCCGGGGCTGTTCTCTGCCGAGGCACGGGGTGACTCCGTGTTCTGCTTCAGGGTCTGCAGCTTGGCCAGGGGGATGATGTCACAGTCCTGCGGCCGGTGCCACACGGTGCGCTGAGTGCTGGCGTTGTAGTAGTAGAAGCGGGAAGTGTTGGGGTCAAACAGCTCCCACCACTGGTTCTCGCTGGTGCGCTTGATGCGGACGCCGGCAGGAGGGTCCCACACGCACTCGCCCGTGACCAGGTTGGCATACATGCGCTCTCGGGTGCGCGGCTCGATGATCTCCACCCACTCCAGCCTGAGAAAGAGCAAAAGGGGTGTCAGCGGGGTACGCTGGCTTCCGTGGACAAGGGGTTCCTGCAGCCTGGCTAGAGGGGGGTCCCGGCCTCAGGGCTCAAGGGGCTCCTGCAGCCTGGCCCAGGACAGGGAGGTTGGAGTGGAGAAGAGGGCTGCCTCCAACCCCAGGCCCTCAAGCGGTGCCCCCTGTGTCCCCAGCTACTGCACAGTCCAGCTGCTGCGTGGTCCACCCAATGGGGGGGGGGGGGGGGGGCGTGGTCTGTAGACCCTCGCACCCAGTATCAGACCCCTTCTCACACCACTGGCTCCCAAATACAAGAAATCCTATCACTTATACAAGAAACCCAAGCCAAACTGACGTCCCACTCCAGATTTTCCACATGCTCACTACTGTCCAGCCCCCAGGAGCCCTCTGGGGAGTCTTGTGCCAAGCTGGCCTCGGAGGAACCTGGACACAGCCTGGCTGCTCTCAGTCTGTCCATCCGCCTGCAGCAGGAGTGGACACCCTTGTCTCTATAGTGGGCCCAGCTGGTATGTGCCTTGGTGCTCTGGAGCCATTTCCTCCAGGGGCCCCCAGGGTGCCCCCACCCACCCCAAGGATACAGCTTTCATCCTGCTAAGTTTTTTTAATGCAAAAGAGGACTTGGAAAACAAGGTATGCAAACTGAAGCTATTCAGAACAAGGACATTTTATTGTTATTTTTTATTTTGGGGAGAGAGAGAGAGAGAGAGAGAGAGAACTCAAGCAGGGGAGAGGAGCAGAGGGAGAGAGAGAATCCCAAGCAGGCTCCACGTTCAGCAGAGAATCTGACACAGGGCTCAATCCCATGACCCCGAGATCATGACCTGAGTTGAAATCAAGAGTTGGACACTCAACCGACTGAGCCACCCTGGTGCCCCATGAATAAGGCAATTTTAATGCCTGTATGTGTGATATCAGGCTGTGTCTGGCTGACATCTGGCACATTTTTATTCTGCTTCCAGTTTTCACACCAATTAACAACCCTTTAAATGCCACAGACCTCTCTGCCGTGTGGAGGTTCTGTGTCTGTGAGTCTTTCCACTGCTCCAGAACCCTGTGATGGGCACAACCCTCATTACTGCTGGGGTAGTTGGGAGGCCTCCAGCTGGGAGCACAGGGGGGCTCGCTCTCTCAGGACTGGACTCCCCATACTGGGAGGAGCGTGAGCCGCATAACTTACTGTGTACTCCCAGCAGCACTGAGGCTCTGTGGCCTCTTTCAGGGTCAGCAGATGCTTCCGGAAGCCAGTGGGGAGGGCCAGGCGGGTCCTGGGTCCCCATATCAGCCAGCACCTGGGTGTGGGTGCCCGGCACAGCACAGTGTGGAGGCAGTCTGCGAGGAAGGGATGGGGCACCGCTGTGGGGCACACGAGGATGTCACTGCCTCAGAGGCAGGAGGCGGAGAGCTGGAGGGGGGCAGGGAGGAGGGCGGGCAGAGAGAGAAGGGAGCACGGCGGGGCCAGATGCGGGACCGGCTCGTGGGTCTCCACAGAAGGGCCAGATGGTGCGGGCGAGGTGTAAGCAGCAGGGCTCATGAGAGAAAGGGGGGCGGGGAGCAAGTGGACAGCCCTCCTGACCTGACTTCACCTCACCTGAACAGCAGAGGGAAGCCAGGAGCAGACAGGGAAGGTGGTGAGGCCATGGTGTGCGCCGTTCTGTCTCGAGAGAAGGATAAAGAGCAGCCATCTGGACGATGGAGGAGGACCCATCCGTCCTGTGGGTGCCAGGAGGTGCCAGGGGGATCGAGCCCAGACTGCTGCTCCAGGGAAAGGGGACGCCAGTAGATGGCTGGGTGAGTCTGAACCCACAGCATGGGGCCACCCCCTTCTCACGGGGCCCAGAGGCTGCACCTCACCTCCAAGGGAGGCCAGTGGGGCCTCTACGACTGATCACCCCGTTTCACTTTCAAATTTTTAACTTTTTGTTTTGAAACCATCTTGGCCACGGAGGGTGCTGTAACAGAACACGGCGGAGCGGGCAGCACACAAACAACAGACATTTACTTTTGCAGGCTGGATGTTCAGGTGCAAGGTGTCTGCAGGGCCGGGTTCTGGTGATCTTCCTACTGCACGCGGCACCCTTCCCTCCACGACGGACCCGCGTCTGAGTGTGCTGCTGGCTCTGTGGGTCGGTGTGAATCTGACCAGCACCCTGGTGTCCTCACCACGACAGCCGTGGACACTCTGCACTTCTGAGGTCCCCGCTTCCTCTTCAGGTGTGTCTTGCCTATTCCTGGCCCTTGCTCTTGCCCACAAACCCTCGAATCAGCCTGTCGGCACCTCTGCTGGGTCCACCGCAGGAGGGTTAGACGTGCCTTCCACCCAAACCGTGTACCCACTCATCCAGGTCTCCCTTAAAGGATGCGCACATCTTTCATCAGATTTATTCCTAGGCTTCATACATACACACTATTGTAAATCGCATGTTCTTTTTATTGTCTTTTATTTTTTATTTTTAAAAATTTACATCCAAATTAGTTAGCATATAGTGCAGCATGATTTCAGGAATAGATTCCTTAATGCCCCTTACCCATTTAGCCCATCCCCCCTCCCACAACCCCTCCAGTAACCCTCAGTTTGTTCTCCATATTTATGAGTCTCTTATGCTTTGTCCCCTTCCCTGTTTTTACATTATTTTTGTTTTCCTTCCCTTATGTTCCTCTGTTTTGTCTCTTAAAGTCCTCATATGAGTGAAGTCATATGGTTTTTGTCTTTCTCTGACTAATTTCACTTAGCATAATAACCTCCAGTTCCATCCACGTAGTTACCAATGGCAAGATTTCATTCTTTTTGTTTGCCGAGTAATACTCCATCGTATATATGAACCACATCTTTATCCATTCATCCATCGATGGACATGTGGGCTCTTTCCATACTTTGCCTCTTGTCGATAGTGCTGCTATAAACATGGGGTGCATGTGTCCCTTCGAAACAGCACACCTGTATCCCTTGGATAAATGCCTAGTAGTGCAATTGCTGGGTCATAGGGTAGTTCTATTTTTAGTTTTTTGAGGAACCTCCAGACTGTTTTCCAGAGCGGCTGCACCAGCTTGCATTGCCACCAACAATGCAAAAGAGATCCTCTTTCTCTGCATCCTCACCAACATCTGTTGTTGACTGAGTTGTTAATGTTAGCCACTCTGACAGGTATAAAGTGGTATCTCGCTGTGGTTTTGATTTGTATTTCCCTGATGATGAGTGATGATAAGCATTTTTTCATGTGTCGGTTGGCCATCTGGATGTCTTCTTTGGAGATGTGTCTATTCACGTCTTTTGCCCATTTCTTCACTGGATTATTTGTTTTTTGGGTGTTGAGTTCGATAAGTTCTTTATAGATTTTGGATACTAACCCTTTATCTGATATGTCATTTGCAAATATCTTCTCCCATTCTGTCGGTTGCCTTTTAGTTTTGCTGATTGTTTCCTTCGCTGTGCAGAAGGTTTTTATCTTGATGAGGTCCCAGTAGTTCATTTTTGCTTTGGTTTCCCTTGCCTCCAGAGACGTGTTGAGTAAGAAGTTGCTGCGAGCAAGATCAAAGAGGTTTTTGCCTGTTTTCTCTTCGAGGATTTTGGTGGCTTCCTTACATTTAGGCCTTTCATCCATTTTGATGTTATTTTTGTGTCTGGTGTAAGAAAGTGGTCCAGATTCATTCTTCTGCATGTGCTGTCCAGTTTTCCCAGCACCACTTGCTGAAGAGACTGTCTTTATTCCATCGGATATTCTTTCCTGCTTTGCCAAAGATTAGTTGGCCATACGTTTGTGGGTCCATTTCTGGGTTCTCTATTCTGTTTCATTGATCTGAGTGTCTGTTCTTGTGCCAGTACCATACTGTATTAATGATGACAGCTTTGTAGTATAGCTTGAAGTCTGGGATTGTGATGCCTCCTGCTTTGGTTTTCTTTCTGAAGACTGCTTTGGCTATTCGGGGTCTTTTCTGGTGCCATACAAATCTTAGGATTGTTTGTTCTAGCTCTGTGAAGAATGCTGGTGCTATTTTGATAGGGATTGCATTGACTATGTAGATTGCTTTGGGTAGTATTGACATTTTAACAGTATTTGTTCTTCCTACCCAGGAGCATGGAATCTTTCTCCATTTTATTGTGTCTTCTTCAATGTCTCATAAGCTTTCTATAGTTTTCAGCATATAGATTTTTCAGCTCTTTGCTTAGATTTATTCCTAGGTACTTTATGGTTTTTGGTGCAACTGTAAATGGGATTGATTCCTTGATTTCTCTTTCAGTCGCTTCATTGTTGGTGTACAGGAGTGCAACCGATTTCTGTGCGTTGATTTTATACCCTGCAACTTTGCTGGATTCATGGCTCAATTCTAGAAGTTTTTTGGTGGAATCTTTTGGGTTTTCCATATAGAGTGTCATGTCATCTGTGAAGAGTGAAAGTTTGACCTCCTCCTGGGCGATTTGGATGCCTTTTATTTCTTTGTGTTGTCTGACTGCAGAGGCTAAGACTTCCAATACTATGTTGAGTAACAGTGGGGAGAGTGGACATCCCTGTCTTGTTCCTGACCTTAGGGGAAAGCTCTCAGTTTTTCCCCCATTGAGGATGATACTAACGTTGGGTCGTTCACATATGGCTTTTATGATCTTGAGGTATGCTCCTTCTAGCCCTACTCTCTTGAGATTTTTATCAAGAAAGGATGCTGTATTTTGTCAAATGCTTTCCCTGCATCTACTGAGAGGATCATACGGTTCTTGTCCTTTTATTGATGTGATGAATCACGTTAATTGTTTTGCGGAGCACGTTCTTTTTAAAAACAAAATCGGGACATATAACATATACAGACAAATGTACAAAACACAGAGATAAGTTTAATGAGCAATTATGATTCAACACTGGTGTCGCCATCACTCACCAACAAATAAAACGAGGCAGCATCCAAGACACAGCCACATCACACCTGTTCGCCCCGAGGACACCACGATCCTGAGTTTTAAGGCAACCGTTTTCCTTGCTTTTACAGTCCAAACATCTTTTTTTTTTTTTTTTTTTTTTTTTTTAGTCCAAACATCTTTGAAGGTAACCCTAAACAAATTTTTTGAGGTGTGTCTATTTTTCAATCACACATTCACGCAATAAAACTATTTTTTTGTGTGTCTCGTTTCTTTCACTTGCAACCGAAACCCATTGACGCTGTCTACCTGGCTGCAGCCCGCCCAAGCGCACAGTGCATGGTGCTGCACTCCCTGAAGCTGTCACACGGTTTTGTGTGTGTGCATGTGTTTTTTTTAATGTTTTTATTTATTTTTGAGAGACAGAGTATGAGCAGGAGAGGGGCAGAGAGGGAAGGAGACACAGAATCTGAAGCAGGCTCCAGGCTCCGAGCTGTCAGCACAGAGCCCGACGCGGGGCTCGAACTCATGGACTGTGAGATCATGACCTGAGCCGAAGTCGGACGCTTAACCGACTGAGCCACCCAGGTGCCCCTGTGTGCGTGTGTTTTTACGTTTGTCTGTCGGTTTGTCTGTTTAGGTAATTTCTATACCCAACGTGGGGCTCAAACTCACAATCCCGAGATCAAGAGTCCACTCAGGTGGACTTGAGCCAGTCAGGTGCCTGGGTCACATGTTTTTAACATCTGAGTGGTTGGCCATCTGGGACTATGTTTCACAACTCTGCTATGCACATCCTCACCCATGAGCCCTGCGCAGGGGCTGCAGAAGCCTGCAGAGGTAAGACGCCGGGTCCCAGGAGTGCACACCAACTGTCCAGAGGACCCCGACTTGCTCCCCCCTGAAGTGCGCCCAGCAACACTGCTTGCTCCTCACCCTCACCTGCTGGTAGTGTCCAATTTTTACATTGTTAAATTTATAATTTTCTGATTGGTGATGGTGTACAGAAACACATTTTGTACATTACTTAAAAATTTTTTTTTAATTTATTTTGAGAGAGAGACTGCAAGTGAGGGAGGGGCAGAGAGCGTGGTGGGGAGAGAGAGAGAATCCCAAGCAGGCTCTGCACTGTCAACACGGAGCCTGATGCGGGGCTCAAACTCGTGAACCATGAGATCGTGACCTGAGCCAAAATCAAGAGCCAGACGCTTCACCAACTGAGCCCCCCAGGTGCTTCTGTATATTACTTTTGTATAAGTAATCTTCCTCAATTTTCCTATTGACTCTAACAATTTACTCTAGATTCACCTGGGAATAAACAAGGAAGAGCCCTCTCGTCATTTGTGTGTAATGTAACGGAACTGTCTTTGTAGACGATGCTAACGATTTGGCAAATAAACAGAACAAATAACTCACTGTGACATATATTCAGGTGCAAGTTCACCTTCAATTAGTGAAACGCAGGATCTGGGGGACTCCTGGATCTGAAGGTTGGCATCTTTAAACAATTCTGGAAAACCCTCCGTGGCCACACTCTGAAGCAAACCTCCCAATGCTCTGCCTCCTTCTGGGCCCCACGGGGCCCTCACTCGTGTTGTGGAGCCTGCACATCCCGCTCCATCTTGCCTGCCACGCCAGATCGCCCCTTCAGTCCCTCTTCCTACTTCATTCGTTCTCTCTTCATCTGTGTTAAAGCTGCTGGTCCTTCTCCAGGGTCGTTCCTCAGGGTCTTTCGTTCTCCACTCACGCGTACAAGTTCCTCACGGTTCTGGAAACTCGGCGATTCTGTAACTGATGATTCCAGTATAGGCATCTTTAATGGGCCTCTCCCTGCCAGTCTCACTCCGGATGCTCTGTTTCCCTAGATGTCTGTCCTCTGACTCTGACAGAGTCCCCTGTGCTCCCTCTCTGTGCCTGCAACAGGGCTGCTCAGCACTACGGGAATAAATCTGGCCCCACGGTGCGACGTCTCCACAGGGTCCACACCTGCCCTCACCTTGCTGTCCACGGGATGCTTCAAAATGCTCAGCGTGCTTCCCAGGCCTCCCATCACCCTCCTGTCCACTCCTTCCCACAGACGTCCCTCAGCTGCCCCATAGAGAACCCAGAGATTAGGTGTCCCTCCTCCCCAAAGATGTCCCTTAGCTGCCTCACAGAGAGCCCAGAGTGGAGATGTCTCTCCTCTCCACAGACGTCCCTTAGCTGCCCCACAAAGAAGCCCAAGTTTAGGTGTCCCTCCTGTCCACAGACATCCCTCAGTTGCCCCACAGAGAGCCAGAGCGAGGAGGTGTCCCTTCAGTGCAGCTTCCCCTTGACACCCTACATGAGCACACGGCCTACCCCGCATCCCATCCCACACTCCCGTCAACAAACTTTTCACACCCAACATACAGGCTGGTAACCCTGCCACTGGCTTACAGAACCCCAAGTACCCCCTTCAGGGAATCGCTGCTCTGCTGTGGGTCACTGCACCCAACAGGGACATCTTGAGAGCCCAGCACAGGGAGGAGTCCCCTGTCTTTGTAAGCTGCACCTCTCCTCCTTCTTGCGCCTGCAGTCAAACTGGGCTGCTCTCGGGGGACGGACTCTGTGGTTTCCTGCGACCCCCACCCACCACATGTCAGTCATCCTGTGTGAGGAAGAACAGAGTGTCCTGGGGACAAAGGCTGGGAGAGAACGTCCCGGAACCGTGAGGACAGGAGGCAGGCCTGCAGGCTGTGCCGTCCAGGCTGCAGCCGCCCCTCAAGGCCAGCGGCTGTGGAAGATGGGGCAGGAGTCCCCTCATCAGCTCCCGGTCTGCCCCTTCCAGGACCATCCTCCACCACATCCACCGGTTTGCTGCTCACGTGAAAATCTGCTTCCCCAACTGCCCCACAGCACTGAGTGGGACTGCGCCGACCCTGCTTCTCCACACGACACGAATGTGCCAAGTGGCCCTCTTCCCTGCCATGAGGCAGGTCTTGACGGAGCACAGAGACCCTCACCCCGGCTCCAACTGCCTTCACCTGCTTGCAGCACCCGGCTGGCTGCCAGCTGGCCATTCCCCTCAGTGTAGACACAGCAACATTCCAACCCTGTGAATTGGGTCGCTGTACCTGGGAAACCCTCGGCGGCTTGAGCCATCCCAGGGACAACATGCGCTCCCGGAAAACTCACACTTCCCACTCTCGGCTTCCTGATCTGGCCAAGCTCTCCTCACAGGACAGTCGGCCACTTGTGCCTCCACCCCCAGAGCCACTTACACAGGCACCTCCTCTCAGCTACCTGGCAAATACTGGGACACCAAAGGATGGCATCCTGTACTCCGAGGCACCCATGCATACGGGCCAAAGGGCATGAAAGGGACCCGCAGATGCTTCAAAGAAGACAGGCCGGCTGACCAAGGGCTATCTCCACCCAAGGCAGGAAAGGAAGTAAGGGACGGAGTGGGGGGACCCCCAAGAAGACACCTGGATGCAGAGGCCTGGAGGCCAGGGCAGGAGCTTGCTTGAGTGAAGGGCCAGGGCAGGAGGCTTGAGTCTTGCTTGAGTGAAGAGAGAAACCCTGAGAATGGCTCTCGGCAGGGCTGACATGATCTCACTCAAACTGATTCATAGGGAACAAGGATGGAGACTTCTGGAAGGCCAGGCAGGAGCCAGCCCCAAGGTCAGGTTGGGCACGGGGCACGGACCCCCAGACGGGTGAGAGGCTGCTGGAGGGCGGGAATGGAAGGTCGGCTGCGTGCTGGGCTCCCTGAGGGGAGGAAGTGCGGCACCCTTGCGCCCCCAGGCGGCCACCCCACGGTGGTCCCTGCACCCTGCCCCTCACACAGCTGTGCTGCTCTCCCATCCCGCCTCACAGTGATGGATTTGACCAGAACAACATCCACAAAAGCCCCCAAAAGACCGTTCTGGCAGAAAAGCTCCCAAAGGGCTGAACTGAACATTCTAAGCCCTAGAGAAGCAAAACCGACTCTTATTTTTGCTTTAAATACACTTTCAAGTGAATCTGATGGCTATAACTCTCTCTAAACAAAGAATACCATCTGTTCCCTTTTTGGCACACTCCTGTGCGTGCGTGGGTAGAACCCCACTTTTTCAGAAGAATGTTCTGGTCACCCCTGGGGTACAGCATTGAACCGAGACCCGTGGGGAGCCAGAGGGCAGAGAATGCATATAGGATCCCTGCACGGAGTAAGGAGGAGACACAGCAGAGTTGGGGCTGGGCCAGTGCTCAGCTCCCCCACCCAGACCCCTGCCCGGCAGGCTGGGGAGAGGGAGCTTTGTGCGGCCTGGAGATAACCACCTCCTTGCTGGAGTAAGTGCTGTCTATGCCCAGCGCTCGGCCCGTGGGGCCGGCATGGCGCATGGACACGCAGTCACCAGCCATGTGACAACGAACTGTGCTCCAACTGCCCCTGTGGGCTTCCCTGCCAGAAGAGGCCCAACACTGCAGGCGACAGACTGGCAGTAGTATCTGAGGTGAGTCAGTGAAAAGGAGCGGCAAGCTGGCCTGTGGTGCCCTCAGTGTGCTGGGAGTGGTGCGCACGAAGTCGACCCAGAGGGCCCTTCCAGCCTCCCCGGTTCTTAGAGATACTCACTTGCAGACAATGATGTGTTCAAGTAAGTATTTCCTGAAATAACTTAATGAGTGTCAGGTATGTGCCAGGCAACTGACCAGGTGAAAGGGACACAACAGTGACCAAGCACATTCTCTGCCCTCCAGATTCTCATGACAAGTGCCGGACCCACTCACTGGGGAAAGGAGTGTTTTCAACAAATGGGGCTGGGACAGCTGCATGTGCACATGCAAGAAAAGGAAGCTGGACCCCTACCTCATACCACACAAAGTTAACTCAAGATGGATCAAAGACCTAAATGTAAGAGCTAAAGCTATAAATCTTGGAAGAAAACATAGGGGTAAATCTTCATGACCGTGGATTTGGCCATGGATTCTTGGACCTGACACTAAAAACATGAGCAACAAAAGAAAAATCGGTAAGTTGGACTTGATCAAAATTTAAAACTTTTGTGCTACAAATAATACCATTAAGAAAGTGAAGGGGCGCCTGGGGGCTCAGTCGGTTGAGCATCTGACTTCGGCTCAGGTCATGATCTCATGGCTCGTGGGTTCGAGACCCACGTCGGGCTCTCTGCCGACAGCTCGGAGCCTGGAGCCTGCTTCGGATTCTGTGTCTCCCTTGCTCTCTGCCCCTCCCCCACTCATGCTCTGTCTCTGTCTCTCAAAATAAACAAATGTTAAGAAGAAACCAAAAAAAAAAAAAAAAAAAAGAAAAGAAAGTGAAAAGACAGCCACGGGGAAGGGGAAAATACATTTGCAAATCACGTATCTGATAAAGGACTTGTATCCAGAACGCATAAAGAACTCTTACAAGACAAATGCCCAATTAAAAAAATGGGCAAAAAATCTGAAGAGGCATTTCTCCAAAGAAGATAAACAAAAAGCCAACAAGCACACAAAACGGTGCTTGACATCAACAGGCAACAGAGAAGGGCAAACCCAACCACGATGAGACTCCACACCGATGAGACTGTAGAATGGCTACAGTAATTTCTTAAAACCATAACGACAAGTATTGGAGGAGATACGGAGAAACTGCGACCTTCATACTCTGCCGGTGGGAACTTAAAATGGTACATCCACTCTGACAGTCTGGCAGCTCCTAGAAAGTCAGACAAAGTTACCACATGCCCCGGCATTTCTCTGACCCAAGAGCAACAGAAAGCTGCACAGAAGTGTTCACACAGCGTGAGTCATAATAGAGAGAATGTGGAAACAACACAAATGCCCATCACCGGACAAACGGATCAACATGCGGTGCAGCTACACGAGAGGATGTGCTGTGACGTGGATGAACCTTGAAAACATCACTTTGAGTAAAAAAAGCCAGTCATAAAAGACTACCTGTTGCGTGATTCCATTTATTTAAACCGTCAGGAGCAGAAAAATCCATAGGGAGATGGCAGATTAGTGGTTGCCAGGGCAGGGGCGGGGGGCGGGGTGGGGTCAGCTGCCAAAGTGGTTTCTTGGTGGGGTCGTAAAAACGCAGACAGTGGTGATGGCTGCATAACTTCTCGAATGTACTAAAAACATTGTACACTTTGAAGGGTAAATTAATTTATGTGAACTGTGTATCATTGAAAAAAAAGGACTGCCACTTCAGGGGAGCCTAGCAGGTCGAAGCAGGGGTTGCATGGTGGGGTGCTCGCCACAGAAGGTAGCGGGCAGGAGCGGAGGCTTCCCAGGTCACAGCTGGTGCTGCCCAGACAGACAAGCACAGAGGCTGACAGGGCGGGACTGACCTCTGGGCTCCAGTGTGAGTTGGCCACGACCTGAGCAGGTACCAGGACATCAGTAAGTGCTCAGCTCCTAGTTGGCCCCCCCACCAGCCCCCTGAACGCCCCCCGCCCCAGGCCATCGGCCCTCCTCGGCACCAGCCCCCCTCCCGTCCTACGCACGGGCGTGCCTGCCCACCTCGGCGCCCCGTGCTGCCCCTGCTCTGTGCCGCCTTCTCGCCCGCAAAGCCTGCCGTTGCAGGGACGTCACCCATGTTCACATCAGCCTCTTCCACCCTTTACAGGTTGTTGGCACCCAGGAGAGATATCGCCTGTCCTCAGACCTCACATTCACACTCTGTCCCAAACTCCCATCGCCCCATCGTCGGACAACGTCCTCTTGTGCGGCTGCGGCCTTGTCATTCTACTGCTTTCTACCTGTAGCCAATGTGGCCACAAAGACTCCCACGTCCCAGACCCTGGCAGACACCAAACCCACTCTCACTGCTAAGCGAATTCATCAATGCAGACAGCACCCTAAGAGCAAAACCAGGGGATGGGCTGGAACGCCCACAACGTCCCCCAGCAAGAAGTGGCTGTGCATGCCATGCCCTCTTGTCCCCTCGCTCCACTGGCCTCGCTGCCCCGTCAGCGTCTGCCTTCCTCCTGCAGGAGGGCCAGATGATGCTGAGTCCCCCGCCCGACAGCCCTGCCTAAAGGAAAAGCCCTCTGCATTGCCTGACCAAGGGCTCTGTCCAGTGTCATGGCCCAGGTACTGAACTGGGGCCTGGGCCTGGTGGTCCCTCACAGAGGGAGCAAGGGCTGCACATGTGGAAACTCGGTTACAGCACGAGCACCACCCGGGAAGGGGAGGGCAGCAAGCACACGGCCCTGCCCACCTCCAGGTGCTGCTCTGCACACGGTGTGCATTTCTACGTTTCAGGAAACACGAAGCTCACACCTACTGAATAAAACTGGCAATGAAGCATACCCGAGGAAACAGCACAGGGCTCAAACCTCACAGGCCTTGTCTGCTCCGCTGACAGTGCCCTGGGCAGATACTGTTGGACCCACCACGATGTCCAACCATTCTTCCAGACCTGTAGCTTCAGCCTGAGTCTCTTTGACCGTCTGTGTCCCATGAGCACAGGGGGAGGCATGCATGCCCTTCCTCACACAGTCTTCCCTTCTAGGCCTTGGCTCAAGGGATGCCCCAGCAAACTGCCTTGGCAAGACCCAGGGCCCCAGGACACTTGCACGTGCTCATTGCTGAGCCTGCCCAGCGGCACTGGCATCAGCAGCTCCTTTCACACTGTCCCAGAGCCACCACGGGGTGAGGCGCCAGGTCAACACAACACCACACTGAGACCAGTGTGTGAGCCTGGGCTGCTCGTCCACGACCACAGCAGCCACAGTCCTTCCTTCAGAGCCACAGCAGAGCCAACACACCTCTCAGTCCTCAGTGCGCAATCAGGCCCCACATGAAACGGAGAAGTGACTGGGCAGATGAGAATCAACTCCAAGCCCCACTCCCTGTGCCTGGCAGGACCGGCACTCTGAGCACCAAGGACATCAGGAACATTAGCACCTTGGGAAAGGACGGGACAAGGCAAAGATGACAGACAGTGCCACAGGAGCAAGACACCAGCAAGAACATGGTCCTGGGCACACGTCCAGCAAGGCACTCGATCTTCACGGGTGAATGAACGAATGATGGGCCTCTGTCAGGGGCCAGAACACATCACAGCCGGCATTTCCCCCCAAATTAGCCTACGGTCTGGATACACTGCCAATGAGAATCCCAACAGGACATCTTTTCTGGGTAGGGGACAGACTGACTACCATTTATACCAAGAGGAGGCAAAAGCATTTTGAAAAGGGCTGGAGGGGGCATATGAAGGCCCAACAGGAGGCCAAGGCAGGCTGTGTGCTCAAGTGCGCACACAGACGCATGGATGGAAAAGAAAGCCCCTCACAGATCTGTCCCCTTGGGAGACAGGTGACATTCACAACCTAGGCCAACTGTCTATACGGAAAGCAGCCCAGTTGGATTCACACGAATCCAAACCTTAAAGTATCCAGAGGAGCCTGAAGACCTCAGTCAGGAAAGGGTTTATGAAATCAGACAGAAAAGACGGGAAGGCACAAGAAAGCCAGTGAGACAGATGACATCGGAGTTTAACATGTTTGTTCATCAAAAACCAACCAAATAACACGAAAAGTAAGTACAGAGAAAAAATATTCCATGCGTGTAATCCAATCACATACCTAGGGTACAAAGGAAAGCCTACAAATCAGAAAGGTTAAGACAAATGATTCAGCAGAAAGAAAAGGATGAGAGATTATTCTCAGAGGAAGAAGACTGAGGAGACGACGCTCCCTAGGTGTCAGGTACGGATGCTGAAGCCACAGGCCAACCACCAACCACGAAGGAACTTCTGGTGGAGCCGGCACACGGCAGTGGGGCAGGGGGGATCTGGCATCTACGCTGCTTTCAGGGCCCTGAGTGCAGGGATAGCCCTTGGGATCCAGCGGCACAGGCACCATGGGAGGGAGAGCTGGCTGCTATGTGTCCTGCCCGGTGCTGACCGCGCCCTAGGAGGTACGTGAGCCGCGGGAAGTCAGCTGCGAGGAGAGTGGGCCTGAGAGGAGCAGGCACATGCGGTCTGTGGGTCAGAATGTGGCCAGGTCAGGACATGCAGAACACACGCAGAGGTCAACGGAACCGGCAGAAGGGCGGAGGCAGACTTACGAAGCCAAGCACAGACATCGCGGATCAGGGCCTTTAATGAACGGTGCTGGACAACTGGACAGCATTTGGTGAACCGAAACGGCAGGTCCATACCTCACAAAACACAAGAATGAGCTCCAAGTGGACCTGAGCTCTACACACAAGAACAAAACGATACCAGCACCATGAGAAAACTCTGTCTTTCCCCATAACCTCAACAAAGGGAAAGATTTTCTAATTGTGACTAAAAGTCCAGATGCACCAAAAGAAAAGATTAATAGAGTATAAAGTGAAAAATATTGTTTTTTGGGACACATTTGATGAAAATATTAAATATTAAAAAAAATGTCTTTAATGTTTATTTATTTTTGAGACAGAGAGAGACAGAGCATGAACTAGGGAGGCTCAGAGAGAGAGGGAGACACAGAATCTGAAACAGGCTCCAGGCTCTGATCTGTCAGCACAGAGCCGGATGTGGGGCTCGAACTCACAGACCATGAGATCATGACCTGAGCTGAAGTCGGATGCCCAACCAACTGAGCCACCCAGGCGCCCCAAAAATATTAAATATTTTAATATAAATTACAGACAAAGGGCTCTAATCCTTCATATATGGATTTGAGCAAAAAAACCCCATAAAAATACCATAGAAAAATGGGAAAAGGAGACATTCCACTTCTCCTGGTATTAGACATAAAACCCAAGTTGAGTGGAGACCCATTGCCCCTACCCCACACGCCATCCAAGGGAGGCAGTGGGCAGACGGGCACAGCACACAGGACTCCACGGAGGGCATGCAGTGGCCAACACATCTATGGCCCTGCGGCCCCTCGTCTGGATGT
Source organism: Panthera uncia (assembly GCF_023721935.1). Classification (NCBI taxonomy): domain Eukaryota; kingdom Metazoa; phylum Chordata; class Mammalia; order Carnivora; family Felidae; genus Panthera; species Panthera uncia. The sequence continues at coordinate 250,222 of NC_064812.1, read as the reverse complement.
ACCTGGAGACATACCTCTGACAACACAAAATTACAAAGCACAGGCTTTGCACTGCAGCACCCTTGTAACTGCACAATATTGGAAGCTGCCAAGATACGCAACTCAAGACTGGCTGAACACTACGGTGGGCATGCACAGAGTGATCCAGGGATCCTCACAAACACAGGAGGTAAACCAGAAAAACCACCGGCCAGAGGCCTGCACAGAGGTCTGGGAAGGAGTGGTCCTTCTCTGAATGTATGTGCTGCATAGTTTTGTCTTTTAGAACCACGTTAATGGTCTATGTGTTTACAAAACAAAATTAAAGCAACAGGAAGAGAAAGGAGAAGGAAAAAACTCAATGGAAATGGAAACAAATGAATCCAACTGTATTTCAATGAGCATCACAACCACAACCAAGGGGAAAGAACTAATCCAAGGGAGAACAGGACTAGACTCTGTATTCAGTTTTTGAGCAGAGTGCACATGGGGGGTGGAGTACAAAGAAATTCTGACCTTATTTTGAGTGTTTTATATGTGTGTGTATATATATGTATACACACACACACACACACACACACACACACACGGAACAGGTGAAGCAATTCCGAAATGGTTTGCAGATAGGCTATCAGATGAGCAAACGAGTACACATGCTGATGCTCTTGGGAGCAGGCGGCTGCCGAGAAGAGCAGACCCTCGGGGAAAGCGCTGGAACTGGAGGAACTGGAGTGAACTTAGCACTTTTAATGTGTGTACATAGATGCACACACACATTTTCTCGTCTGCTTAAAGGGCCAAGAAGCAAACACAGTGCCAGAGCCGCAAGTATGCCAAGCCCTCAGACTGGCCCTCCAATACCCATCTTCCTGGAAAGGAACCAGGGCTGCTCAGAGAAGCAGCTGCCTGCAGGCGGGGCGGCAGCACAAGACGTGCCTGGAGCCAGAAGGAAGGAGCATCCAAGAGGCACGGACACGTAGCAGAAGGAACCTCACCGGCCCCATCTGGGACAACGCAAGCACCAAAGTAATTAAGTGCAAGAACGAACTACAGACCCTGTAGAACAGAAAGGAATTTCTGAGTCCGTACTGAGAATGAACAGAGGAATCCACGAGCAGGGACAAGGGGTGCAGAGTGCCGGCTGTAGGCCCCCCGTAGCAGGGAAGTCAGCGCTCTGCACGCATCCCAGGAAAGACTGAACTGTGTAAGAAACGAGCAGAACGCCCAAAGCAGTGAGGGGCAGGGTGGCGAGGGGAGAGCGGAGGAGCAGTAGGTGGCCGTGTGTCTGCAGAGGTGAGACCCCGGGACCGGCAGGACACGGCTGTGCGGCATCTACTAAGAAATCGGCAAACACAAACCAGCGCTCCGTTTGAAAGGGCAACTATTGCCTTAAAAAGTGTCAGTGTCACAAAAGGCAGGGAACCTTCCAGATTATAAAAGGCGAAGGGGCCGCACAGCAGCAGCAAGTCCGGTAGGGCGAGTGTCTCAGGAGGGGCTGGAAGCACCGTGAAGGGTGACAGGAACCAGCTGCCAAAGGCTGGACCACGAGGCAGAGGAGATGGGAGACGTGCCCCACATGCCCCCCATGCCCCCCAAAAACGGCACCGTGCCGAGGGAGGGGGTGCACAGAGGCCACAGGGTGAAGGGCAAGGTGGTGCAAGTATCCAGTGTACCGTTTCTGCTCTTGCAACTTTTCTGTAAGTGTGGGATTATTTACAAATAAAGCTGAAAACGAGAAACATTAAAACGATGAACTGCCTTGGTGTGGACTGATGCCCGGAGGGGCGCACGGAGTTGGGTCCACCGCTGGCCTGCAGGGCATCTGGGCCCCCTCCCTCTGCAGCAGGAACCCAGGGGCGGGGCTTCCAAGGGAGCACATCAAATCCCGAAGAAAGCAGGGCTCACCCCTGGCAGCAAAGCCCTGGCAGCCCGCCAGCTGCTGGTCCTTCTCTGAAAGGAAGAAAACCAGTCCTCTGATGACTCGGCCCGCACAGACGGCTTCCGCTTACCTCGTGCTCGACCCTGAAATCCGGGGCTCCTGCACGCCAGCATCATGGCTGTCACATTCATAATCCCTCGTCTGGGACATTGCAGTCTTTTCCGGAGGCCCCAGGCGGACAGAAGTCAGAGGATCATCGGGACTCTCCCTCCACTGTCAGTCAGGAAGGCACCGCCCTGTGAGAGAGCAGAAGCCTCTAAGCACATAAACTCGGAAAACATCTTTGGGTTTGGGGAACCCGAAACGGCCCAGCCCAGCCCCTCACAGCCCAGTGTGCTGGCCAGAGTAAGGAACATCCAGGCCCGAGCGCAGTTTCTCTGCTCCCTGTGCCCGGCCCCTGAACCCCAGCCCACAGGAGGGCACCCAGGCCCCTTGCCAGCTGACCCTGGGGAAGCTGCTGCCACCTCTCAGACACAATGTCCTCGGCTTCCAACAGGGACAGCACCACCCGCCTGGGGCTGCAGTAGCGCTGTGCACAAAGCATGTGGCATGGCCCAGACAGGAAAACGCTCACGAATAGGCAACACTCACACAGGATCACCTGATTGATGACAAAGGGTGGACTTTTCTTTTTAAAATATTTATTCATTTTTGAGAGAGAGACGGAGGGAAGGAGGGACAGAGGATCTGAAGCAGACTCTTGTGCCAACAGCAGCAAGCCTGACGAGGGGCTTGAACTCACGAACCATGAGATCATGACTTGAGCTGAAGCTGGATGCTCAATCGACTGAGCCACCCAAGCTCCCAAGAGTGGACTTTTAAAAAATGGTATTGTCGTGACTAGATACACACATGGGAAAAAATGGATCCTGACCCCTATCTCATCCAATACACAAAACTCCATTCTAGACGAATTATAGTTCTAAACATTACAAGTAAAACAATAAGGTTTTTAGAAAAAAAAATGTAGAAGTTTTTTAGTCTTATAGCAGGTTTGGGTATCTCAATCAGACATAAAAAACCACTAAGCACAAAGAAAAATTAATGAGTTGACTATAATAAAATTAAGAGCCCCTGTTTATCAACACACCATTAAGTAAAAAGACAAGCCCAGAAAGGGAAATATTTGCTACAGAGAACATGCACAACACGGGACACACGTATGCGTATCTAATCTAACTAGTCCCAGGACATATACAAAATTCCTAGGAAAAGGCAGATAACCCAACAGAAAAATGGACGAGGACTAGAACAAACACTTTAATGTTTATTTTTTTTTATTTTTGAGAAAAGCATGCACGGGGAAGGGTAGAGAGAGAGGGACAGACAGTCCCAAAGCAGGCTTCGAGCTGACAGCAGAGAGCCCGGGTTCAAACTCACGAACCATGAGATGAAGACTTGAACTAAGTCGGATGTTCAACTGACTGAGCCACCCAGGCATCCTTTAACAAATATTAAAAAAAAATCCATGTGGCTAATAAACACATGGAAGTATGCTCAGCCTCATCAGTCATCAGGGAAATGCTTACGCCATCAAGAGCCCAATGGCTAATTAAAATATAATGTTAATGAAAAAGCATAACCAGTACACCCACCAAAATGGCTAAAATGGGAAAGGAAACCCATCACATGCTAGCAAGGGCAAGGCAGCTCATCAGGGCTTCAAGAGATGGGTCAGCCTGCTCAGGACCACAGCTGGCAGTACTTCCTAGAGCTGCACGTACACCTCGGCCCCCACCGAGAGCTTCCACTTACAGCGATAAAGGCTGGCAGAGGACGGACACACACACACACACACACACACACACACACACTTACCTGGACCTGCACACAATGTTCCCAGCAGCCCTGGTCACAATGGTCAAAACAAGAAACTCCCGAATGTTCACCACAGTAGAACAGACCCTCAAAGTTCCTCCAGGAGCCTACCCACAACCTAGGTGAAGCTCCCAGAGGGTGAAAGACAAAAGCCAAACACAATCAGACGCATATAGTACGATTCCCTCACATAAATACGTTCAAAATCAGGCTGAATCAGTCTCTGCTGTCAGAAGTCAGAAGCAGCCACCTCCAGTCCAGATAGTGAGGGGAGGGGCCCAAAGGGCAGTGTCATTTGACTTTCAGCTTGGCTCCACTTACGAGAGTGTTGGTTTATGAAAGCTCAAGAGTGTCCCGCCTGTGCCCTCAAGCTTTTCTGTACGTACATGTCTCAGTTTCGGCAGAAAGCCTGCAGAATGAGGAGCAAGAATATCGCTAGGGACACTGTCCCTGACTCTCCCCAGCAGAGGCTGGTCCACAGAACCCAACTATGCTATTCAAGGGGAAATAAAACAGATTCAAAGCACCAGATGGGGTACAGCTAGCCAGAAACCCAAGGGCGGGAGACTACAAGCCAATCAGACACTTTCTCCAAGGCTCAGAGGGATGGTGACAGCACAGATCAACCTGACGGTGCTTGGCTCATGAGCTGAGATCACCTGCCTAGAAGAAACGCTCCCAGCCTTCTCCTTTCTGCCATATGAATATCCATACAAATTTTACTTAAATACTTAAAACTACTGGGAATGCCATTAAAAAAAACGAAACTCAAGTATTTCTAACTCTTTGCCCATCTGGGTGAAAACAGGTGGCCTTCCTTTATGGCTTCAACATTAAAAAAACACTGAGCAGTGTTAGTAAAATTCTGAAAAGCTAAAACATATCTACCATAACCTGAAAGCAACTCAAATCAACCACCTGCACCTGCGTATCCCCTTTCAGTTCTTGTCCATCCTTTAAGGCTGGTCCAGAGCAGGGGGCACAGTGGTCGCTGAAGATTACCTCTGAGATGCCTGACTGGCCCTCCTTCCTCAAGTCATCCCTGGATCAGTCCCTCCATCCAGAAAGGCTCTCCGATCCGGGACAGACACCACGTCCCACTGACTCCAGATGCTCTGGGTCTGACACCAGACAGTGACGGCCCTCCCAACTCTGCTCTTCATTCCTGAAGTTGTCTTCATTCTTCTAGCTCCTTTGCATTTCCATGTGAATTTCTTCTCATATTATCTTTGTCTGCTTTTGGTATCAGGGTAATACTAGCCTAAGAAAATGAACTGAGAATATTCCATCCTCTCAATTTGCTGGGAGAGTTTGTGCAGAATCGCTATTATTTGTCCCTCAAACGTTTGGCGGAATACGCCAGTGGAACCATCTGGGCCTGTCCTTTTCTTTGCAGGAAGGTTTTTAATTACAATTTTAATTCGTTCAGTAGATACAGAGCTAACCAGTTCTTAAACTTCTTCTTGAGTCATGTTTAGTGGTTTTGGCCTCCCAAGAATTTGTCCATTTCATGTAAATTGTGTCAGATTTATTGGCACAAAGTTGTTATGCCATTCTTTTATCGTCCTTTTAAGATCAATATAATATGTAGTGATGCCGTCTCTTTTGTTCCTGATATTGGTAATTTATGATCTGGCTAGCCAGAAGTTTGTCAATTATACTGATCTTGAATAAGAAAAAGACAGTGTTGGGCTTCATCAATTTTTCACCTATTTTTTTTTTTTGCCTGCTTTAATTAATTTCCACTTTGATCTGAATTATTTCCTTTGCAGTCCTTTGGATTTAATTTTTTAATTTTAATTTAAATTTTTCTAGTTTAAGGTAGAAATTGAGTTTAGTGCTTTGCGACCTTTTAAAGTTTCAATCTGAGTCAGGCATTTAGTGTTACAAAGTCCCCTTCAGGGTATAGCTTTTGTGGCATCCAACAAATTTTGATTTTCATTTTCATCTAATGCAAAAACCTGCCAATTTCCCTTTTGATTTCTCCTTTGACTCATGGATTACATAGACGTACATGATTTACTTTGCCAGTAGCTGGTGATTTTCTAGATATTTTTATTGGTTCAGAAAAACTTATGATGCAGACAAATGGTCCATCCTGGTAAACAGCTCATATGCACTGGAAAGCACGGTGTTGGGTAGACTGCTCGATGAATGCCAACCGGGGCAGGTGGGCTGACGGTAGCAGCATTCATCTTCTGTCTACCTGTTTTACCAATTTCTGAGTAAAGGATACCAAGAACTCCAACTTTAAAATTGCAGATTTATCTATTTCTCTTTGCAGTTCTATCAGTTCTTTGTTAAGTTTATTTATTTTGAGAGAGAGAGTGAGAGAGAGAGAGAGAGAGAGAGAGAGACGCAGAGAGAGGAAGGAGAAAATCCCAAGCAGATTCCATACTGTCAGTGCAGAGCCCGACGCTTGGGCTTGAACTCTCAAACCGTGAGATCATGACCTGAAATGAAATCGGACGCTTAACCGAGACCCTCAGGCACTCCAGTTCTATCAGTTTTTGTTTCACGTGTTTTGTCGCTCTGCTATTAGGTACATAAAGTTTATGTTGTCCTCTTGGTGAATTAACCTCTTTCCCATCATGAAATATCTTTATCTGGTAGTTTTCTTTGCTCCGAAATCAGTATATTTGACATTATTACAGCAAATCCAGCTTTCTATTAGTGTTAGCATTGTACATCTTTTGCCTTCCTTTTACTTTTAACCTGTTTGTGTCTTTACTATTTAAAGTGGGTTTATTGTAGCCAGCACATATTTGGGTACTGTCTTTTAATGCTGACAAATTCTGCCTTTTAATTGGGTGTTTAAACCATCTAGATTTGTGATTGTTGACATGGTTAGGTTGAAATCTACCATTCTGCTACTTTAATTTTTTTATTTTTATTTAATTTTTTATTTGGGGGGGGGGGGGAGGCAGCGCAAAGAGAGAATCCTAAGCAGGCTCCACGCTCAGTGTGGAGCCTGATACATGGTTCAATCCCACTACCCTGAGATTATGGCCTGAGCCAAAATCAAGAGTTGGACACTCAACTGACTGAGCCGCCCAGGTGCCTTCATTTTGCTAATTTAAAAAAATCCGTCTCATTTATTCTTTATTCCCCTTTTCCTTTTTGGATTAAGTATTGTATGTGATTCAATTTTATCTCCACTGCTAACTTACCAGCTGTATGTAATTCATTGTTTTACTATTTTAGTAGATGCTTTTGGGTTTATAGTGTCCATATTTAATTTATTATAGTCTGCCTTCAAGAGAAATCATACCACTTCGAGTACATGTGTCTGGCATTTCTCCTCTCCTGGACCTCGTGCCATTCTTGCCATATCTTATTCTATATATAACCGCCCCCCCCCCCTTCTGCTATCTTATTACTTTTCCTCAAATAGTTATCTTCTAAAGAGATTTAAATAATAAGACAGTATATGTATATCTAGACATGCAGCTGCCATTTCCAGGAGTCTTCACTCTTTTGGGTAGACCTAGATTTCCACATGGGTTCATTTTCCTGTAGCCTGAAGCCTTTGGTGCCACTCCTGTAACATCCGTTGTGGTGAAGGTCTGCTGGTGATGGATTTTCAGCTTTTCTACATCTGAGATATCTTTACTCCACCTTCATTTAACAACGTGTTTACACGGGCAGAGTTCCAGGCTAGCTGCTCCCTGGCCTCTTCACCCACACTTTCCAAAGAGAAATCTGCTATCATCTGCACTGTTGTTCCTCTGTATGTAGTCTTGTTTTCTGGCCGCTTTTTTATTTTCATTAAGAAAAATTTTTTTTGGTGTTTATTTATTTTTGAGAGAGACAGAGCATGAGTGGCAGAGAGAGAGGGAGACACAGAACTCATAGCAGGCTCTATCTAGGCTCTGCATTGTCAGCAGAGACCGACACGGCGCTCAAACCCACAAACTGTGAGATCATGACCTGAGCCAAAGTCAGACACTTAACCAACTGAGCCACCCAGGCACCCCGTTTTCTGGCTGCTTTTACGACTTTCTCTTCATCACTGATTTTGAGCAACTGGATTATCATGTGCCTTGTGTTAACAGTATTTGTGTTTGTGTTTAGGGTTTGTTAAGATTGCTTAAGTTGATAGTTTTCATCAAATTTGGAAGCATTTCAGCTAATATTTATTCAGATAGTGTTTCTGCACTCTTCCTTCCCCACTGGGATCTACAATTACACAAGTGTTAGTCCTCTGCCAGATGTCCCACAGCTCAGTCCTGCTCTTTTGCTTATTTGAGAGTACTTTTCCTGTCCTTGTTTTACTTTGCATAGACCTTACTGCTTTGTCTTCAAGTTCACTGAGCTTTTCTTCTGCAGCGTGTAATCTGTTCATCCCACCCAGTATGTTTTGCATTCAGACATTTTAGTTTCAACTCTGTGAGTTTAATTTGGATCTTTTTGTGATTCAGTCTTCACTTCATCTTGTCTCTACTCAACGTATCCAGTGTTTCCTTTAGCTTTTTGAACACGTGGAATATAGTTATAATAACCTTTGTATTCCTATAAATATTCTTGAGCTTTGTTTTGGGACACAGTTACTTGGAAAATGTGTGAAACCTTCAGTTCTTGCTTCTACCACTGGTTAGGGGCACCAGAGCACTATTTATTCTATGGATAATTACCCTCCACTGAGTAGTCAACCCAGTGCCCTGTGAATTATGAAGGAAGGTTCAGTCTGCCTCATGACAAGACCCCTTTCACAGTGTTCTGAGAGCTCTGAGCATCATTCCCTCTAACTCTTCTGGGGGATTCTCCCTGCCTCTACCAGCTTCCTCACACCCACATACTGAATGGCACTCTCCCACAGGCCTCCAAGTTCTCTCCACTTGCAGCATTCCACTCTGCTGCTCTTCCCTACACGCTTCATCACCGTGGCCTCCCCAGACTCTAAGTTCCATCTCCTGAACTCAGGGGCTCTGCAAGGCCCTGCATCCCTGCAGCACAACCTGGAAACTCTGCTCATGCAGGGAGCCAGGAAATCGCTGGACTCACTTTGTTCGACTCTCATCTCACAGGAATCAGTATAGTTTGCCGTCTTAGACCCACAACTTAGAAAACCAAGGTTTCATAAATACTGTCCAGCTTTTTCGAAACTGGTCAGAGAAAGACAAATATCATACGACTTCACTCATATGAAGACTTTAAGATACAAAACAGATGAACATAAGGGAAGGGAAGAAAAAAAATATTAAACCAGGGAGGGGGGCAAAACTTAAGAGACTCTTTTTTTTTTTTTTTAATTTTTTTTTCAACGTTTTTTATTTATTTTTGAGACAGAGAGAGACAGAGCATGAACGGGGGAGGGGCAGAGAGAGAGGGAGACACAGAATCTGAAACAGGCTCCAGGCTCCGAGCCATCAGCCCAGAGCCTGACGCGGGGCTCGAACTCACGGACCGTGAGATCGTGACCTGGCTGAAGTCGGACGCTTAACCGACTGCGCCACCCAGGCGCCCCCTTAAGAGACTCTTAAATAAGGAGAACAAACAGACGGTTGCTGGAGGGGTTGTAGGAGGGGGGATGGGCTAAATGGGGGAGGGGCATTAAGGAATCTACTCCTGAAATCATTGTCGCACCATGTGCTAACTAATTTGGATGTAAATGATAAAAATTAAACAAATTATAGAAAGTAAAAAAAAAATGTAACTGTGTTATACATTAAATATAAATATGTATGGTCCAGCTTTTTATTAGTTCCTTGTGAGAAGGTAAATATGACCCCTGTTGCTTCATCTGGGGAACAGGAGGAAGTGCAGGTACTCTTGTTCAGCACTGCACAATTACACAAATAAAGTATTACAACTGTGATATTTAATTTCCCTTCCTCCCCAGAGGGTAAGCTCCATGAGAGCAGGGATGATATTTGCTTTGTGAACCACTGCATCCTTGGCACGGAGTCATCAAACATTTACTGAATAAACACATTCCATAATCACCTGGAATTTACCTTGGCATAGTGTATAACTAAGGACTTAAAATGTTTGTTCGAGGCTATGCGACGTACGGTTCCAAATATATGAGAGTCTGGAAAACACTAAACTATATTAATGGTACAAAGACTGGCTACCAGTGATCCAGGGGAGGGAGGAAGGTCGAACAGGGGATTTTTTAAAGTGGTGAACATATTCAGTACAATTTTGCCATTGTGGATACCTGACACTATGCATTTGTCAAAACCACAGAAATTTATAGCATAAAGAATGAACTTTAACATATGCAAGTTAAAAAAAATAATTTAGGAAGTCAAGGTTTCTCAAAATGCAATGCAGCATAGGACAAAACAATCTACCTGTATCGCAAATGTATGAAACAACCTCAAAGGAGGTGGTGGAAAGGTGCTAACCTGAATGACTTTGGAAATGAGCAAGGGTAGAAGACTCAACACAAAAGGAACTATATACAGGCACTGTCTCTAGTTGATAAAGTCACTTCTCAGGAGTATGGGTCTCCAACTCTGATACCACTACATGTGTACATGGGAACTGAACAATTCAGCAAAACGATGGCAGGTTACAGGTAAGCGTGGGGAGGAGGCTAGGACGACCCCACATGGGGATCGGTTAGGGTGGAGACAAAAGTCAGAACCCATGAGAGATGGGTTCCTCAGAACCTGGAGAGATCCCTGTGTGTATGCGTGCACACACATACACCCACACACAGGCCAGCGTGCACGCACAGATTTCCTGGTTCCGTGAGCTAAGAGAGCCTAGAAGCAACAACAACAGCCCCCAGCGAGGATCATACCCAGTGCCCAGCTCTGGGCTCTGACAGCATTCTCCTCGGAGAAACGGCTGAAATCCCTGGGGCAGGAAAAAGACAAGGTGAGTTTGAAGGGGCCCACTGAGGCAGTGAGGAAGAGCTAAAACAAAGACAAAGCCCCAGAGTGATGGGGTCTGTCAAAGGGACAACGAAGCCAACTGAAAGAGCTCTCAATGACCAAAGCTGGCGCAGTGTGAGGGGGGAAGTCATATGAGATGATAATCCAAAGTATAAAATATCTGAGCCCATACTGATATAAGTGAATAACCAAATAAATAAGTGAAGTGGGGAAAACAGACACATCTCTCCTTGAAAAGAGCGGTCTGTGTAAATGCTCTGCCTCCAAGGACACGGCTCTCCAGCACGCCCTTCCTCTCAAAGCCGCACAGTGCAGCACCTGGCAGTCACAACTCCACCAGGTGGGGTGCCTGTGCCGAGGCCACGCTGGCTCAGAACAAATTCCTGGGGAGCATTTCTTCACCCCTCACCTTGCTGCCTCTGCTCCACTGCCGTCCACAGCAGAGGATGAGGTGGGCTGGGCCGGTACAACAGACTCAGTTCACCGACCAGTTTCTGTTCTAGTGCCTGGTCATGTCGTATCCATTTTTTCCAGAAACGTGATGCACCCTTCTCACTGTACACAGCCGGCCTCCCTTTACTCTCAGGAGGCCTTGGTCTGCTTGTCCCTTGCACCCTGGACATCATCTCTCCTCTGGACTCCCCACACCCATCCCGACCCACAACGGACCACCCTGCAGCCTTCTGGCTCAGGCACCTTCTCTCTGACCACTTTCTGATTTCTCCCCACGCAGCATGTTCTTTCCAAGCAGCCTGTCCTCTGGAGGACTAATTCCTCCTAGGAGTGTCCATCCCGTTTTGTCATTGCTAATGGGGCTCTCGTGTTGGTAATGGATTTCGGACTTCAGTTTCCTTTCTCAGTTCTGCCAGCTCACTTCCTCTCCTGCTATGTCGTCTTTTCTTTGAGCTCTTTTTTATGTGTTTTGAATTTTGTATTTTTAGTATACAGAAAAAGTTCTATCTAAACTTTCCATCTGTTAATTCTTCTGTTTGCTTCACCCACGGTTTAATTGTGCTCACTCCCTCTTCTCTTCTCCTTCTTCAGTCTGTACATAAGGTCTGGCTCCTGATTATTGCTCATCTTTAAACAAGGAATGAGACAGTCTCAAACCGGGTGTATCATTCCAGGATGCTCTATTGCCAAGTTTTCTTACAGGCTCTGCCCTGGAAATGAGTTTCTGGTATTAGGACATCTTTGGTTGCAAGTGACGGAAACCCAACTCCAACCGAAAGCAGACCTAACGGGGCTGTCTGGGTCGAGGCCCCACCGACGCAGGGGTCCCAGAAAGGCCTCAGGGCCACCTCCCCCCCGCGCTCTGCTCAGGCTGGCGGCACTTTCAGGTGGGCTGTCTCCGCGCGCCACAAGTTCCTGCCCTCTGGTCCAGTGAGGGTCCCCCAAAGGCTCTGGCGACCACCGTGGCCTCGGCCCAGCTGGGGCTCACAGGGGGCCTGCCTGCACAGCCGCTTCAGGGCCGGCGGCAGCCCAGCACCAGAGCTCACTCCAGCTCACCTCCCTCACCACATGCCTCCCACATCTGGTCTGTCCCACAGCCACTGCTGTGTCACGTAAATGCCGTCAGTCGTGTCCCTAAATCCTCTTTGTGCATCAGGGCTTTGGCTCTTGCCGCCCTCTCCCCGTCTCTTCCTCCTCCGGCTATGGCTCTTCCTTGGGTTCATTGTAGATTAAATCTCGTTCTCTATTTCTCATTCTTTCTGTTCATTTCAGTGAGTTTCAGGGAGGGAAGTAGAATAAACAAGTCTTTAGTCAGCCATCATCTCCAAAAGGCCTAAGTTCCATTCTCAATGCTGTTTTTAATAAGTTTTCCAAGTTCTGAACAATGAGTGCATCTCAGTTTCATGTTCTGAAAGCTTGGCTCTAAGCAGGAAGCACAATGGCCCATTCTCTACACTCAGTGACCAGGACAGGCTGGCATTTCCCGCTCGCGCCTCCCGCAAGGCTCTTCTCATCGACCCCCTCCAAAGGTTTCAACCGTGACCCGACCTGCCAGTCATGGCATCAAGTTGTGGGTCAGGACCAGCTTTTCAAACTTTTCTGGGAAGGATGTTGGACCACACCCCACACAGAAAGGACGCTTGTTTGGAGACACTTGGGTGCAGCACAGAGTGAATCTCTGAGGGCGCTTGGACAGCTGCCGCCTTGGGGACAGCACTTGGCCTCTGGTCGCGGGAGGCTCCATGACAGTCAGGACACCCAGACACGCTGGGCTACACAGTCCCTGCTCCTGTGGTCCTTGCTGTTCGGGGCTTCTCTCACCAACAAAACTGTACCAGGACCCCCGCGGGACCACATAGAGAACAAAATACACATCACACATTCAGAATACGCATCACACATTCAGGTGCCAGAGGTCAGAAAAGAGAAGCCAGCCTGTGACCAGAACAGCCCCACGCCCGGTCCTGCTTGTTCCCCAAACCCTCTACAAGCATGGCATGACCCCACCAGGGTCTGAGAGAAATGAGGGCAGCTGTGAGAGGGTATTGTGACAAAGGGGTGACAGCAGCTCTGGGTCCTGCGGTCACCTTTCCCAGAGCCCACAGGCTGGGGTGCCGGCCAGCCTCCAGCTGGTGGGAGACTCCACCCAATTGCCTCAGCCTCCGAACTGGCAAGTTGGGGGTATCAGCCAGAGTCTGAGGGCAGGACCAGGATGGAGGGAGACTCGGGTCTCTGCAAAGAAAGGTGTAGACGACGGTTTTCTTATTACTTTTCTCTCTTGATTGTTTAAAAATGCTCTGATTTCAGGGGTGCCTGGGTGGCTCAGTCTGACTGAGCATCCAAAGCATCTGACTTCGGCTCAGGTCATGATCTCATGGTTCATGAGTTCGAGCCCCGCATCGGACTCTCTACTGACAGCCTGGAGCCTACTTCGGATTCTGTATCTCCCTCTCGCTCTGCCCACCCCCCGCGCATGCTGTTCTCTCAAAAATAAATAAACGTTTAAAAAAAATTTTTAAATGCTCTGAACTAGAATCATGCCTTCTGCTCGCTACTGTACTAGTGCCTAGACCTCTGCATTGTGAGTCAACACTAAATAAAGTAAAATAACCGGCTGGTTTCTTAACAGAAGCCTCCTTTTGAGTGAAAAAAGGGCTTAAGAGTGTGACAGGCAGAGGAGCGGGGGAACCTGGTGGGGGGGAGGGGGGAGGTGTTAAGGGAGCTTCTCACCTGTCCCTCCCCTTGGGGGCGCCAGGGAGGTAGCAGCCAGCAGGGCAGGGCATGGCAGTGTGCAGCCCTCAGGCCACAGACTCCGGCGCAAACAGAAGAGCCAGGAGGAAAATGAGCTCCTGCAAACACTGAGGGACAACTGGAAACACAGACAAGAGCAGCCCGCGGCCTGGCCCTCATCGCAGGGGCACGGCTGCACCTGGTCTCTGGAGTGCAGGGGGCCTCCGCCTTGCGGTGGTGGGGTCTGGAACCGTCTCCTCAGGCAGGCCGTTTCCACACCTGCCTTCATTTGTTTCATTTCTCTACTTTTACGCTCTGCTTTTGTCATCTGCACTTATTTCCAAAACAGTATTTTCAACAGAACAGAATGTTTTTATTTCTATTAGAGGCTACGGCAACGTTCCTCAGAAAGTCCTGAACCTGTCCCTCTGCAGGTCCCAGCCGCCCGTGGGGCAGAGTGGCCTGCACACCTCGGGGGTGGGAGGAGCAGCCAACACCCGGCCCTGCCCCTCTCCTCTGCTCGGGGACTTCGTAGGGACCTTCAGAAGAGCTGACTTCACAGCTTCCTCATGCATTCTGGGACTGTTTTCAGGAATATGTAAAGGGAGGCTAGGAAAGGGGGCTCCTGGCCCTGGGTCAGCCTGAGGTCGAGTCCTACGTGTGAGCTCCCTGCACTCTGTCCTGAGAGATGCCCCCCTCACTTGCCACAGGTCCTTTACCTTGAAAGTCAGCGCAGACGCACCTCGGCAAGGCCCCAACCCTCCTCACAGCGCAGACAGAGGGCCAGCTCTCCTCCCTGCGGCAGAAGGCTGCCCCCTGCTCAGCAGGTCCCGGGGGCCAGCTGGGGCAGGTTGCAGCCCGGGTGACACGTTCCCCAGTAGGGAGGTGGCATTTGAGTGGAGAAATGGTGCCTGGCTCTCACTGAGGCTACTGCCAGGGCTGCCCCCCTCAGCCTGGACTGTTGGGTCCTGATCCTACTCAGGTGCCCCCCAGCCTCACCTCTGGAAGAGCACCAACACAGTGCGGACAAGTGAGTGTGTGTGAAGACACACGGTGACGGGGCGACAGCTGTCCTGGGATCAGTCCCGGGGAGCTGCATGCGCGTCCGCCCTCTGCAGACCCTTAGCCGTGCGGGCCTTGGCCATCTTCCCCTCCACCTCAGGAGTCAGGTCCTGCTCAGGCCTCGCCCCACGGATGAGCAGAGGGCAGCCCAGGGTCATCTGCTGGCCCAGACCTGCCCTGTGCCGATGCCTGGAGCCGTGGTGGGGCAGCTAGGACGGCTGGTGGGCAAGGGGCACGCCCAGAGCAGGTCTGGTGTTGTGGGGGAGCCCCAACTGCACTGCAGGCCTCGAGCCAGCAACCCCCACCCCCACCCCAAGGGCAGCTGCTCACTGCTCTCCGCCTCACACTGCAGGAAAGTTCCGGGCATGAGTGGGCGACAAGGTTCTTGATTCCAACTTCCTACACGAGCCCTAGAACAGAAGACGCTCTGTGCTGGCTCCTAATGGGGGCTGTTTGGAGAAGGAGTCCCAGGAAGCTGCAATCTGCTCCTGGTGCCCAGCAACTCTCCTCACTCCAAGCTTGGGCACCCCCACCCCCGCCTGGTGTCTGAGAGGCGGCCCCACACAGGCCAGAATGGGGCTCGAGGCAAGGTGGACCTACCCACTCCCTTAGGGTACATGCTCTGCTGCCCTGGATACCCCCATATCTGGCTCTGCCCTCAGCCTCTCCAGAAGCGACTTCTACACCTGTGTCCTAGGAAAGGACAGGGACCACGGCAGTGATGAGGGAGTCCCGAGACTCCCCACAGACACAGACACCATTGGCACCCTCGGGTCAGGGTGAGCAACTGGGACGCTAAACAGCACCCTCCGTTCACTGGTTCTCGTCTAGACAGAAAATGCCAAAGATCGGAGCCACCTCCCACTTCCCACCTCCCTGCCCCCGCCCACCTGGCCTGTCCCACTGGCAAGGGCACCTTGATGGCACTAAGAACCAAGCAGGCCACCACCCTCCCGTCTGCATGGGACAGCCCCTCACACTCAGTCTGAGCTCTAGAACAAAAGCCTGCCACCTCCTGAGTGCTTCATCCTACGGCTGAAAGGCCAGCAGATATTCCCAAATGCCAAGGTTGCCAATTCCTGTGAACAGATAAACCCACGCAGCTAAACACGGCCTAGCAAAGGAGCAATTCACTCGGGGAAACTAAGCATTTTGCGAGCGGCCGCCACAAGGGGCCCGCGTCCGTGTGGTGGAAAAGTTTACACAGAACTGAGAGACGGATGAGCAGCATGAAGTTCTAAGGTCCTGAAATTACATTTCAGGAAGGGGAGTAAAGTCAAGTCCTTTTCCAACACAGAAACCATAGCAGACTTCCCACCCACAGACACCATGAGCGTAACTGCTGAAGAGTGTTCCTGAGCAAGGAGGGCGGACCGGGGAGCAGGAAAGCACGTGGGGGACACTGACCATTGGCTAAAGTATTTTTCAAAGTGATAAAATGACATTTTCAGTCAAAACCACAACAGCTAGTATGATGGTTACGAGAGTTATTCTCAAGCCCAAAAGGAGAACAAAGGTGCTGCATGACCACAAACTTCCTTCTTTTAATGGATTATTTCAGGCGGGGGGGTAGCGGACAGACAGAGAAGGGGAGAGAGAATCCCAAGCAGGCCCTGGGCTGTCAGTGCAGAGGCCCACGAGGGGCTCAAACCCAGGAACCGTGAGATCATGACCCGAGCCAAGATGAGTCAGACGCCTAAATGACTGAGCCACCCAGACGCCCCATGAACTTCCTTATTGGGAGGACCCAGAGGGAGCATATGATAAAATGTTAATCAAACACCAGAGAAAAATAAAACAGAAAAATTTTATCAATCTCACAGAAAGCAGGATAGAAAACATCAGGAAACAGAAGTAACCAGCACATGGAAGAGTTGAGCCCTGCACACCTGCAGACTGGTGCCAGCAGCCACTGGTAACAGATCCCACTGGGGTCTGCACAGGGCCCTGAGCACCGTGAGGCCTGGGAGCCACACCCTTCTGTCACGAGTGCAGTCTTCAGGGCTTCTGTTGTCTGTGAGGGAGTCCCTTCCAGTTACTCACTGGAGGTTCCAGAAAACTGCAGATAAACTTGAGAAACATTTCACCAACTCTGACTATCAGAGGCTCCTTTCTGCCCAGTCCCCGCTACAGAAGGAAAGCAACTTCCTGGAACCAGAAGGGCCAGGCTGAGCCGAGCGTGGTGCCAGTGCCCTGGAGAAGGAGCCGTGCCCCTCCTCTGACACAGGAGACCAGCCCACAGCACCCACTGGAAATATTTTGGAGTAAAGACTTCCATTTCTGTCAGAATAATGAACCAGACAGCTTGCCCAACCCTCTAAGAGAGAACAAAGAAACGATATTATGAGGGTTTTAAACAAGGTGAGTCACATGCATCCAGTTTTAAGATGCTGGTCTGACTCTTTCCATCCAACAATGGAAGAGCATTCAGTGGTTAAACCTCTTGCTGAGGACAACTAGAAAACCAAATTAAAAAAAAAAAAAGGGGGGGGCCCTGGGTGGTTCAGTTGGTTAAGTGTCCAACTCTTGATTTCTGCTCAGGTAATGGTCCCAGGGTCATGGGATTGAGCCCCATGTTAAGACTGTCTCTCCATCTGGGGTGCCTGGGTGACTCAGTTGGTTGAACATCTGACTCTTGATTTTGGCTCAGGTCATGATCTCACGGCTTCATGAGTTCAAGCCCTGTGTTGGGCTCTGTGCTGGCAGCGTGGAGCCTGCTTAAGATTCTCTCTCTCTCTCTCTCTCTCTCTCTCTCTCTCTGCCCCTCCCCTGCAGGAGCTCACACTCTCTTAAAAACAAAAAAGTTTACATCTATTTGAAGGGGGTTCCTGACTCTTGATTTCAGCTCAGGTCATGATCTCACAGGGGTCAAGCCCCGCATCAGGCTCTGCACTGGCAGTGAGGAGCCTGCTTGGGATTCTCTCTCCCTCTCTCTGCCCCTCTCCCACTTGTAATATCTCTGTTTCTCTCAAAATAAATAAACAAACCTAAAAAAATTGTTTTTAAAAATAAATAAATCTATTTGAAGGCAAGGGAATGCTACAGTATAGCCAGGAGCCACAGGGCCAAGACCCGGGGAGGCCACAGGAGAAGGGAGCCTGCTCAAGAGGGCCTGGGCATTGAGCTGAGTGTCAGCGTGGCTGTGCAGCACATCGGGCACCTGTCCAGGCCATGCTGCCATGCAGCTAGGACTTACAGGGCAAGGCACTGGCTAAAGGCAACGGTGACGAATGGATTACATAGATGACAAGATTTAGAATTTCAGGAGACAGAGTGAAGAGGGGAGCTGCAGGTACCAGCCCCACTCCCCACAGTTCCTGATGTCCCCACATGATGCAAGTGATGTGAAGGCTCCCAGATGGCATTAGCCATTGAAACTGTCCAAGAACTCAGAAACTGCCTCATCCTTCCTTTCCTGGAAATACTGAGATGCCATCAGAGAATTTGTAAAAAGGAGATCTAAGAACAGACCTGGGTCACCTCAAGTCTCACCTGTACTTCTGTGCACAATCCATTATGCATAGCACCTGCTAGCTCTCTGCACCTTCTTCCTTAATCAAACTATCCACACACACGGTTTACAGGACCGAGGCATGCTCTACCCCCGGTGCCCCACTGTCACCTGCCACACTGTCATTCCCACACCCCAGGGATTAGCTTCCCCATTCACTACCTTGTTTTGGTAAAGAATATCTCAGTCACTTCCAGGGAAGGAAGGATGAGGCAAATTCTGAGGTCTCTGAAAGTTACAATGGGTAAAAGATAGTATACTAGATTTTTTGACATTGCTTCACGGACTTCTAAACTCCAGAATTGCTATTAAGAAGTCCAAAGTCATCCTGATCCTTGATTCATGAACTGACCTGTTTCTCTCTGTCGGAAAGCCTCAAGAGTCTTCTGCTTGTCCTGTTCCAGAATTTCAAGGTGATGGGTCTGATTTCATACACTGTGCTGGATGTCTGGTGGCTCCACAGCGTTTTCTTCAATGACTTTGTGGGTGACTTTCTGTCATTGATGTTTCCACTCTTCCATGCCCGCAACTTTCACTACTGGCTACTGGACTCCCCAGACAGGTAGGTCCTCTAAATGTTCTTCCCTCCTATTTTCCAGCTCTATGTTCTACATCCTGAGATCTCCAACTTCATCTTGTAACCTACCGCTGTAATCTCCCTGTTTCTGAGCCCTACAGAGGGCAATTACGCCAGGCGATGCTTAGATTTAGAGACATGGTTACCACCTGTTAACCATTCCTTTTCACAGCTCATTCTTTCCTTTCAAAATCATTTCCCTCCTTCTTGCAGACTATTTAACAAAGCACCTTTAACAAAGTTCTGTGGATAGTAACCTACTGTGGTTTATTTGAGAAAACCTTCATTTCACCTTTGTTCTTAAAAGATAATCTGGCTGGACGCCCAGTCTTCTCCCAGCATCTCAGACCCCTTCCACCACCTTCTGGCTTGCCTCACTGCTGCAGAGAAGGCAGCCAGCAGCGTTGAAACCATTACTCGGATAGCCTCTCTCTTACTCCTGAGTGCACCTTACTTATTTGTTTGTTTGTTTGTTTATTTTTGAGGGGGGGGGAGGTGCCAAAAGAGGGGGACAGAAGATCCAAAGCAGGCTCTGTGCTGACAGCAGAGAGCCCAATGTGGGGCTGAAACTCACCAACCGCAAGATCGTGACCTGAGCCGATGTGGGACACTCAACTGACTGAGCCACTCAGGCGCCCCTGTTTATTTATTTTTCAAAGATTTTATTTTTAAGTAATCTCTACACCCACCATGGACCTCGAACTCACAGTCCTCAGGTTGAGAGTCGCACGCTCCTCCCACTGAGCCAGCCAGCAGTCCCACTACTGGTTACTTTTAAAATCCTCTCTTGAGGGGTGCCTGAGTGGCTCAGGTGGTTGGGCGTCCAACTTTGGTTCAGGTCATGACCTCACGTTCTGTGAGTTCGAGCCCCACATCGGACTCTGTGCTGACAGCTTGGAGCTTGGAGCCTGCCTCAGATTCTGTGTCTCCCTCTCTCTACCCCCCCTGTGCCCACGCTCTGTCTCTCTCATTCTTAAAAATAAATAAACAAAAACTATTTTTAAAAAATCCTCCCTTGGTCTTCGGTGTTTTGGAGCATCACTATGCTGTGTCTCAATAAAGACACTATTAATCCTGTTTGAAATAAACTATATTTCCATCATCACATCTTTTATCAATTCCAGAATATTTTTCAGCCAACAGCTCTTCAAATATTGCCTCTCCTCCCTTCTATTTTCCTTTTGGGGGCTGAAATCAAATGCATCTTAAACTTTTGCTCTGTGTCCTCTACCTCCTCTCCATCACCTTCTCCATCCTATTTTGCATCTTTTTTTTTTTTTAAGTTTACTTGGGGGGGGGGGGGGGAGTATGCATGCGTACATGCACAACAGGGGAGGGGCAGAGGAGAGAGGGAGAGAGAGAATCTCAGGAAGGTTCCGTGTTGTCAGCATACAGCCTGACTCAGGGCTCAAACCCAGGAACCGTGAAATCATGACTTGAGCTGAAACCAAGAGTCAGAACACTTAACAGAGGTCTCATCCTATCCTGCATCTGACTAATTTGCTGTGTTAATATACTCCTTTCAGTTTGTTCACAAAGTCTCTCTTTAACTGCGTATAATCTGATAACTGTTAATTTTTTTAATTTCAAGTATTTATTTCTAGAGATTCCATTTGGTCTCTTTCAAATCTTCTGATGCTTCCAGTTTTCTGCTCATTTTCATAGTTCTGTTTTACCTCTTTAAAGTCCCCGGAGCCTCTAAATTCTGAGCTTTTTGAGGGTTCTGTAGTGCAAATAGGATTAGTTCTCAAATTTCCTCACTGCCAACATAGAATCTGGCTTTCTCATATCTGCCAAGTGAATTATGACTTATCCATCTGCTTTCAGCTTCCCAAACTTTACTGCTATTGTCTCCCTCGCGCTTTACCCGACCTTCTAAGTTTGACTTTTTAGAACACCACTTTACTATTCATTTAGCAGGTATCTGGGAGAGAGTGAAATTGTACACCTGTGTTTAATCTTCCACCCTTACCTGAAAGTCAATATGCTTTCTTTAAAGGGGTGCCTGGGGGGCTCAGTTGGTTCAGCGTCCAACTTCAGCTCAGGTCACGATCTCACAGTTCCTGAGTTCGAGCCCCATGTCGGGCTCTGTGCTGACAGCTTAGAGCCTGGAGGCTGTTTCGGATTCTGTGTCTCCCTCTCTCTCTCTCTCTCTGCCCCTCCTCTGCTCATGTCATGTCTTTCAAAAATAAAAATTTTTAAAAATTTAAAAACTACCCTCAGCATAAAAAATTGCAATTGGACCCTAGAAATAATTTTTAATTAATTTAAAATTTCATTCCCACCCTATAAATTATTTCAAACACAAAGGAAATAACTTCTTAACCTCATCATCTATTAACATTAGTCACACTAAAAATACAGGCATACGCCATGGACATCTTCCTGGTTAACATTTCTTGGTGGCATGTCTTTTGGTTCTTCATAGTTTACAAGTGCATAAATCATATTATTCCTCTAAAATATATTCCAGTTACTGGTTATAGGTATACATTTGTATTTAAGTCAGAAAACCAAATCGAAATTTTCCCTAAAGCAACATGCAGAAAAAAGATGCAAGTTGCATTTCTAGCCCAATGAGAAGTCATAATTGCCCGTGCATGTCTAAAAAGTATGCCACGTGTCAACTGGGCATGTGCTACACCAGTGCTGCAGACAACAGCATCTGGGTTTTACCACAGGGAAGGAACAGCAAATGTTTCAGTTGTCTGGAAATCTAGAAACCACTTCTGACATCCTAACATCCTAACATGATAGCCTATTTCTTATAAAAAGGTGTTTTACCATTGTTTTAAAGAAACTGGTTGGTTGATATAATGAATTAATTTTCCCATTTAATATGATGGAAAAGACTTGGCTTTTTCATGCAGGATGTCTGATTTTCTTTCCTTTTTTAACGCTTATTCAATTTTGAGAGACAGAAAGAAACAGAGTGTGAGTGGAGGTGGGGGGGGGCACAGAGAGAGAGGGAGACACAGAATCCGAAGCAGGCTCCAGGCTCCGAGCCATCAGCACAGAGCCTGACTCGGGGCTTGAACCCACGAGCCAGGAGATCATAACCTGAGCTGAAGTCAGATGCTCAACCGACTGAGCCACCCAGGCACCCACAGAATATCTGATTTTCAAGACAGGTTACCAATGTTAAGTGAAAAATACTTGGCTACTTGTTCTTTGTAGAATACATTACAAGTGTTATGTGAAAATATTGAAAGCTATTTCTGCTAAAAGGAAGATTCAAGAAATCTATGCCCTATTTGAGGTTCCCTGATACCAAGGATTTGCTAAACTCAGACAAATTCGAATAAGCTGCCCCTTGCTTGCTTTTCTGCCTCTGACCCTGCTCAGTTCATACACAATGTGATTCAAAGAAGGCAGTTTTCAGGGCAAAATTACAAAACAACACTTCAATACAGATTTAACAACAAAAAAAGGTGCTGAAGTATTGCAAGAAAGAACAGCGTTTTCTTGATAGTATCCACTGAGGCAGATAAAGATAAACATTCCACAAAATATTGTTAAAAATGTAGCCAAGGGGCATCTGGGTGGCTCAGTGGGTTGAGCATCCAACTCTTGATTTCAGCTCAGGTCATGATCCCAGGGTGGTGGGACTGAACCCCATGTCAGGCTCCCCACTGAGCACGGAGCCTGCTTAAGATTCTCTCTCCCTCTGCCCCTCCCCCGCTTGCTAGCACTTGTGTGCATGCACTCTCTCTCTCTCTCTCTCAAATTTTTTTTTTTAATTTAGCCAAACTTTCCATTTCACTGTTGTCAATTTTAGCATCTCCCACTGTTTTGTTCTGGTTTTTACCTCATCAGGCTTTGGCGCATAGGACAGATGGTGTGCTGACATCATTTTTCATCTATATTGGCATTACTCTAGTTCTTTCTTATTTACGAAAGTAAAATTCACATTTAACTCCATTTTTTAAATCTCAGTAATCTTTATATTCACGCTAGTAAGTACAAAAACGCAAGACACAATTCTTTTAATAACATATTAACCAGGCAAGCCTCGGAGATACTGAGGGTTATTACTGACCACCAACCACAACAAAGTGACTATTGCAATGAAGTGAGTCAAATGAATTGTTTTGTTTCCCTGCACATATAAACATATTTACACTACACTGTCATCTATTAAGTGTGCAACAGTATTACGCCTAAAGAAACACTACACAGATCTTAATTTAAAAAAATACCTCATTGCTGGGGAACCTGGGTGGCTCAGCCAGTTGAGCATCCAACCTCAGCTCAGGTCACGATCTCATGGTTTGTGAGTTCAAGCCCCGCGTCGGGCTCTGTGCTGTCAGTGCAGAGTCTGCTTCAGATCCTCTGACGCCCTCTCCCTGCCCCTCCCCCACTCTTGCTCTCTCTCTCTCTCTCCACCTCTCTCTCTCAAAAATAAATACACATTAAACATATTTTAAAAAATACTTCATTGCTAAAAAAATGCTAACCACAATCTGAGATTTCAGTGCGTTGTAATCACTGATCACAGATCATTGTAACAAGTATAATAACGGAGAAGTTTCCAATACTGTGAGTATTAACAAAATGGGACCAGAGACATGAAGTGAGCAAATGCTATGGAAAAATGATACTGATAGATTTGCTTGATGCAAGGTCGCTATAAACTTTCAATTTATAAAAAATATAATATCTGCAAAGTGCAAAAAGTCAAAGCGCGATAAAACAAATTGTGCCCACATATGTGGTTTTGGAGACCCCCTTCTTCACCAGCTCAGAAGCTGGTTGCCCATTAGTGTGGGCATCTCAAGAGACTTCTAGGTTGGGGTCATTTGTCTTTGGGGTCTCCTTGGGCACCAGCCCTCACAGAGGTGACCTGGGATGTGGTACCTGAGAGGTCCCTGGCCACAGGGTCACAGGTAGAAAGGTCATGTCGCTTTCGGTTCCTGGGGCCAACCTGTGAGCACCAGTTCCCCGGCCCTCCAGGCAGCAGAAACAAGAGAGGTGCCAATGAGCACATCAAAAGCACCTTCCAGCAAGAAACCCCTTCCAGGAGGAAACACCATGTGGCCTCCAGGCTTGCCTAGCGCTCACAGGAGCAAACCCCGGCCTGTGCAGACACCCATTTGGCCCCTCTACCTGCAGCACAGGCACAGCCAGCTGTCCCTACTGACATCTGCCATGCACACATGGGCACATTGCCTGACCTCACTGCTGCCTACCCATCAGTGCCCAACCCCACATCACTCAACTTCCCCTCAAACATGGCCTTTGTTTGCTCCTCCAAAAGCAGGCTTGGGAGGGGTTATTTAGGAAGTGAACCCAAGAACCAAGCTCCTGCTGTCTGTATGGGGACCCAACAGTGTCCCCCAAGGCAGGGAGCTGGCTGTGCCCAGGGTGTGCAGGGGAGCAGAGGCCCGAGGATACCACCGGCCACAGCTGCGGTCTGCGACCTGGAGGGGCATGGGCACAGGCCCCCACGTGTCACTGTGACGCCTGTGGCCACCCAACACCCTTGCCCTCTCCAGTATGTGTGTGTGTCTTCCACACAGCCAAGCAGCTCTCCAATCCTTGCAGACACTGACCAGTGTGCCCCACAAATGTGACTCGATTCTGACTCCATCAACCTGGAGTCAGCTTCAGCTCCCCCAGATTAAGGGCTCCGTCCCACAAGACTGCCCCCACTTCAGATGTCAGTTACAAGTCCAGGTTGTCGCTGGCGCTTCTGACCAACCGGCTGTAAACCGGAGATTCCCACACCCCCCTTCTCAGGTCCCATTAATTTGCTAGAGTAGCTCACAGAACACAGGAAATGAGTTTACTCACTAGATTACCAGTTTACTACAAAGGATATGAAAGGGTATGAATCAACAGCCAGATTAATAAGAGATCCATAAAGCAAGGTCCCAAACAAAGGAGTTTCTGTCCCCATGGTCTGCGGTGTGCCACCCTCCCAGCACACAGATGCATCCTGGCTCACCAACTCAGAAGCTCTCCAAAACCTGTCCTTTGGTGTTTTAATGAGGCATCATTAGTAGGCATGACCAATGAAGTCACGGGCCACCGGCCACTGCACTCCATCTCCGGCCGCTCCCCACCCCCCTGAGGTCAGGGGGGTGGGGATGAAAGTTCCAACTTCCTAATCCCATGGATGGTTCCCTGACCACCATCTTTAGGGGCTCTCCAAAAGTCACCTCCTTAATGCGAGACACCCACTTCACCTTGATGGCTCTGAGGACAAAAGACCAAAATGAAACAAAAGATGCTTCCACTTCTCTTATTGCTCAGGTGGGTTTTAGGGGCTGTGAGTCAGAACCTCATGGAGACCAAAACTTCTTTAGTTACAAATCACAGTACCAGCCCTGGGTCCCTCAGCACGTTCACACACACGCCCAACCCTACAGGGACTGAACTCCTTCAGCACCACCAGTGCAGTGCCGTCTCAAGCTGCCAAATCTGTGGTAACTCGTCACAGCAGCAACAGAAATCTAGGGAGCACTCCCTCCTCCTAGGGAAGCTTTGCGTTCTCATTCCTGGTTTCTACTACGTGCTCTCCCTCTCCCCTTCAGATTTCAGTCAGGCCCTAACTTCCCCATATTAACAATCGCAACTCGGAGACCCTTGCCCTTTGTTCTGGTCACCGTGCGGTCTCCACCTCCTCACTTCCTGTGATCCCAAAAACCTGAACTGTGTCCCCACCACTCTGTGGGTGCCATGACTTCCAAGCCAATGACTGGCACTAATACTGCTGAAGGCCCAAGACCTCTTAGGATGCTTAAAGCACACGTGACAGAAGAGAAAATTGGTAGAACAGACTTTGTCAAAATTCAAAACTGTGCTTCAAGTGACATCATTAAGACAATGAAAAGACGAGCCACAGACAGAAAAAAAAAATCTGCAAATCATATATCTGGTAAAGAACCTGTAGCCACAATGTAGGGAAAAAACTCAATAACAAGAAGAAAACAACCCAATTAAAAATCAGGCAGGGGCACCTGGGAGGCTGAGTCAGTTAAGCATCCGAATTCAGCTCAGGTCATGATCTCACAGTTCGTGAGTTCAAGCCCCACATTGGGCTCCGTACTGACAGCGTGGAGCCAGGAGCCTGCTTCCGATTCTGTGTCTCCCTCTCTCTGTGTTCCTCCCCCACTCGCAGTCTCTCTCTCTCTCTCAAAAATAAATAAAGATTACCAAAAAATTTAAAAATTAAAAAAAAAAAAAGAGGGGCACATGCCTGGGTGGCTCAGTCGGTTTAAGCGTCTGACTTCAGCTCAGGTCATGATCTCACAGTTCATGGGTTCGAGCCCCGCGTCAGGCTCTGTGCTGACAGCTCTGAGCCCGGAGCCTGCTTCAGATCCTGTGTCTCCTCTCTCTCTGCCCCTACCCTGGTCGTGCTCTGTCTCTCTCTCTCTCAAAAAAAATTAAAAATAAACATTAAAATTTTTTTTCTTAAATCAGGCAGAGAATGCAAACAGACATTTCTTCAAAGAAGATACACGGATGGCCAGAAAGCAAATGGAAAGATGCTCGTCATCACTGTCATCGGGGAAATGCAAATGAAAACCACAGTGAGATGCCACTTCACACCCACGAGGATGGGCACTACCGAGAAGATGAACAAAGACAAGTGTTGAGGATGTGGAGAAATGCGGGCTCCCGTTCATAGCTGGTAGGCATGCAAAGCAATATAGCCTCCTTAGAAAACAATTTGGCAGTTTCTTAAAAAGTTAAAACATAAATTTACCAAACAACCTAGCAATTGCAGTCCGAGGACTCTACCCAAGAGAAACGAAAACAGGCGTTCATATGAAGCCCTGTGTGGGGGCATTGACGGCAGCACAACCCCTAAGAGCCAAAGCCTGAAAAACACAGAGAACGGACAACCAGAGCGTGGATATGCACACAGCAGGATGCTCAGGCAGTAAAAGTAACCCATCAGGAAGAAAGTCACGCACGGGGCACCTGGGTGGCTCAGTCGGTTAAGCGTCAGACTCTCGGTCTCGGCTCAGGTCATGGTCTCGAGGTTCGTGGGGTAACGCCCCGCGTGGGGCTCTGCGCTGTCAGTGGGGAGCCTGCTTAGGATTCTGTCTCCCTCTCCCTGCCCCTCCCCCAACTTGCACTTGTGTGTGCTCTCTCTCAAAATAAACATTTAAAAGCATTACCCTTCCTTTCTTAAAAAAAATAAAGTCACACACTAAGATATGTGTATTGTGATTCCACCTATACCAGATGTCCAGAACAAATGAAGTCTGCAGAGACAGAGAGCAGGTGAGTTGCTACCTGGCTGGTGGTGGGAACAAAGGCCAACTGAAATGAGCTCCCAGAATCTCTTTGGGGTCGTGCAGATGCTTTAAAATTGGATATGGTGATGGCTGCACAACTCTGTAAACGTACTAAAACCAGTGAATTGTACTCTTAAAACAGGTGAATTCTGTATTATGTAAACTATACCTTAATAAAGCAGTTAAAACATTATAGGGTGAATGCTGGCTCTCGGCAGCCTCCCCCCACTTTCACCACACATTTTGGGGCTCCGTATCACTCAGCGCCAGTATCTGAGGCCTTCTCTCCCTACAAGGAGCCCGAGAAGGGGTCAACTGTGCCAAGCACGCCCCATCTGAGACCTGGCTTTTCTCTGAGCACCACCTGCCTGCTCAGCCCTCTGCCAGCAGCTGCACCCTACACCTGCCCCTCTCTGCACCCAGGCCAAATCTGAGATAACCTAGACTCTCCTCACAACTCAACTCAGTGTCATCGGACTCTGTCCCTCGCGGTTCCCCTGTCATAGGCTGCCACACCTCGCCCAGAGAACCAAAACAGGCCCTGGGTACAGTATGTCCTCTAAGCCTCCTCCACGAAGGGTCCACTGTAGCCCCGCTTCTCCAACAACGAAGCAGAGGCAAACTCCAGCCAGCCGTCACTCTGCCCAGCATCAGACTGCAGCCGCCCCACACTGCAGATGCCCGTGTCCTGCAACCAGAAAACAGCACGGTAGAATGCACACGGGGGGGGGGGGGGGCAGCCGCCCTGGAAGCTGAGGGACACCACTTCCGTTCAGGCATGAGAAAGGTCGGTCCAGGGTTAGGGACCCGGGCTGGAAACTCTCCTCAGTGGGCACACTCTTCACTGCCTCTGTCTCTGTGTCTGCACTGCAAGAGTCCCCAGGCACAGTAGACCTCAGGACCTTTACCCATGCCATTCCTCCTACACACAACAGTGGCACATGATCAGGGCACGGCGGCACTTCTTTAGAGAGTCCTCCCAGGAAATACACGTCCTGGCTTCCCAGGAGTCACAGCCACTGCAGATGCACATTCCCAGGACCAGGCGTGCCCAGAACACCCCAGCACCCCTGGCCAGGATGGCAGTGTTCATCTGTTTCCCTCTTGACAGGGAACAGTTTGGAAGCCTTTGTGCTGATCCTTCTAAAAAATGTGAAAATTATGCATCCGTATGGTAGGGAAGGGAAGCAGTCTGTCCATATGTTAAATTTCATAGTCACCATGCTGAAGGTGGCAGTGTGCCAAACACTATCACCTGTCCTCACTTTCACTGTTACGGACCCCCAGGGATGCTCCCCCCACCCCCTGCCCAGTGCCACCATGCACATGAGCTCCCTGCTCACTGTTCCCACTGGACCTAGCATGTTGCCTCTCCGCAGCCCACAGTCGCCCACCCGCTAGCCTGCAGCTGTCTGTGCACTCAGTATGTGAGAATGGAGGGAGGCATTCCACATAAAACAAAATAGCAACATGGAAACAACTTTAAATTTGCCAGGTTAGGAACTTCAGTGGATGAGGGGAAAGAATGACACCTCGAAGACTATGAAAACTTAAATGAACCAGAGGACATTAGTGAAATTCATGCAGAATGCACAAAAACCAGAGGGAAGCTCTGTGCCCTCCAGAGAGGACACACAGGCAGCTGCCACATACCCAGGGGGACTCCAAGAGAAGATGCAGCCAAAGCAGTGCTGGCTGGTAGTTTTCCAAAGCAAAGCAGGATAAACACGCACAAATCCACCGCTAGCCTCACTACTGCGAAGAACCAAATACCCTACAAGCTACCACAGAGAAAAGAAAGACTTGTGGTCTGAAACATGCTGGAGGGTTCCTGGACACCAGCCCTTGACCATAGCTGGCCTTACCAACCGTGTCCTAGTGTATGGGACGAGGAAGAAGAGACCACTGAGGCAGGCTGCAAAAGGCACCACGGTTCCACCACACACTCTTGAGACACGGGCTTTGGCTGCCGAGTAAGACGCCCAGCCACCGAGGTGCCATGCCATGCTGGAGAGCCACAGGGGATGGCCAGCACCAGCAGCCTCTCCAGCCCAGCTCCAGGTACAAGGAAGATGGCCCAGCCCCAGGTGACAATACACGATTGTTATAGGCCCTTAAGTTGTGGGGTGATTTGTTATAACTGGAGACAATCTACCAAGAAATACCAAAGTCGTATCAGATTTTGGCACTCACAGACCCTCAGTGTAAAAACTACCAAAGGATTCATTTTGGAAAGAAAACAGGCCGGAGGGAAACAATGCCAAGCAAGGAAAACATGAGACAAATTCAATTACTGCCTGTTTAAAAAGCTTTTTTATACTAAAAGCTGGAACAAGTCTCACTCAACAATAATAAAGACTACCCAGGAGGGGCAGTTAGTGAATGGCCAACGTGGACTGGAAAATAAATGTACAATATGTACATTAAAGAACAATTCGCAATCCTGGCTGCATATTTAAAATCACCTGTGAACTTCAAAAAAATTCATTTTTAAGCGTAGCTGGTGGCAAAGTCCAGTACATTTTTTAAAGTCCTTAAGGTGGTTTTCATGTGCAGCCAGAATCAAAAATCACTGATAAACAAAATAGAAATTAAGGCTGAAGTACTAATAGGAAACTACAGAAACGAGAAATAGTAACTTACAAACACACAGCACCAGGCCTGCCGCCTAACTGTGCGGTAAAAGTTGCCGAAACGGGGAAAAAGAGCCTCCATCCCTAAGGAAGCACAGCCCCCCACGCTGTGTTCTCCCAACATGCAAAATCCCCACAGGGTGACATCACCAATACTGATCATTAGAGACTCTAAAAACATGGACACTTAACCTCCACATCTGCACTTAATCTGCAAAGACCTCGTGTGCAGAAAAGCAACCTAAAAAATCTAAGGGACGGCCTTGTGTTCAGTGGAGCCAGAGTCACGGCTGGACTGGCCTTGTCCTCCTGCTCCAGCAACGAGACGTACACCAGATGTCTGAAAGCACTCTTGTCAGATGCTAGGCAACAGGCAGCATAGGACTGTGGCTGCTAGGAAAGGGAAACAAAGGGGTGAGCCCTGCCGTCCCCCCACTTCTGTCTTGAGCCATTTCGAGACCATGGGGGCAAGGACAGGGTCCCAAGCATGCAATTCACTGAGCCAAGAAGAGTCACTGGAAGCAAATGACCGCACCTTCAACTCTGTGAGGAGGAAAGGCAGTGAACTTGAAGACAGCAGAAGCAGCACAGAGAAAACAAACAAGTTATCAAGAAGCCTAGCATCATTGAACTCCCCCTGAACAGAAAGAGGAAAAAAACTGTAACAATTAGGCATAACAAATAAGCCAACAATGGCAACAAGCGTATACAAAACCTGTGTAGCTGATATGAAAGAATAAAGGAAAAGAAGGAAAAAAAACCAGATTGGGGGGTGGGGGTGGCACCTGGGTGGCTCAGTCAGTTAAGCATTCAGCCCTTGGTTTTGGCTCAGGTTATCATCTCATGGTTCGTAGGTTTGAGCCCTGTGTTGGGCTCTGTGCTGATAGTGCAGAGCCTGCTTGGGATTCTCTCTCTCTGTCCCTCCCCTTCTTTCTCTCTCTCTCTCCAAATAAATAAATAATAAATAAACTTAAAAAAAAAATGGTACAAACAGAAAGCAAACCATACTGATAATTACATTAGTGCAAATGGTCTTAAAACTCCAATTAGAAGGCAAAAGATTACCAGACTATATGAAAAAAAGCAAGACATGCTATTAAAGGAGGCCATTGTAAGTGCAATGATACAGATAGTGTAAAAGTAAAAAAAAAAAAAAAAAAAAAAAAAAAAGACACACTATGCAAACACCAATCATAAGAAAGCTGGAAGCCAAGGGGCTCCTGGGTGGCTCAGTCAGTTAAGCATCCAACTTCAGCTCCAGTCATGGTTTTGTGGTTCATGGGTTTGGGCCCTGCATCGGGCTCTGTGCTGACAGCTCGGAGCCTGGACCTGCTTCAGATTCTGTGTCTCCTTCTCTCTCTGCCCCTTCCCAGCCTGTGCTCTGTCTCTCCCTCAAAAATAAATAAACATTAAAAAAAAAATAGCAAAAATTTAAAAAGAAAGCTGAAAGCCTATATATTATCACATAAAGCAGATTTCCAGAAGAGAAATACTACCAGGAACAAAGAGGGTCAATTCATTAAGAATGCATAACAACCCTGGGGCGCCTGGGTGGCTCAGTCGGTTAAACCTCCCACTTCGGCTCAGGTCATGATCTCACAGTTTGTGACTTCAAGCCCCACATCTGGTTCTGTGCTGACAACTCGGAGCCTGGAGCCTGCTTTGGATTCTGTGTCTCCCTCTCTCTCTGCCCCTCCACTTGCAGTCTGTCTCTCTCAAAAATAAATAAACATTAAAAAAAAAAAAAGAACGCATGACAATCCTCATTGTGTATGCATCATGACAGAGCTTCAAAACACATGAGCAAAAAAGAAGTACAGACCTGAAAGAGTAAGAGACAAACTCAAAAATTTGGTCTAAGTACACATATGAGTCATATTAACCCACTTACCTTATCAATCCACTTACACTTGGTATGAAATAATACCAACTATGTTCTCTAAATACAACATAATTATATTAGAAATCAATAACACAAAGATAGGTGGAATATTTCCAAATATCCACTTAAATAACATACTTCTACATAACACATGGGCCAAGAAGAAAGGACATAGGAAATTAGTATATTAAATTGAAGGAAAATGAAAATGCAAAAAAAAAATAAAAATTTGCTGTATGCAGCTAAAGCAGTGCTTACAAGAAAATGCACAGCATTAAATACTTAATTTGGATCTTCAACAAACAATGTGGTTATGTTCCCATAAGCCCATCATAAGTTGAAAATGTTGTAAGTGACAAACACATTTAATACACCTAACCTACTGAACATCATAGCTTAGCCTAGCCTAAGCTAAATGTGCTCAGAACACTTATATAAGCCTATAGTTAGGCAAAATCATCTAACACAAAGCCTATTTTATAATAAAGTGTTGAATATCTCATTTAATTGATTGAATATGCACTGAAAGTGAAAAATAGAATGGTTGTCAGTGTATTGATCTATACCCTTCTGATTGTGTGGTTGGCTGTGGCTCACTGCCACTACTCAGCATCACGAGTACTGTACTACATATTGTGAGGCCAGGAAAAGATCAAAATTCAAGATTTGAAAAACAGTTTCTACTGAATAGGTATCACTTTCACACCACTGTAAAGCTGAAAGATCATAGGTCAAACCATCATAAGTTGGGGACTGTCTGAAGTAGGGGGAAAAAAAGTACTAAAATCATTATCTCAGCTTCTACATTAAACACCAGAAAAAAGAACAAAATAGGGGCACCTGGGTGGCTCAGTTGGTTGAGCACCCAACTTTGGCTCAGGTCATGATCTCGCAGTTCGTGAGTTCGAGCCCCGCGTCAGGCTCTGGTGCTGACAGCTCACAGCCTGGAGCCTGCTTCAGATTCTGTGTCCCCTCTCTCTCCACCCCACCCCTGCTTGTGCTCTCTCTCTGTCTTTCAAAAATGAATAAACATAAAAAAAAATTTTGTAATAAAAAAAGAAAAAAGAACAAAATATCAAAAGGTGTGCAAAATATCAAAGTAAACAGAAGAAAATAAAGAGCAGAAGTTAATGAGACAAAAAAAAAATAGAAAAATAGAGGAAATCTATTAATCCCAAAGCCAGGGATTTTTGAAAAAATCCATGAAGTGGATAAACCTCTAGGAAAATTGATGAGAGAAAGAAAGAGAAAGAGAGAGAAAGGGGACACAAAGTAACAAAAATACCAGGAATTAAAAAAAGGGACATTACTACAGATCCTACAGATATTAAAAGGATAATAATGGAATATTATTAGCAACTTTATACTATTAGAGTTGACAAATTAGATGAAAAGGAAGGATAAATTCCTGGAACACCACAAAATACCAAAGATCACTCATAAAGGTAGATAACTTGAATAGCCAATGTATCTATTAAAGAAACAATTTATAGGGGCGCCTGGGTGGTTCAGCTGGTTGGGTGTTGGACTTCGGCTCAGGTCATGATCTCGAGATTTGTGAGTTCGAGCCCCACATCAGGCTCTGTGCTGACAGCTCAGAGCCTGGAGCCTGCTTCAGATTCTGGGTCTCCATCTCTCTCTGCCCCTCCCCTGCTCATGCTCTGTCTCTCTCTGTCTCAAATATAAATATTTTAAACAAAAATTTAAGAAACAGAATTTATAGTAAAAACCTTCCTACAAAGAAACCTCCAGGCCAAGATGGTATTAGTGGTGAAATCTACCAAACAATCAAGAAAAAACATTTCTGTACAAATTCCTCCACTACTTCTACTTTCTAGAAGCATTTCTCAACTCATTTTATGAAGCCAATATTATACTGATATCAAAACCAAAGATATTACACACACACACACACACACACACAAACCCATAGACCAAAAGCCCTCAGGACCATAGATTTTTAAAAATCCCTCAATTTTTAAAAAGTTTAACAAACTGAATTCAGCTTTAAAGGATACTGAATCACACCCAAGTGGGGTTTATCTCAGGACTGTAAGGTTGGTATAACATTCAAAAATTAATAAGTGTAATTAACCACATTAACAGACTAAAAAAGAAAAAAACACATGATCATCACACTAGAGGCAGAAAAAGCATTTAACAAAATCCACCACTCATTTTTAATAAAACCTCAAAGCAAAGCAATAACAGAAGGAAACTTCCTCAACCTGATAAAGGGTATATATACAAAATCTACACACACACACACACACACACACACACACACACACACACACAATAGTGAAAGGCTGAATGCTTTCCCCCTATGATCAGTAACAAGAAAAGGACATCTACTCTCAGCACTTCTGTATGACATTTTACTGGACGTCCTAGGCAGTGCAATAGGCAAGAAAAAGAAATAAAAGATCCTCAGATTGGAAATAAGAAATAAAACTACCATTATTCATAGACAAAATGATTGCACATATTAAAAAACATATTAATGCTTAGTATTATTGATAAATTTTAATATTTAATAAATATTAGGGATAAATTTGGCAAAAGATACACAGAGTACTACAAAGTACTGATGAAAGAAATTTAAATGGATCTCAACTTATGGAGAGGTATACTAGATTTATGAAGTAGAAGGTTCAATCTATCTAATCCCATGCAATTTCCTCTCCCCACAGGTGTTGGATCTCAAAAGCACTCCCCAGTAAACTTCCTGCAAATCTCCATCCCAAAGTCAGTTTCTCAGGGAACGCAACATGGACTGTAATTAATACAGCTGACTCTTGAACAGTGTGGGGTCAGGGGTGCCAACCTCCACACACTTGAAAATCTGCATGTAACTTCTGACTATTGACCGGAAGATTTACCAGTAACATAAACAGCTGGTTATCACATATGTTGTATGTTATATGTATACTCCATACTCTTGTAATAAAGTAAGCTAGAGAAAATGTATTAAAATCATAAGAAAGAAAAAAAAGAAAATCTTAAGGAAGAGAAAACACATTTACAGTATCATACTATATCCAAAAAACCTGCATGTAAGTGGACCCACGTAGTTCACACCCAGGTTGCCCAAGGGTCAAATTTATAAATTTGTAAAGGAAAGGAGACAAAAGTATGTGATATAATAATTACAGCCAGAAGGCAGATGTCTAGATAACTAGCAATATGCCAACGCCGACAGTTACAGTATAATGAACATAAGTAGATTAACACAGTGAAGGCTGGAGGAAAACCACCAGATTAACTCCCTACATGTGCTTCAAAGCTGCACATTTGAAGAGTGCTCTCGTTATACAGTAGATAAAATCATATATAAAATTGCTGTTTTTTAACAGTTTTTCTAACTTACAAAAATTGCAACTTCACATGGTTCAACTTTGTATTGTATTTCCACTGAGTCTTACCTCAATCACAACAAAATATCCTTCAGGCTAGTAAATGCCCCCTTTGTGAAAAAATTTTTTAAGTTTACTTATTTATTTTGTGAGAGAGAGAAAGCAGAGAGAGGGAGGGGGAGGATCCTGAGCAGGCTCCACACTGTCAGCACAGAGCCTGATGTGGGGCTTGAACCCACAAACCATGAGATCATGACCTGAGCCAAACCCAAGAGTCTGGTGCGTAACCATCTAAGACATCCAGGCGCCCCTGAATGCTCCATTTTCAGTCACCACTAGCCCTAGAATAGTCTAAGTATGGAGACACAAGAGTTATCACCAAGTCAAGTTCAAAGTTCAAGAGTCTAAAAAATGTAAGACATCTTGTAGAATATTTCACGGGGTCTAAACCAAGAGACAAGAGAATTCCAAACAATCTTCCAAGGAATCCTCTGGCTTTGGGTCATTCTCTGGTTTCAGTGCTCCCCATGTTGACAGCTACACCTCACGACCATACTCCCTCCCTGGAGGTTTCCCAAGCACTGAGCCAGCCTGCTTCTCTCCCCCACCTTCCCTAGCTGCCCCACGCACATCTGCTTGTCCACGCCCCCCCACCCGCGGGGCCGCCCCCCCGCCCCCCCCCCCCCCCCCCCGCAACCCCGCCCGCCGTCAATCAAGGCTCTTTTTTCCCTCTACACCCTATCCTTTCAACTGCTGGTTCTTTTCCCAGTTTCCACTATAATCTCTCTGTAGCTAAGTCCAGCGTCTCTGCCCTGACCACGTCTCTCCCAAATGCTGGGGGAACCTGCCCTGAATGGTGCTCCCAATGGAACTCTCCTCCTCAGACCTCTTTCCCAACCACAGCACGCGCTTGCACTGCGCTGCATACCTGCTTCAGTTTGTGACAGCATACTGGTCTGCCCCCTGGCTCAAGGGTGTGTGATGCTCCCTTGCCCCTCCCCCAGCATCATGTCCCCACCACTGCCTATCCGGTCCGCGGTTCTCAACGTTTGCCACCAGTCACCTATTCCCACGTCTCACGGCCTCACACACACACTCGGGACAGAATCCCCTCTCTCTGGGTAAATACAGAAGACTCACTTGCTTTCAGCCTTCCCTCCCCCAATCCATCTCACCTCCACTGCCACACCGAAGAATCTCCCAAAAGGCCAGCCAACATCACCTCAAATGGTGCCCCCAAAATAAAGGACACTCCTTACACTAACATCTTCTGGGGATGGCGCCTGGATGGCTCAGTGGGTTAAGCATCTGACTCTTGGTTTCCGCTCAGGTTATGATCTTGCAGTTCATGAGTTCGAACCCCACGCTGGGCTCTGCACTGACAATGTGGAGCCTGCTTGGGATCCTCTCTCTCTCCCTCTCTCTTCCCCTGCCCCCCGCCCAAATAAATAAATACACAAATACATAAACTTAAAAATAATAAAAACATACAAAAATAAACTTAAAAAACTAATAATTTTAAAATAAAAAAAAATCTTCCAGAACTTGCCATGCAAAACGGTTGCTACTGGCCATTATGTCTATTTGAATTTAAATGAAGATTAAAAAAGGTTTAACATTCAGTCTCACAGGCCACTCTTCAGCACTCAATAGCCATTCACAGCTAGTGGCTGTTGTGTTCCTGGACAGCACAACTCGAGAGTGTGCCTGTCTTACCCTCTTGGCCCAGAATCATTTCCTATTTCCACCCTGTTCCAATAAAAACATCTCACTAACTGCTCCTCAATTATGCTTCCCACTTGCCAAGTCCCACTCCTACCCGAGGAACATTGCTCTTCCTCGCAAAGGCCTCAAGGGGTCCCGCAGGGTGATCGTCAGTCCCCCCCGTTTCCAGACATCCCAGTCCAGCTAGGCTTCAGGGAGCCCTCCCAACTCCGCCTTCAGAATGCACCCAGTTCAGGGGCACCTGGGTGCCTCGTCAGGTAAATGTCCGACTTTTGATTTTGGCTCAGGTCATGACCTCATGTTTTGTGAGTTTGAGCCTGGTGTTGGGCTCTCTACTGTCAGTGCGGAGCCTGCTTGGATCCCCTGAACTCTCTCGGCCCCTCCCCTGCACACGTGTTCTCTCTCTTCTCTCTCTCTCTCTCAAAAAAAAAAAGAATGCACCCAGTTCAAACACAGGCACTCCTGAACCACCACAGCCCCCTTCATGCACACAGATGCATATGCACAGACACACACACGTGTTCACACACTCACACGCATGCTTACACACTCACACTTGCTCACACACTCACACACATGCTCATACACATATGCTCACATACGGCCACATGCTCACACATACATATGCTCACACATACGGCCACACACTCACACACATGCTCACACATCCACGTGCATACTCTACCTTCCCACAGCAGCCACAGAGAGTTTTCCAAAGTGTCTATTCAATGAAGTTGCTACAATACAACGATTTACAAGAAATATATATTTGGTCTTCATCCACAATTCCTAAAAAACTGCTTCAGAGCTATAAAGGTGAGATGGGTGTCTTATTACTAACAAAGGTGACTTTTGGACCCCATGCAAGGGGGCGCTGGTTGCCAAGAGGACCAACCAGGTGATTAGAGGATTATGAGTCCCACCCCCTGAGATGTGGGGAGGCGGGGGCTGGGGCTGAGCCCTGGGCTCACCTACTCCCCTCCCAAAGCTCCAAACAGCAAGTCTCCCACCCTCATTCTCCACAGAGAGCCTGCTTCCTACTCCCCTAAGAAAAGTTTCGGAAGAAGACTCCCAAGACCACCATGGACCACCACACCTCTCGGCCCTCTTGCCAACCACCCCCCAAACGTGTGCAGCAAACCTGACACACTCCAGCAAGTGTCTCCTCTACATCATTTCTTCCTATCTAAGGGGTTAGTCCCATCAGCACATAAATTGGGTGTAATTTCCTGCAAAAACAGAAGGTTTTCTGTTACCCCGTGGCAGCAAAAATCCTTGAAAAAAGGTGCCTGTACTCACTACCTCCAATTTCTTTTCATTTTTTCCCTAAGTCTACATCAACACGTTTGGCTCCCCACCACACACACACCTCAGAATCTTCTCTTCCAAGTCACCAAGGACCTTGATGTTGAATCCAGTGGCAGTTCTCATCCTTGCTTCTTTAACCTTGCAGCCCCGGGTACTGAAAACCACTCCTCCTCCCCAGTGACCACTTGGGTCAGCCCATGCTCTCCACTGTCCACCTGGATCACCCACTGTTCCCCACTGTCCACCTGGATCACCCACTGCTCTCCACTGTCCACCTGGATCACCCACTGCTCTCCACCATCCACCTGGATCACCCACTGCTCTCCACTGTCCACCTGGATCACCTCCTTCTCCCCACTGTCCACTTGGACAATCCACTGTTCCCCACTGTCCACCTGGACCACCCACTGTTCCCCACTGTCCACCTGGATCACCCACTGCTCTCCACTGTCCACCTAGATCACCCATGGTCCCCCACTGTCCACCTAGATCACCAACTGCTCTCCACCGTCCACCTGCATCATCCCCTACTCCCTACCATCTACCTGAATCATCCCTCGCTCCCTACCGTCCACCTGGACCACCCACTGTTCCCCACTGTCCACCTGGATCACCCATTGTCCCCCACTGGCCACCTAGATCACCCACTGCTCTCCACTGTCCACCTAGATCACCCATTGCTCCCCACTGTCCACCTGGATCACTCACTGCTCCCCACCGTCCACCCTTAAAGAAATTAAAGAACCCCTACAGGTAAGCTATCCCATGTTCATGAAATGTTTATCTTAACATTGTTAAAACGGCAAAACACTCCAAATTGATCTACAGACTCTACAGACCCTTGTAAAAATTGAGCTTACTTTTTTGCAGAAATTGACAGGCTGAACATGACATTCATATGGAAATTCAAAGGACTCAGGAAAAAAAAAAATCTTGAAAAGGAAGATCAAGTGGAAGACACACTTTCTGGCTTCAAAACTTGTAAAACTTCAGTAATCAAGAAAGACAGGGTGGTACTGGCTTAAGTACAGACATACAGACCGATGGAACAGAATTGAGAGTTGAAAAATTTAACCCTCCAATTTACACACAGATATTTCTAACAAGGGTGTCAAGATGATTCAATAGAGAAAGAATGAACTGTGTTTTCAACAAATGGTGCTGGGACAACTGGATGTCCACATGCAAAGAACGAAGCTGGACACTTACCTTATACCTTACACAAAAATTAACTATAAAACTCTTAGAATACAGCGTAAGAGTAAATCTTCATCACTTTGGATTAGGTATCGGTTTCTTAGCTACAACACCAAAATACAAGCAACAAAAGAAAAAATAAATTGGAATTCATCAAAAGTTAAATTTAAAACTTCTGTGCTAACGATACCATTAAGAAAGGGAAAAGACAACCACAGAATGGGAAAATACACTTGCAAATCACGTATCTGATCAAGGGCTTGTATCTAGAATATACACGGAACACTTATAGCACACTAACAAAAAGATAAATAACCCAATTAAAGAATGAGCAAAGGATCTGAACAGACTCTTCTCCAAAGCTGACATATAAATGGGCAATAAGCACACGAAAAGATACTGAACATCACTAGCCACCAGGGAAATGCAAATCAAAACCATAATGAGATAGTACTTCACACCCATTAGGACAGCTATAATGAAAAAGACACACAGTCACAAGTGTTGGAGAACATGTGAAAAAAATGGAACCTTTATACACTGGTGGCAAGAAGGTAAACTGATGCATCCACTTGGGCATTTCCTCAAACATAGCCCTTTAGCTACTATAAGATGTAGCAATTCTAGTCCTAGGCAAATACCCACAAGAAATGAAAACATATATCCAAACACTGGTTCTGGAACATGCACATTTATTCACAAATGTATACAAACAGCAGCATTAGTCACAATAGCCAAAAAGTGAAAACAACTCAAATGTCCATAACAGATAGATGGAAAAACAAAATGTGGGGACACATGGGTGGCTCAGTCTGTTAAGCATCTGACTCTTGGTTTCAGCTCAGGTCATGATCTCATGTTTGGGTTCATGAGCCAGAGCCCCAGGTCAGGCTGACAGTGTGGAGCCTGGTTGGGATTCTCTCTCTCTCTCTCTCTCTCTCTCTCTCTCTGCCCCTCCCGAGCAAGCACACACGTGCGTTCTCTCTCTCTCAAAATAAATAAATGATCAAACATTTTTTTTAAAAGATAGAAAAACAAAATGTGGCACTCAGACAACGGACTATTATTCAGCCATAAAAAGGAATGCAACTCTGATGTGTGCTACCAGACACTGAGAAGCAGGACAGCAGCATCAAGACCAGTGGCCACACTCCCTCCTGTCACCCTCCACATGTAACCCATCAAACCCCACCAATGGGACACCTCTGCCCACCTCTTAGCCTCTATCCCAAGTTCACTCACGTGAACCTACTTCTGTACTTTCATCTTAATTCATTCTGATATGACAGCCCGGGTGATGCTTCAAAAAGATCAGCTGTTCAGGTCAGCCTTTTGGCAGATCCTGTAGTTGGTACGATCTGGTTGGCTGCCTGCCTTGCCCCATCTCTTCCCCTGCTCCAGGCTCCCAGTCCACAGGGCCCTGCTGCCCCAGGGGTGCCACATGGCTGATTCTCCTCCCCACTCTGCATCCATACTGTGGCTTCAGACTCAATCTCATACCCAGAGGTGTTTTCCCTGACCCATCATCTGAAAAGGGTGCCCTAGATTTGCTCTCACAGTCTCACCCCCATCTTTCAGGGCAGGGCACCACAATCGGGCAAGTGTATGTCTGTTTCCTGCACTGGCCTCTGAGCTCCAGGAGGCAGGGGCCTCACCCCTGCATTACCAGCAACCAGCAGCACTGCCTTACACTCACTGGATGAAGAGAAAGGAATGACCACCCGCCTTCAACGCCAACAGTGCTGCCGGTGGTGCTCCCTCCTCCCGCACAGGGACCCTGACCAGGACAGGCTTCATGCTCGGGAGGAAGCACAGAGCTTTACGAAGCCCTGGGGCAGCCAAGCTTCTCCAAATGCCCATCAAGGTCCTCCATGTCCTGAGTAAATGCCAACTCCAGTTTGTAAATTCCTAACGCTGGCATTCTTTAGGGACTACATGGGTGACATGAAATGAGGCCCCCATAAGGGCCACCACACAGGCTCAGAGGGGCACTGATGAAGCCCCTGCCCCACAGCATTCCGCAGACAGCTGTGCACTGTCACCGACAGGCATGTAGTCCCACCCTCACAAGTGATTTTATCATGTAAAATACATTACAGTGGATCAAGGCAGATAATACCTTTATGTAAGTTCTGATGTCTTCTGGAAAGGAAGTGAATGGCTATAGCTAAGGCTAAAAAAGATTCTTGCGACACTCCTCACTGAACTTAATTGCATTCTGACTACAGCAGGCGGGTCTAGATGAGGGGGCTGCCCCTCCAGGAGGCACCCTCCAAGCTCTCAGCTTTGCAAACATGCCCCCAATTGCTGACCTCCTGCCCTGCCCACCCTGCCTTGGCCACAGAGTGCTACTAGAAGCTTTCTACACACCTGCTGTTTCCTGCCCTTTCCTGCTGGTGCTGCCCTTTCCACCAGGGGCACTGTTCCTGTGCCTGGCTAACACCCTTGAAGACTCAGTCACAGATACCCCTCCTTTTTAGATGAGATACCCTTTCCTCCAAAAAGCCTACCTAAACTTTGTTCATTCTAGGGTAGGCTAACAGCCACCACAGGGCTCTTCCCAAGATCCCATAGATGCGTCTACCACTGCTGTCCACATGAGGGTATCACAATCCATTCCCATGTGTCCCCCACCAGGGGTCTGGTCTGTCTCCATCTCAGGTCACCTGACTGACAAGTGGCTGGCACATAGCAGGTGACAGGAGAGACCAGGAGCAGGATAAACATGGGTGGGCCTGGAAGACAGAGAAGCAGACATCAAGTCTTAACAAACCAATGGAGAAGGGCTCTACCCCTGAGCAATGCCCATCCTGGGCCCCAGTGGCCACAGGCAGGAAGGCCGACGCTATTCCTAGACAGCCACCTGTGGTCTCCACACATCCCTACAATGAAGGTCTCTGGGCTGGGACCCACAGTGTTATTCCCTCCCAGCTTTTGGGAACAGAGGCTGCTTCTTGGACTTCCCAGAGTTGGAAGAAATAGGAACCCTAATAGCACAGCTGAATTGTGAATACAGAATATAATGGCCAACACCACAATTAAATAGAAAAACAATACAGTTCAGAAGCTGCTTCCCCTTTATTGGTAACATATGCAAAGCGATGCACAAGTAACGTGAGAACTGTGGACTGGGGAAACGTGGGCTGCAGGTGCTTCATCACAATGCCAACTGCTCTGAAGAACATACTGGCCATCACAAAAATCCCAGGGAATGGTTGAAGGGACTATAATAGGAAACCACCAGCAGTGTCTTAGGGACAATATTACTGTAAATCTCAACCCATGAAGGAAGTATCAGCCCCTCTGATTAGTGCTGGAGACTCTAGGGTCCACAAGAAAAGCCCAAGAGAGATCCTCCTGCCCAGCCTCCTGACTGGAAGGAGGGGATCCAGTTTTGTCATCTGTAAAATGGGGGTAATGAAGGGGGCCTCAGTGGACTGCTATGAGGACTGAAGGAGTTGATACATACTGTAGCACTGTAAGTATTACAGCAGTCCCCCACATCCACGGGGATATGTTCCAGGCCCCCAGTGGATGCCTGAAACCCCAGGTAAAAACCAACTCTAAATATACAAAGTTTTGTCCTATACATACGTACCTATGATAAAGTTTAACTCATAAATGACACGAGATTAATAACCATAATAATAAACTACAACAATTATTAATAATACACTGTAATAAAAGTTATGTGAAAGAAAGACAAAGAGAGGAAGCAGGATGGACATAAGAGTACATTCAAAAAGGAAAATCAGCTTCAATACCAGGAGCCAGATGAGGGCTTTCAGGTCTGAGCCCCAGCACCCTGGCTGGGGTGGCTGGTTTACACTGCAGCCAAAAACTCTTGGGCTTTTGCTGGTCTTCGACTAGTGTTCACGAGGACAGAAGAGGGGCTCTGCTGACTCATCAGCCTCTTGGTGTTAAAACTAAGGTTTTAAATCCTTCATGCCTATAACACTCGGTATTTTACAGGATCCTCTAGGACTCAGTCATGCTTCAGCCTTACAACACCCCTGAAAAATAAACAAGATAGATACGATCTGAGCCACAACCAAAAGCGGAGACGCAGATGTTAAGCAATTTATCTGTGACCAGCAATTTATCTGTGACTGCACTGGTCAGGGATTGAGTCAAAGCTTAACTCAAGTGGGACCAGTGCTGCATCCGGTACACCCGGCAGCTCCGAAGATCAGGGATTTACTGCCTCACTTTCCATGCTGCCCCCTGGACTTCTCCCCACAACCCCAGGACTGCGTCAACACCAAGACTCCCTGTGGGCTCTCACCTGGAATGCTCCCTCCTGAAAAATCCTAGTCACTCTTGTTTTTAATAGCTTTATTGAGATAAAATTCACATAGCATACAATTCACCCATTTTGGGGCGCCTGGGTGGCTCAGTCGGTTGAGCGTCTGACTTTGGCTCATGATCTCATGGTTCGTGAGTTCAAGCCCCGTATCAGGCTCTGTGCTGACAGTGTGGAGCCTGCTTGGGATCCCGTCTCCCTCTCTCTCGGTCCCTCTCCTGCTGGCACACGCGCTCCCTCTCTCCCTCTCTCTCAAAAATAAAAAACATTAAAAATTTAAAGTGTACACTATACTGATACCAGCATATTCAGATCTGTACAGTCTTCACCACGATCACAGGATGTTTTCATTACCCCCCAAATAATCCCATGACTCTTAGCTGTAATCCCCCAGACTCTAGCAACCACTAATCCACTTTCTATGGATTTGCCTATTCTGGACATTTCATGCAAGTGAAATCATATCATATGCGGACTTACATGTCTGGCTTATTTCACTTAGCACAATGTTTCAAGATCTACCCACATTATAGTATGAATCAGTACTTCACGTGTATTTATTGCCAAATAATATTCCACTGCACAGACAAACCACATCTTGTTTATCCATTCATGTGTTGATGAACATTTGGGTTGTTTCCACTTTTTGGCTATTATGAAAATGCTGCTGTGAATATCTGTGTACAAGTGTTTGTGTGGGAGTGTTCTAGTCACTCTTACCCATGAGAACACATGAAAAGTAAGCCAACTTCCAATTGAGAACCCCATTTAACCTGACAATACTGTATTATTTGAGATGTAGAGAACTGGGAGAAATAAATGACCAAAGGAATTGGACAGTTAAATAAA
Source organism: Panthera uncia (assembly GCF_023721935.1). NCBI lineage: Eukaryota > Metazoa > Chordata > Mammalia > Carnivora > Felidae > Panthera > Panthera uncia. Next base: position 205,803 of record NC_064812.1, on the reverse strand, counting down.
GAAACAAGAGCAAAACTCAATCTAGTGGAATAAACATGATTAAAGAAAGTGCTATTTCTAGGGATGGGTCCTACAGGCATATTCCCACATCACCAAACGCTGTGCCTTCAAAGTTACTTGTAACTGCACAAAGTATGATATTCAGCAGTAGGGGCTGGTTAGATAAATCACACCACCTCCACGGAGCCAAACACGACGCAGCCATGAGAAAGAATGAACTGGGAAATGCACTGATACAGGATGACCTCCCAAACATATTTAGTTTAAAAAGGCAAGGTTCAGAAACTTTTTGAAAAGGATAGGAAAAAGAAAATAAGTGTATATATTTGCTTTTATAGTTACAAAGTATCTCTCAAATGAGATACAGTGGGTGCCTCCAGGGGACCACAGGCTCCTGGGGGTAGAAACAGGACAGACACAACACTGTGCCCAATCATGAATGTGAATAAATTATCTATTCCAAAAAAGATTTCTTTTAACTTCTTAGGAAGCAAAAATAAAGACAATCTACGAGAATAAAAAAATTATACTTGCAATCCCTATCAAAAAATAACACCAGCATTCTTCACAGAGCTAGAACAAACAATCCTAAGATTTGTATGGCACCAGAAAAGACCCCGAAGAGCCAAAGCAATCTTCAAAAAGAAAACCAAAGCAGGAGGCATCACAATCCCGGACTTCAGCTGTATTACAAAGCTGTAATCATCAAGGCAGTGTTGTACCAGCACAAAAACAGACACTCAATCAATTGAACAGAATAGAAAAACCCAGAAATGGACCCACAAACGTACGGCCAACTAATCTTTGACAAAGCAGGAAAGAATATCCAATGGAATAAAGACAGTCTCTTCAGCAAGTGGTGCTGGGAAAACTGGGCAGCAACATGCAGAAGAATGAACCTGGACCACTTTCTTACACCAGACACAAAAATAAACTCAAAATGGATGAAAGGCCTAAATGTAAGACAGGAAGCTGTCAAAATCCTAGAGGAGAAAGCAGGCAAAAACCTCTTTGACCTTGGCCGCAGTAACTTCTTACTCAACACGTCTCTGGAGGCAAGGGAAACCAAAGCAAAAATGAACTATTGGGACCTCATCAAAATAAAAACCTTCTGCACAGCAAAGGAAACAATCAGCAAAACTAAAAGGTAACCAACAGAATGGGAGAAGATATTTGCAAATGACATATCAGATAAAGGGTTAGTATCCAAAATCTATAAAGAACTTATCGAACTCAACACCCGAAAAACCAAATAATCCAGGGAAGAAATGGGCAAAAGACACGAATAGACACTTCTCCAAGGAAGACATCCAGATGGCCATCAACACATGAAAAAATGCTCAACATCCCTCATCATCAGGGAAATACAAATCAAAACCACAATGAGATACCACCTCACACCTGTCAGAATGGCTAACATTAACAACTCAGGCAACAACAGATATTGGTGAGGATGCAGAGAAAGAGTGTCTCTTTTGCACTGCTGGTGGGAATGCAAGCTGGTGCAGCCACTCTGGAAAACAGTACGGAGGTTCCTCAAAAAACTAAAAATAGAACTACCCCACGACCCAGCAATTGCACTACTAGGCATTTATCCACGGGATGCAGGTGTGCTGTTTCGAAGGGACACATGCACCCCCATGTTTGTAGCAGCACTATCAACAATAGCCAAAGTATGGAAAGAACCCAGATGTCCATTGATGGATGAATGGATAAAGAAGATGTGGTTTATATATACAATGGAATATTAATCGGCAATCAAAAAGAATGAAATCTTGCCATTGGCAACTACGTGGATGGAACGGGACGGTATTATGCTAAGCGAAATTAGTCAGAGAAAGACAAATATCATATGACTTCGCTCATATGAGGACTTTAAGATACAAAACAGAGGAACATAAGGGAAGGGAAGCAAAAATAACATAAAAACAGGGAGGGGGACAAAACATAAGAGACTCTTAAATATGGTGAACAAACAGAGGGTTACTGGAGGGGTTGTGGGGGGGGGATGGGCTAAATGGGGGAGGGGCATTAAGGAATCTACTCCTGAAATCATTGTTGCACTATATGCTAACTAACTTGGATGTAAATTAGAAATTAAATTTAAAAAAATTATAGTTAAGAAAGCAAGCTAGCTCTAAGCAGCCAACATGGAGGAAACGAAGAAAGGGCCAGTCCTCTCCAGGGTGAAACCTGCCCAAACCCACCATCTTTACTGATGTCAATGCACTAAGAAAATGTTGCAAGGAGACACTGAGAGCACAAACATCTCCTGCCCTCAAAGACCTCCCAGTGCAGAGGGGAGACAACTCTCATCTGTGCAGTGACCAAAGAAAGGCATAGCTAAGAGCACCATGGGATACAGAAGGAGAACGTGATGTGCTAAGTAAGGGAGGGATCAAGACAGGTTCCTGCTGGGACAAGCCCCACTGAGGGTCAAAGGAGAGGAAGGGGTCACTCAAGCTTTGCCTGTTTTCAGGGGAGGAGGGAACGTGGAGTAGGGCTCGGCCTTGTAGCACTGGCTGGTGTCACTGGAGAGCAGAGTGCGAGTCGGGGCACACAGGAAAGAGCAGTGTAAGAGGCACGGGAAGCCAGGGAGGAGCACAGCCTGGCATCCTGCCCGGAGGGGGGGGGGGTGCTGCCGGGTACATCGCAGGGTGCCCTAGCAGCAGTGCTGGCCTCCACACATTCAGTGCCAGGAGCGCCCGCCCCCAAGCTGGGACACCGAAAAACTTGTACAGACAAATCACTGCTGGGTGAGAACCAATGCTCTGAATACGTCACCTGAGCCAGAGGAAAGGGGGCCGACCCAGAAGGGGCAGCCATAATGCGAGAGCGCACAGGCCCCGGAGGATCAGTCTGAGGAAGGATAAATTTGGTAACTACTCGGCGGGTACAATGAGTAGAACCCGCAGCAAGATGTTGTGGTTAGGGGAAGACCTAGGAACACCAGCTGTTCCAGGTAGAAACCAGCCAGATGACGGTCGCAAAGCACCAAAGGGCTGAGGCCAACGGTGAAGAAGGATGCAGGGTCTGAGAAGCCTAAAGGGCTTCTGCATCCGGAGGCTGGCAGCCAAGTCTGAGGCTGAGGGCACCATCACCCTGGTGAGACCACCCAGAGTACAAAGCAGACCCTCTATTTCCTTGGGGGGGGGAAGGGGGGAGAGTCCACCCCAGCACACGTGCAGGAGGAGAGGAAAGGCTAGGCTAGGTAGGATAGGCATTTTTATCTCTATCTCAGAGATTTTAAACTTTGCTCACATAAGCTATTGCGTCACCATTTGTTCTGAACGTTAAACATTCTCACCCTTAAACCCCACAAATGTCCAAAGACTCTACTTAAAGTAGAAGGATCCCCCACCCCCCGCCCCAGTCTTAGTGTCACAGATTTAAAGGAAATGAGATGCAGTTATCTACGGTAAATCTAAGAATCTAAGATACTCTCCCTAGATCTGAGAAAGAAGATCATTTCCTTGGGAAATGAGGAATTTTCCTGCTTTGCTCTGAAGCACGTTAAATCACTTCTTCCAACAGCTTAGCAAGACAGAATGTTACAGAACTGGTAATTCCAAGTTCTTATTCTGTGGCTTGTGTCCTGTCATTTAAGTGTGTTAATAAATTATCTTTCCTATTACAAGGATAACACTGTTCAGTGAAGTGTGACAATTGCTTCAGTGGTTTAACTCAGAGAATTAAATCTCACTTCTGTCTACAAGAACCCTACCTGCCCCCAAGGACAATAAATAACTACCACAGGACTGAGTGGCTCGTTAGCAGCTTTCTTCTTCTCAAAACATTTTCATAACGTATACATTATAAATACATAATAGATATATATTTTATTTATACAGAATAATGTATCTAAGTTCATGAGATTTGTTGTTTACCTTTATAAAGACTATGACCCCAGCTAGCTCGTGTAGGAAAAGAGAGCCAAAGACTTCAAGTCAGTGTAAAACCAAGGCGGTGCCAGGAGTACACAACTAAAGAGCCAGCAGCCAAGCAACCAGGCCGTGGAAACCAGATCTCGGCAGTGACAGCTCCTAACTCTGCCCAACACATACAATGTACGGGGCACAACGAGTTTGTGTCTCCATTCACTGAGTCCTCACGACCAACCCTAGGGAGCCAGTATTACTGGTGTTCCCATTTTACAGATGAGAAAGCAAAGGCACAGAGTACAAAGCCAGTAAACAGAAGAGTCAGGACTCAAAGGCAGGCAGGCAGTCTGGCTCCAGAACCCGCCCTCTTCTCCACTCTTGGCAAGACAGCGGACTAGACAAAGTGCAGGCCGAGATCCACTGGCCTCTGTTCACTCACTGAGCAAGCGTGTGAGGGTCATCAAGTCTGCGCCCAGGACGCTTTATGCAGAGTCTCCTTGTTTTACAGTCACACCTCCTATCGAATCTCCTTCCCCTCCCCCAGCGAGAAGAAACACACCTAGCTCATTGTGAAAGGGGAGCCGCTGCCCGGGAACCACCTGCTGTTTACAGAGGCACCCTGGACCCACAGGCTCTAATTCCTCTCACTGGCTACGAAGACAAATCTCCTATTGTCTGCACCATGGGAGGAACACGAAGCCTCGCAACTGTAGGTTTCTGCAGAGGTCACTGGAGGTTTGGTTAAACCCTACGACACCGAACGGAGGGCGGGCGGAGGGGGGGGGGCGGGCGCTGCATTTTTGCTGTTGAAGGTTGCGCAGCGCCCACAGCAGCTGCTGGTGGGAGCAGCATGTAACACACCCACAGCTGCCGCGGCCTCGCAGCCGGCCGCACGTTTTAAAATAAAAGACGTCCTGACCCCCAGATGCACAGCCTGCCTCACTCGTAGCCCTCGACACGGAACACGCGGCCTCCACCCACACCACTCCCGCAACCAGGAAGCAACCGAGAGAATTTCAGCTCCAGGAGGGCTGCGCCCCGGGGCGCCCCAGCCTGCCGCGCTGCAGAGGCCAGGTCTGCGAAGCCCTGCGGACACGGCCCGCACCCAGAGACGCGCGACACGACTCCCCGCGCCCGGACAAAGCCCCCACCCCGCACCCCGCCCCGACTGAGCCCCGCAAACCACGCCGACGCCCCACACTCGGGCCCGCCCTCAGGCCGGGCACACTCACACCCACACTCACCCACGGCCGAGGCCACTCACGCTCACCGTCAGTGGGCCACACTCACGGTCACCCACGGGCCGGGCGCACTCGCACTCACGCCCACCACGGGCCGGGCACATTCACACCCACCTCACACACCCTGCCCCCCGCGCGGCCTCGACCCCCAGCGCCCCGCGCCCCCGCCCAACCCGGCCCGGCACACCCACGCTCCCTCCCCTCCCCGCCCCGGCTGCAGCCCCGTCCGCCCTTTCGGAGGCCGCGGGCCCGGACCTCGGCGAGGCCGGGCGGGGGCCGCAGCGCCGGCCCCTCCGCCATCTTCCTGGCCCGCGCCGCCCACCGCCCGCGCTCTCACCCGCCGGCTGCTCGCGGGCCGCGCCGCCACAGCCCTTCATCCCGGCCTGAGCGCCGCACCCGAGCTCTCCGCGGCTCTCCCGCCGCAGCCGCCACCGCAGGAGCAGGAGCAGGAGCAGCGGCAGGAGCAGCCTGCTCGGTCCGCGTCCTGCGCCGCCGCCGCCGCAGCTGCCGAAGCCGCCGCCGCCGCCGCCGAAGCCGCCGCCGCCGCCGCCGGCCCAGTGCGCCGCAGCCGCGCGTCCTCCCGTCACCAGCGCAACCCCCCGCCTCCGGCCCCGCCCCCGCGCCTCCCCGCTCCCGCCGCCAGGGGGCGTCTCCGCGAGCCCGGTGCGCGTGCGCCGGCGTGCGGCCCGCAGGGAGCCAGAATCCGGCCCGAGGGCGCGCGCGGCCTGCCGGGAGTCGGGAGTGCGGTCGAGCCGGCTCCGCCCACGAGGCGAGCGGGCAGGTGAGCCCCGCGGAACCCGCGGCCCCCTGCCCGGGAGACGCCGCAGCCCTCCTGGCAGTCCCACGGCCCGCACCCTGGCCGACCTTTCCAGTGTGATCGCTCCGGAGACTCTCCATGTCCCTTTGGTGGGTGCAGTTGACGCTTCAGACGTCTCGCTGTGGAGTTGGTGTCATTTTACGTCCGGAAACCATATCGGACCCCCCTGAATCTCAGATTTCCCTTTTCCTGGATTCTGGAAAGTTATCAGCCTTTGTCTCTTTAAAATATTGGTTCTCCTCCATTCTCGTAGTCTCATAATTTGTTAGCCAAGTCGGACGATCTGTATCCTCCGTGTCTGTATTGTTTTCTATCATTTTGCTCTGTCATTCCTAACTCTTGGTAATTGCTCAGTTTCATCTTTACTAGTGCTCTCTTCAGCATTCTCTAATGTCTCTAGCTAGCTTCAAGCTTTTAAAAATCGTTATTACCCATATCCATTTCTAAAAGTTGCATTTGACTTCTATTTCTAAGCTAAACAGCCAGAAACTCTCTCACAACGAACTACAGAAGCCCACACCACTCGGTCCCTGGCCACACCCTGCATCCCACCATCGGAGAAACCGCAAAGGGCCGGAAGCTCGATTTTAAAAAATCCTCAACTGAGTTCCATTTCCTGTGCCGCAGCTCACTCCTGCTGCGCTCCACTGCTGCCGTGTCTCCTCCGGAGCTCTCCGACCAGGAGTGTGGCACCACTCGTGCACCTCCCTTTTGGGCCATCCTCACACTTCACACCCAAACGCGTGGACAGCTGGTCTCTGCTATTTTGTCTGGAGCTCCGTCTCCATTGTAGGCACCTGAGAAAACCCACCCTGGATGAACCCAACCGTTCTCCATCATGACCACTGGAGAAACATCACACACCCAGGCAAGGTGGTTTCCCTTTAAACTTAAAATGAGTACTTCACACTCACCTGCAATCTTGTGATGTTCTCAGGTAGCACAAGTCCCTCACTCTCCAAGTGACCACCAGAATTTCTCAGGCCTCTCTAGTTGAACCTCCCAGATGAGACCAAAACTCTTATCACCAAACCCAAAGGGCCACCCATATCCATCCTCTGCCCTTCACCTTCCTTCCTGAAAATGTGCAAGCATTATTTCCCTGCTCCTACCTAAGGCAGTCCCTCCCCTGGAGAACTGGAACCTGCTCCCTCTTAAATTTTCAAAGATTGTGTGTAGCTATCTCCTCTCCTAATCGTCTGTCTTTCTCTATTTATTTCCATGAGCATACAAATACACTCTGATATTTTTCATTACAAATAGACCAAAAGAAAAAAAAAAAAAAAAGAGGGGGGCTCCTTTAACTTCATATCCTCCTCCCAGGTCTATGCCGCCCCTCAGCCTCCCTGGTGGCTGTGCTGCTCAAAAGGCTGCCTGCAACTCTTACCTCTTTCTCCTCTCATCCTCCAGTTCCATGGAACACATCCCTATTTAGCTCACTTGTTGCTGACTCCAGTGTACTTTTTTCTGTTGTCATCTGGTAATCCTATCAGGAACATCCCACATGTTGAGTCTGAGTTCCTTTTGTTGACGGGAGCACTGGATGTACAAGTTCAGGGCTCCAATGACTTCGTGTGTCATATGCATGTAATACCGCAGGATGTCAGTTGGTTTTTTTTTTTTTAATGTTTATGTTTGAGACAGAGCATGAATGGGGTTGGGTCAGAGAGAGAGGGAGACACAGAATCTGAAGCAGGCCGAGCTGTCAGCACAGAGCCAGATGCGGGGCTCGAACTCATGGATCATGAGATCATGACCTGAGCCGAAGTCCGACGCTCAACCAACTGAGCCAGGCAGGCGCCCCACACAGGATGTCAGTATTTTGGCTAAGGACAGCAGGTAAGACATGTCCACGTATTCTAGAAAGATGCAAACACCTATATTCAGGGCTTCTAGGATGCTGCCAATGACTGCTCCATAATTCTTTGCCCTTCACCATTCCAGGTACATGTAAACTAGGAAGTGAGAGGGTGAATGAAGGTTTCCTTGGAAAAAGATGTAGACCTACTAGTGTGTTTCCATTCTCCTTTCCCACCTCCTGCCAAACGTAGGTGAAAGTGTTTATATAATGGAAAAAAAATAAATATGGGAAAATATATATTGGAGAAATGATCCAAAATAAAACCCAGGTGGAAATTTAATATCACTGAAACAGTGAAATAATTGAAGTGAGAAACATTGCCAAGGTGAAAAGGAAATTACATTCTGTTAAGAGAGTACAAGTAATTAACAATATTGGTAACTTTAAAAATAAAACTGCCAGTTATTTTGCCAGCAAAAATGGGCTTATTCGGTACGAGCAGAGAATTGCAATTCAGGATAGACAAGCTAAAGCAAAACTGTAGGCAAGTCTTCAGAGCAAAGGAGAGCAAAACTCTTTCGTAGAGGAAAGTGGGCAGTACGGAGTATCTACCTGCAAGTGAGTCCGGTGCGCGGAGTTGTATTAGGCTGCAAGGAGTGGTGAGCTCCCTCTGCTGGCCTCCCAACTCCATCTTCAACGAAGTTTACTTGATTCCGTTTCACAATGTATCCAGTTGGTCCCTAAACAACATAGCTCTGAACTGTGTGGATCCACTTATATGTGGATTTTCTTCAATAAATCTATTAGAAAATGTTTTGGAGATTTGTGATAATTTAGAAAAACTTGCAGTGGCCCTTGGGTGGCTTGGTTAAGTGTCCGACTTCAGTTCAGGTCATGAGCTCATGGTTTGTGGGCTTCCTCCCCTCCCCCCTCCCCCATGTGGGCTCTGTGCTGACAGCTCAGAGCCTGGTGCCTGCTTCAGATTCTGTGTCTCCCTCTCTCTCTGCCTCTCCCCCGCTTGCACTCTCTCTCTCTCTCAAAAATAAATAAACATTAAAAAATAATAATACAAATTTTAAAAACTTGCAAACTTCATAGCCTAGAAATATGAAAAAATAATTTTAAGGTTAGGTGTGTCAGGAATGTATAAAATATGCAGATACGAGTCTACTGAATCATCTACTACTGTAAAATATACACGAGATTATAAAAAGTTAAAATTTATCAAAACTTATGCACACAAATACTCACAGACCACATATAGTGCCATTCGTAGTCAAGAGAAATATAAGCAATCTAAAGATGCAGTATTAAATCATAACTGCATAAAATTAGCTGCAGTCTTTTTCAAAAGAAAGCTACAGGGTCTCCTGTGTGGCACAGTTGGTTAAGTGTCCGACTCTTGATCTCGGTCAGGTCATGATCTCCCAGGTTCGTGAGTTCGGGCTCTGCACTGATGGTGTGGAGCCTGCCTGGAATCCCGTCTCCTTCTCTCTGCCCGTCCCCCTCTTGTGCACTCGCGTTCTCTCTCTCTCTCTCTCAAAATAAATTAATTAAAAAAAATTTTTTTAATGTTTATTTTTGACAGAGAGAGAGAGAGACAGAGCATGAGCGGGAGAGGGGCAGAGAGAGAGGGAGACACAGAATCCGAAGCAGGATCCAGGCTCTGAGCTGTCAGCACAGAGCCCGACGCGGGGCTCGAACTCACAGACTGTGAGATCACGACCTGAGCTGAAGTCGGACGCTCAACCAACTGAGCCACCCAGGCGCCCCTAAATTAACTTTAAAAAAAAAGCTACAGACCCAAAATGACATCACATAGACCAAGTCACCAAACCAGGGCTTAATACCTAACCTAATTGCTTTTTCGCCCTGCCCCAGAAATGTAGTCTTAGAAATTTTCTGGTCAGCACCAGGAAGGTAATCTGACACACAAAAGGCCTCTCCATCTCCCAAAGGAAGATGAGATAATCCACCTTCTAAGGACTTTTTGTCCCCAAATGAAGGTGACCTCACCTAAAATAATCCTTTTTTTTTTTTTTTTCTGGTTATGACTTCCGCGTTCTGCTTTTAAAAACCGTTCCATTTCTGTGGCCTTTTGGAGCTCCGCTCTACTTGACACATGGTTGATCCACGAATCACTTAATAAAGACAATTAGATCTTCAAATTTACTTGGTTAAATTTTGTTTTTTTCACAGCACATAATGTACTACCGTGATAAATATCAGCCACCTCCTGTTGCTATTGTGAGCTCCAGTGTTTTAAGGGTCCACTGAAAATGCCTTGTGACGTTAATTACCCCGTATCAGCATTTTGCCTCTGCAGTAAATTGTGTATCACAATACAAGTCATCTCTCATGGTTCTCATGTATTTTTCATTGTAGTTAGTGCAATAGTATAAACCTTGAATAACACTATGGGACCCATACGAACTGCCACTAATGATGCCAGATATGCTCCCAGGAAGCAGGAAAAATGATGTTAAAAGAAAAAGTTGGATTGCTTCATATGTGCTGCAGATTGAGTTCTGCAGCTGCATTTGCCTGCGATCTCAAGATAAATGAATCCAGCCTAAGAACCATTATAAAAAGAGGAAAAGGGACACCTGGCTGGCTCAGTCAGTAGAGCAGGCGACTCTTGGTCTCAGGGTTGTGAGCTCAAGCCCCACATTGGACATGGAGTTTACGTTAAAAAAAAAAAAAAAAAAAGGAGAGAGGGAGGGGTGCCTGGGTGGCTTGGTGGGTAAAGTGTCTGACTCTTGATTTCAGCTCAGGTCACGATCTCATGGTTTGTGGGTTCAAGCCCCATGTCGGGCTCTGTGTCGGGCTCTGGGGAGCCTACCTGGGATTCTCCTTCTGTCTCTCTCTGGCCCTCCCTCCTTCCCTCTCTTTCTCTTAAAATAAATAAACTTAAAAAAACTAAAAATAGAGTGAAGAAAATTCATGGAGCTGTTGCTGCAACTCTGCCAGGAGGACTGAAAACCTCACAATTATTGTAAAATACCTTTTTATCTCATACTGAAAATGCAGCTTTTGTGTGGGTGCAGAATTGCTATAAGGCATACCCGTAGACCCCGATATGATTTGAGAAAAAAGCCACGTCGTTCTGGGACAACTTAATATAAAAGGAAGTTGAAAGATCTAAAGCTGGAGAATCCAATGCCAGCAAAGGATGATTTGACAATTGTTGAAAGAGGTTCGGCTTAAAAAATGTCAAGAGACGCAGCTTCAGCTGACCAACAGGCAGCAGGTGAGTGCCTAGATGCCATTAAGAAAATCATTGAGAAAGGACGGAGCACCTGGGTGGCTCAGTTGGTTGAGCGTCCCACTTTGGCTCAGGTCATGATCTCACAGTCTGTGAGTTTGAGCCCTGCATCGGGCTCTGTGCTGACAGCTCAGAACCTGCAGCCTGCTTCAGATTCTGTGTCTCCCTCTCTCTGCCCCTCATGCACTCTGTCCTCTTGCTCTCAAAAATGAATAAACATTAAAAATAAAAAAATCATTGAGAAAAGACATCTGCCTGAACAGGTTTTTCATGCAGATGAAAGTACCTTATCATGGGGTAAAAATGCCACAAAGAACATTTATTAGTAAGGAAGAGAAGTGAGCGCAAGGCCTCAAGGCAGAAAGGGAGAGGCTAACTCTACCGTTTTGTGCAAATTCAGTCTCATTTATGATTGGGGCTGTCCTTATCTATAAAGCTGCTGACTCCTGAGCTTTGAGGGGAAATAATAATCACCAGCTGCCAGTCTTTTGGTTGTACAAGAAGGCCTGGATGAGAACCCGTTCCCTGGATTGGCTCCATCAGTGTTTTGTCCATGAAGTCAGGGAGTACCTTGCCAGTAAGGGAAGTACGTTGCCTTTTAAAGTTCTTTTCATATTGGACCATGCACCTGTCCACCCAGATCTCCACGAGTTCAGTCCTGAAGGCATTGGAGTGGTCTACTCGCCCTCAAACAGTGTCTCTAACTCTGTCTAGGTCAGGGGGCCATGAGGACCTTTAAGGCTCATTATTCATGGCACTCTATGGAAAGGTATGTCAATGCTGTGGAAGAGAACCCCAGTATGAACTCACAACATGAAAACCTGGAAGGACTACACCATTGAAGATGCCATTATTGTTATAGAAAGGGTTGTGAAAGCCATCAAATCTGAAACAACGAATTTTTGTGGAGAAAACTGTGTCCAGGGGCTATGCGTGACTTCACAGGATTTACAACAGAGCCGATCAAGGAAATTACGAGATTGTGGATATAGCAAAAAAGGTGAGGGGTGAAGGGCTTCAAAATGTGGGTCTTGCAGAAATTCAAGAGCTAACAGACACCAGACCAAAGGGACTAACAGAGGACAACTTGATGAAGGTGAGTGTTTCCAACCCAGTGCCAGACGATGAGGAAGAAGATGTACAAGAAGCAGCACAGAGAGCAAGTGGACATTAGGCGATCTGGCAGAGAGACTGTGATTGCTCAAGACTGCTTTTGACTTCTTTTACAGCACTGACCCTTCTGTGATATGGGCACCGAATTTAAACAGTGGAGGAAGGATGAGCACCTATACAATACATTTTAATAATTTAAATTTTATTAACTTTGAGATGGGGGGGCGCAAAGTGGGGATAGGGGCAGAGAGACAGGGAGGGACAGAGAGAGAATCCCAAGCGGGCTCCACATTGTCAGCGCAGAGCCTGACTCGGGGCTCAAACTTCCCAATCGTACAATCGTGACCTGAGCCAAAGACGGATGCTTAACCAATTAAGCCACCCAGGCACCCCTGAAACATTTCTAGAGAAATGAAAAAGCCAAAAAGTCAAGATAGAAATGATGATGTATTTCTGCAGGGTTACACTGAGTGTGCCTCCCTCCCCTCCACTTCCCCTCCTTCTCGGACCGCTCAGTGTGAAGTCAAGGAAGATGGAGAACTGTATGAGGGTCCGCCTCCACTCAATGAATAGTAAATAACCATCAAGCAGTCCGATTAACAAACTTGCCTCTTGTGTGTGTGTCCTTGTGTGGAAATCTAGTAACCGTATGGCAAGAACTTCATGAGATATTTTGTGTCATCACCATCAACTAGGCATAACTGGGCATAACAAAGGCATAACGTGAGTGATGTTCAATACAAAATTCATGCGTTAGTTTTCCTACTATTTTATAACATTGCTTTCAAAGAATTACATTATTGTACAATATGTCTCTCTCTCTCCTAATTGGAGAAAATGTGTATCAGCCTATCACAGGTAAGCGTGCTTTTTTTTAAGTAGCAGTTTCTAATGCTATATTATGAACATGACTGTAATACTCTATGCCATACAAATTTTATAGCAATTCATTTATTAGTACATAGGGTAGGCTACTGTGTAGCAATAATATTAATTACACTAAGCTACCATAAAGCAATCCCATTACTGCCCGTATCAAGGCATGGATTGTTATACCTGTCAATAAATATGAATTTCTTTTTCACATTATCTTTTCTTTTTTGATGTCTAGTGTTAGTAACACCTATAATATTTACAGTGTTTTATATCATATAAGACAGTATTGACATAGGTACTGACAGACGATTCATCTTGTTAGTGGACAATGTGAACAGAATATCAATACAGTACTGTAAATTTATTCTCTCTTCCTTATTATTTTCTCTTTTTTTGCTTTTTTCTTTTTAAGATTAACACACAGTATTATATTATTTTTGGGTGTACAACATAATGATCTGACAATTCCATACATTACCCAGTACTCATGGTGATAAGTGTACTCTCGATGCCCTTTGTCTACTTCACCCGTGCTCGCCACGACTCCCCTCTGCCAACCACCAGTTTGTTCTCTGTATTTGAGTCTGTTTTTTGTCTTATTTTCCTTTGTTTGCTCTTTTTTTTTTTTTTTTTTGTTTCTTAAATTCCACATAGAAGTGAAAATATAGGGTCTTTGTCTTTCTATAATTGATGTTTCACTTAGCATTAAACCCTCTAGGTCCATCCATGTTATTGCAAATGGCAAGATCTCATCCTCCGCTATGGCTGATATTCCACTGTGTAAATACACCACATCTTCTTTATCCTCTCATCTATTGGTGGGCACTTGAGTTCCTTCCATATCTTCGCACTGTAAATAATTCTGCGATAAGCATGGGGTGAATATATCTTTTCAAACTAGTGTTTTTATTTTCTTTAGGTAAATACTCAGTAGCGAAATGACTGGATCATATGGCAATTCTATTTTTATTTTTATTTTTTTTTTTAATTTTTTTTTTCAACGTTTTTTATTTTTGGGACAGAGAGAGACAGAGCATGAACGGGGGAGGAGCAGAGAGAGAGGGAGACACAGAATCGGAAACAGGCTCCAGGCTCCGAGCCATCAGCCCAGAGCCCGACGCGGGGCTCCAACTCACGGACCGCGAGATCGTGACCTGGCTGAAGTCGGACGCTTAACCGACTGCGCCACCCAGGCGCCCCTATTTTTAATTTTTTGAGGAGCTTCCATACTGCTTTCCACAGTGGCTGCACCAATCTACATTCTCACCAACAGCACATGAGGGTTCCTTTTTTTCTGCATCCTCCCCAACACTGGTTATTTCTTGTGTTTTTCTTTTGCTTTAAGTTTATTCATTTTTTTGAGAGAGATAGTGACTGGGGGGAGGGGCAGAGGGAGAAAGACAGAGACAGAGACAGAGACAGAGACAGAATCCCAAGCAGGCTCCACGCTGTCAGTGCAGAAACTGATGCGGTTCTCGATCTCACAGCAGCGAGATCATGACCTGAGCTGAAACCAAGAGTCAGAGGCTTAACCACTGAGTCACCCAGGTGCCCCACTCGTGTTTTACATTTTAACCATCTGACAGGTGTAGGGTGGTATCTCATTGCCATTTTGATTTGCATTTCCCTGATGATTAATGATGTCAAGCATCTTTTCATGTCATACAGTCTTCCATGAAAAATTGTTCAGGCCTCTGCCCATTTTTTTAATGGGATCATCTGGGCTTTTTGGTGTGGAACTCTATAGGTTTTTAAGATATAGTTTGAATAGTAATCCCTTTACCAGATATATCATTTGCAAATATCTTCTTCCATTCAGTAGGTTGCCCTTTTGTTTTGCTGATGGTTGCCTTCACTGTGCAAAAGCTTTTTATTCTGATGTAGTCCCAATAGTGTAACCTTATGATTTTCTTAATGACATTTTATTTTCTCTAGCTTATTTCATTGTAAGAGTACAGTTTATAATAATATAACATACAAAATATGTGTTCGTTGACTGTTTATGCTATAGGTAAGGCTTACGGTTAACAGCAGACTATTAGTAGGTAAGTTTTTAGGGTGTCAAAAGTTATATTCAGATTTTCGACTGCATGGGGAGCTGGTGCCCCAACCCCTGTGTTGTTCAGGGTCAGCTGTATAAACAGAACTTTTCATTGTGTTTACATTTGGAACATTCCTTCCATCCTTTCATTCATTCATGCAACAAGTGCTTTTTGTGTGCCACCTGTGTGCATTCTTCTAGATGCTGAGGGTAAGAGCAAGCAAAGCAAAGTCCTTGTCCTTGCCTCTGCGGCATTTGCATTTTGGTTTGGGAGAACATTCCAGTTTTCAAAGGCAATCTCTGTCACTACCTGGTCTGCTGTCATATATTTATTCGTTTATTGTCAGTCTCCTCATTAGAATGTCAGTTCCAGGGGCGCCTGGGTGGCGCAGTCGGTTGGGCATCTGACTTCAGCCAGGTCACGATCTCGCGGTCTGTGAGTTCGAGCCCCGCGTCAGGCTCTGGGCTGATGGCTCGGAGCCTGTTTCCGATTCTGTGTCTCCCTCTCTCTCTGCCCCTCCCCCGTTCATGCTCTGTCTCTCTCTGTCCCCAAAAAAAAAAAAAAAAAAAAAAGTTGAAAAAAAAAGTTGAAAAAAAAAAAAAAGAATGTCAGTTCCAGGGGGCAGCGTCTTCCTCATCACCAAATCAATATTACAAATGAAGTCAAGTCTGCGGACTCAAGTCTGTGGAAGTTGCACCATGAGCCTTTGCGTGAAGCTCTTTCTGGGGACAGCGTGGGCTTTTGTGTCAAAAATATGTCTGTCAAAGGTGTTCATCACGCCAATGCGGATGGTGACAACAAAACTGCTCCATCAATGGAATCCCCCAGCTTCACGGCTCAGGCGATAATTTTGAAGTATCTAGGCCAAATCAGTGCTGGCCATGCGCTTGTGTGGGGTTGTCACATAGCTCATTGCTTGCAGGTCTGCTGAGCTGAAGAAGATTGATCACCATTCTGGGGAGAAAGCTGGAAGATGACCCCAAATTCTTGAGATCTGGTGATGCTGCCATTGATATGGCTCCGGCAAGCCCGTGTGTATTGAGAACTTCTGTGACCTTCTTCCTCCAAGTTGTTTTGCCATTCTTGACGTGAAGCAGACAGCTGCTTTGGGTGTCATCAAAGCAGTGGACAAGGCTGCTGTCGCTGGCCAGGTCACCCAGTCTTCTCAGAAAGCGTAATAGACTAGATAAATATTGTCCCCGATATCTGCTACCCCACCCCCCTTTTTGAAGTTTTTATTTATTTTGAGGGGCGCCTGGGTGGCTCAGTCGGTTAAGTGTCCAACTTTGGCTCAGGTCACGATCTCACGGTTCGTGAGTTCAAGCCCCGCGTCAGGCTCTGTGCTGACAGCTCAGAGCCTGGAGCCTGTTTCGGATTCTGTGTCTCCCTCTCTTTGACCCTCCCCTGTTCATGCTCTGTCTCTCTCTGTCTCAAAAATAAATAAACGTTAAAAAAATTTTTTTAAATAAAGTTTTTATTCATTTTGAAAGAGAGAGAGAGGGGGCGTGCACATGCACGAGCAAGCAGGGGAGGAGCAGAGAGCAGGAGAGAGAGAATCCCAAGCAGACTCCGTGCTGTCGGTGCAGAGACTGATGCAGGGCTTGATCCCACAACCATGAGATCACAACCTGAGCTGATATCAAGAACCGGACACTTAACCAACTGAGCCACCCGGGTTCCCCACTGCAACCCCACTCTTAACCAGTGGTGGAAGAATGGTCTCAGAACTGCCTCAATTGGCCATTTAAATTTAATAGTAATAGACTGGTTCGTAATAACAATGCACCATAATCTTCAGAAGGAAAGGAGAATGTTTTGTGGACCATTTGGTGTTTTCAGTACTTTTTAATGGAAAAAAAAACTTGACCAAAACTCTGTCACAAAATTTTGAGACCCATTCAAACAAAGTTTAATGAGAGAAAAAATAGTTTCAGATTAGATTTCCCCCTTTAGGCCCAATCCTAGGAGAAAGGAGGAAAGCCTTTGCGGGGAAACCTAAATGTGAAATGCATCTGGCCAGCCCTCCTTCACCACCAGGCAGAGGCACAGACTGACCAAGTGCACCTGTCTTCAGAGGCCTCATCTTGACAAGCCCAGAAGTGTGGATAAGAGCAAGCAGGCCCACACATGCTTCAGGGCTCCACATGCCCAGCCCTGGGTGGAAGGAGTAAGCTGTTGTCTTCCACTTGTCAAAAAGGGAGGGGGTATCTCTGGGTCTTGCCCTCAATTCCAGGTTCCTCATAGGGAAAGGGAGAAGCAGGAGGTGTTGTCACAAAGAGGCACTTCCTTGGAGGCCTTGCTCACTCCCCTCCATTTGTCCTGTTGGGTGTACCACAGGTACCTCCACCACAGCTCGGTGGAGGTATGGCTATAGTCAGGAAGGCTTGAAGAGGAAGAACTGGAACCAGGCCTTGAAGTACAGGTAGGACAATGGCAGAAGGGGGCAGAAGTAGCACAAGCAAAGATACGAAGGAAAAAGAAGCCCGCGATGAGTGTGGCTAAAGCTTTAAATACAGTTCAGATTTTATTCTACATCAACAAATTCATACTAGAAGAAAGTCCCACAGGTGCCCTGAATGTGGGAAAGATTTTAGTTGAAGTTCAAATCTTGCAGGACGTAAAAACATTCATACTGGAGAAAAGCCATATAAATGCAATATATATTTGAGACCTTTGTAGCTCATGCTTTATTCAACATCATCTAATTCATAGTGAAAGGAAACTTTAAGGGTGTAATGGATATGGAAAAGCTTTCAGTCTTAACTCACAACATAATGCCAGAGATCTCACCCTGGAGAGAAGCCATTTAAGTGTGGAGAATGTAGGAAATACTTTAGTCATTTTCAGCATCAGAGAATTCATTCAACAGAAAAACCCTGTGGCTGTAATGAATATGGAAAAGCCTTCAGTCAGAAATCACAACTTATTTTATATCAAATAATTCATATTGGGGGCAACTGGGTGGTTCAATGATTGAACTCAGGCCATGATCTCACAGTTGCTGAGTTCAAGCCCCACATTGGGCTGTGTGCTGTCAGCGCAGATCCTGCTTCGGGTCTTCTGTCTCCTTCTATCTGCCTCTCTCTCTCTTTTAAAAATAGACATTTTTTTTATTATTAAAAAATTTTAAATAAAATTAAAAAAAAAATTTTTTTAATGTTTATTTATTTTTGAGAGAGAGAGACAGACAGACAGACAGAGCATGAGCATGGGAGGGGCAGAAAGAGAGGGAGACACAGAATCGGAAGCAGGCTCCAGGCTCTGAGCCGTCAGCACAGAGCGTGACGTGGGGCTCAAACTCCCGAACCGTGAGATCATGACCTGAGCCGAAGTCAGACACTCGACCGACTGAGCCACCCAGGCGCCCCTAAAAAAATTTTTTAATGTTAGTTTTTTTAATGTGTATTTATTTTTGAGAGAGAGAGACCGATGTGAGCAGGGGAGGGGCAGAGAGAGAGGGAGACACAGAATCCAAAGCAGGCTCCAGGCTCTGAGCTGTTAGCACAGGAGCCGACGCAGGGCTTGAACTCATGGACTGGGAAATCATGACCTGAGCTACAGCTGGACACTTAACCAACTGAGCCACCCAGTGCCCCCAAAATACACCTTTAAAAAAAAATTCATACTGGAGAGAAACCCCATAGATGTAATGAATATGGAAATGCTTTCAATCAGAGATCACTCCTTAGTAGACGTCAGAGAATTCATGCAGGAGAGAGGACTTACACATGTAAAGAGTGTGGGGAAACCTTCATTCAAAATTCACATTTTATTCTACATTATAAACTTCACCCTGGAGTGAAGCCCTGTGAAGTAATGAATGTGAGAAATCCCTTCAGTTGGGGCTCATGCCCTATTCAACATCAGTTACTTAACACTGAAGAAAAGCCCAATAAATGCAGTATGCGTGGGAAAGCCTTCACTCAAAGCTCACAGCATATTCAGCAACAAAGAATTCAGACAGGGAAAGACCTTATGCATTTAGTGTGTGGGGAAACCTTCAACCAGAGCTCCCAGCTTACACTACACAAGAGGGTTCATTTATCCTGGAGCAAAACAGCACAAATGTAGTGAATGTAGAAAAGCTTTCAGTCAGAGTTCACTACTTACTCATGAGAGTTCACACTGGATAAAGACCGCACAAATGTAATGAATGTAGAAAACCTTCAATTAGAGTGTGTATCTTATTCTACATAAAAAAATTCACCCTGATGGACAAAGCCCTGTTGATGCATTACATGTGAATACCACTCATGTTCCAAACTTCATTAAATGTCAAATTTATTCTAGAATGGAGCTGTATGTACACAATGGATATGGGAAGACCTGTAGTTGGGGACCACATGTTTTCTTATAGCTACAATTAATACTGGAAAAAAATTAAATCAATGTCATCATCATATACTGCATGCTTAATGGATTATCACTAATTCTGGAAATGTGGATAAGACTTCAGTTTAAGCTCTCAGCCATTTCATGTCAGTCTTTATCTTGCTGTAAAATCCTCAAAGTGTTGGAAAGATGTCGGGAAAAGCTTGTTTTTACACTTAGAGCATTCAAAATAGTGTAAATATGTTTGTACAAACCTTGTCTTATAGACCAGTAATGGAGATTCAAGTTAAGCAGGTCTAGAACACCCTCTTGGAGACACAACATGGAAATTGATACAACGTGAACTTCCTAACGCATGACCCAAACACTGGTTGATGGTTTCCAATAGAGCACCATATACGTCACAGGAGTAATCGTCAGGCTTTCAGAAGCAGGCCCTAGGTAATATGAAAAACTGTAACCAGGGGTAGGTGGACTCAGCATTCCAGGGAAGCGCAAGAGAAAAGTAGCCCCAAGTGTTGTTAGAAGAGTCCTGTCAGCATCAGGTGGAAATAAGGCCCTAAATGAGGAAGTCCCAGTGAGAAGAATGAGACCAGTCCCATCCAGTGGACAGGGTAAACGGTGACGAGAAAACAGCTTCCTGTGTTAGTCAACATGCTCTAGGAAGCAGGTGCCAAGACGAGATTAAACACACAAGGGTATTCCTAGGAGAAGTATCTGTGTAAGACAAAACACCGTATTAGGACAATGCAAGTTTGTTGCAAACTGAGTATGCAAGGAAGTATGATTTAATGCACCTGTCCCAAAGGATGGTGTTTTCTCCAAGCTTGTGCTTCAGCTGACCTATTAGAAGGCCAGTCCAGCGTTCCATGAGGCCACCTGTCTTTGGATAATATGTTACAGGATACAACCACTGGGTCTCACACTTCCTTCACTATAAATTGGGTCCCCTGTTTGGATACCATGCTACTATGTGAGATTCCATGCCTGTGGATGAAGCAAAGTGTAAGCCCTGAGTGGTACTGGCAGAGGTTCTGCAGGAAAGACATACATACTCATGCCTGGAATCAGTATTCATCTCTGTGAGAACAAACTGCCGGCCCTTCTAGGATAGAAGGGGCCTGCCTGATGTAGTCAACTTTTTTCCTCACATGCTGGATAGTCAGAAGGGGGCAGCTGTTATATAGACAGGCCCTGTCACAGGGGGAGGGTCATGCTGGGGGCCCACGTGGAGTCCATTTCTTTTACCACAGTTACTTCTTTCAGGTACCCACTATATTGACTCCAAGATGGCTGATTATGAAGGCTGGCTAACATTCCATGTTCTTTTGACTTCTTGGTTGTTTGGTGCCTCTTCTGCAGTGGATGCTTTCTGACGGGTGTTCACCTATAATACAAAAATCTGCACACTCCATGCCCCCTCCCATGTCCATACACGTGTCTCTACCACAGACCTCCTTGTTCCCAATCTCCCTTTTCTTTCTAGGCCCCCGACCAGACAGCCAGGATACTGGCACTGCCGAGGAATCTGTATATTCTCACCACAAGCCACTTCGGTTTCAACTCAAGGTGGAGGAGCAGGTGCACTGCTTGAAGCTCTACCCATTGAAATATCCTCCCTCCCACTGTCTTCCAAGGTCACCCTTGTGTGTGTCCGTAATGCGGCAGCTGTTGCCCATTCTTGACATGTACCGGTGTACTGATCTGATCTATCTAGAAACCAAGTTCAGACCTTTCCTTCCTCCGTTAGCTGGTCATGCAGAACCCCCCTTATGGCCATAACTGTGAGCTGGGGGGTGGGGTAGAAGACACGGGAGACTGGGCTATCTGCTTACTCAGCTTACTTGTGTCCCCTTGGCCCTACTTGGGCACCATTCTGGATGTACCTACCATTTCCACCTTATAATGGACTGCTGCCGGGCCTCCCTAGCTTTATGCCTTTGTAGGTCTTATGGACCTCACCTCATAATGGGAGGTGCATATGGACAGGTGGCTCCTTGATGTTCCAGGATCAGCGCAGTTTTCTCCCCCACCAGGGCCCAGGAATGTGCCAAGACCTGGTTCTTAAATGGCATATAATTCTGTTCTGCAGATGGCACAGCCATACATACTCCAAAATCCCAAGATTCTGTCACTCTGTCATTCTCCCCATATTTTCCAAATGCCTGCATCATTGCACCTCTCACGGCATTTCCTCCCCCTGGGTCGTTTGGCCAGGTCACCACAAGTGACATGCTTAGCAATTGAGTCACCATTTTGCTCCAGGCACCAACTACTAACCAGGACAGTGTTCTCCTCACCAGCCAGACAGTGGATGAACCAGTCCCAAATGTCCTCCTGACCACCCACTTATGGTTCATTTGTGTTAGCCTGGATCCTCCAAGAAGCAGACACCAATACAGGATTAAACATGCAAAAGTTTTATTCGGGAAAGGGTTGGCATGAGTCAGGGAAGATGGGGAGAGCTATCAGATCACAATTCAAGTCCAACCCAGGGAGAGAAGTTTGGGTGGAATCATTCCAGACTTGTGCCATCTAAGCAAACTTACTGAGATGAAGTCAGCCATCTTGGCATTCTGTGCGTTCCAGGAATGGGCCTGCCTTAGTGTCCCTGCCATGCTCAGTAGATGGTAGGGATGAGCCCTGGGACGTGGGGCCTCTGTGCAAACATGTTAATAACTTTCAGAGCTCAACCACTGAACCATTAATTAATGAGGTCTCTGAAATTGCAGTTGTGTTAGGAACATTCTCCTGGAAACCACAGTTGCCAACCAAGATATCTGTTGCCTATGTTGGGGGAAAGGAAAAGCATATGAGTTCAGGAAGTTGCTAATGAAAATATTTGCTAATGAAATTCTTGCTCTCCCCCCTCCCCAACCAGTCCAAAAGATAAAAGTCAGGGGAGTAATTAGGGGCCTGTGCACAGACATGTTTGGGAAGTCATCACATGAGGCCTGCATGAGAATGACATGTCAGAGCAGGGCAGTGTGGGTAGTGATGGGCATGCCAGCCTTGTGCAAACGCAGAGGACAGATGGGGGAAGTAGAGGCAGCTCCACAAGTTAAGGACTCAGTCCTCCTTCAGAGGCTAACTGCCAAGACCAGGTTGTCACCAGCACTTCCGACAAACTGGCTATAAGTCTGAGGTTCCATGACCCCTCCTCAGTCTGATCATTTGCTAGAGTGGCTCACAGAGCTCAGGAGAACACTTCGCTTACCAGATTCCCGGTTTATTATGAAGAATATAGCTCAGGAACAGCTAGATGGAGGAGATGCACGGGGGTGAGGAAGGGGGACAGGGCCCTCTTTGACCTCTCAAGGCATGACACTCTCCCTGCATCTCCACGTGTTCACCAACCCCAAAGCTCACTGAAGCCCCTTTTTTTTGGAGGGGGGATTTTTATGGTGCTTTCATCACATGGGCGTGGTCAATAACTAACTTATTTTCCATTTCTCTCCACTTTGGAGGATAAGGGAGTAGGACTGAACATTCCAAGCTTCCATTCAGACCCACTCAGGAGCACACTGAGAGTCACCTCATTAGAACAAAAGACACTCCTATAACCCAGGAAATTCCAAGGGAGCTAAGGGTCTGTGTCAGACACTCCTATCACTTTGGAAATCACAAGGGGCAATTCTTATAACACCAGCATTCTTCACAGAGCTAGAACAAACAATCCTAAGATTTGTATGGAACCAAAAAAGACCCCCCAAAATAGCCAAAGCAACCTTGGAAAAGAAAACCAAAGCAGGAGGCATCACAATCCCGGACTTCAAGCTATACTACAAAGCTGTCATCATCAAGACAGTATGGTACTGACACAAAAACAGACACTCAGATCAATGGAACAGAATAAAGAGAACCCAGAAATGGACCCACAAATGTATGGCCAACTAATCTTTAACAAAGCAGGAAAGAATAGCCACTGGAATAAAGACAGTCTCTTCAGCAAGTGGTGCTGGGAAAACTGCACAGCGACATGAAGAAGAATGAACCTGGACCACTTCTTTACACCAGACACAAAATGACTTCCAAATGGATGAAAGACCTAAACCTAAGATAGAAGCCATCAAAATCCTAGAGGAGGAAGCAGGCAAAATCCTCTTTGACCTCAGCCACAATAACTTCTTACTCAACACGTCTCTGGAGGCAAGGGAAACCAAAGCAAAAATGAACTACTGGGACCTCATCAATATAAAAGCCTTCTGCACAGCGAAGGAAACAATCAGCAAAACTAAAAGGCAACCAATGGAATGGGAGAAGATATTCGCTAACGACCTATCAGATAAAGGGTTAGTATCCAAAATCTATAAAGAACTTATCAAACTCAACACCCAAAAAAACCAATAATCCAGTGAAAAAAATGGGCAAAAGACATGAATAGACACTTCTCCAAAGAAGACATCCAGAGGCCATCAACACATGAAAAAATGCTCAACATCCCTCATCATCAGGGAAATACAAATCAAAACCACAATGAGTTACCACCTTATACCTGTCAGAGCGGCTAACATTAACAACTCAGGCAACAACAGATGTTGGCAAGGATGCGGAGAAAGAGGATCTCTTTTGCATTGTTGGTGGGAATGCAAGCTGGTGCAGCCGCTCTGGAAAACAGTCTGGAGGTTCCTCAAAAAATTAAAAATAGAACTACCCTACGGGGGCTGAGTCGATTAGGCATCCAATTTCCGCTCAGGTCATGATTCAACAGTTCGTGGGTTTGAGCCCCATGTTGGGCTCTGTGCTCACAGCTCAGAGCCTGGAGCCTGCTTCGGATTCTGTGTCTCCCTCTCTCTCTCCCTTTCCCCTGCTTGTATTCTCGCTCTCTCAAAAATAAATAAATAAACATTTAAAAAATAAAGAACTACCTTACGACCTAGCAATTGCACTACTAGCTATTTATCCAAGGGACACAGGTGTGCTGTTTTGAAGGGGCACATGCACCCCAATGTTTATAGCAACACTATCAACAATAGCCAAAGTATGGAAAGGGCTCAAATGTTCTTCAATGGATGAATGGATAAAGAAGATATGGTGTGTACACACACACACACACACACACACACACACACACAATGGAGTATTACTCAGCAATCAAAAAGAATGAAATCTTGCCATTTGCAACAACGTGGATGGAACTAGAGTATATTATGCTAAGCGAAATTAATCAGAGAAAGACAAATATATGACTTCACTCATGAGGAATTTAAGATACAAAACAGATGAACACAGGGAAGGGAAGCAAAAATAATATAAAAACAAGTAGGGGACAAAACATAAGAGACTCTTGGGGTGCCTGGGTGGCTCAGTCGGTTAAGTGTCCGACTTCGGCCCAGGTCATGATTTCACGGTTCGTGGGTTCAAGCCCTGCATCAGGCTCTGTGCTGACAGCTCAGAGCCTGGAACCTGCTTTGGATTCTGTGTCTCCCTCTCTCTTTGCCCCTCCCCAGCTCATGCTTGCACTCTGTCTCTGTCAAAAGTAAATAAACTTAAAAAAAAATTTTTTTAATGGGCTACAGGCCTGAAAAGACATTTCTCCAAAGAAGACTTATACATATGGCTAACAGGCACATGAAAAAGTGTTCAAGGGGCGCCTGGGTGGCGCAGTCGGTTAAGCGTCCGACTTCAGCCAGGTCACGATCTCACGGTCCGTGAGTTCGAGCCCCGCGTCAGGCTCTGGGCTGATGGCTCAGAGCCTGGAGCCTGTTTCCGATTCTGTGTCTCCCTCTCTCTCTGTCCCTCCCCCGTTCATGCTCTGTCTCTCTCTGTCCCAAAAATAAATAAACGTTGAAAAAAAAAATTAAAAAAAAAAAAAGTGTTCAATATCACTAATCACCAGGGAAATGTAAATCAAAACCTCAGACTTGTTAGGGTGGCTATTACAAAACAAAACAAAACGAAACAAAACAAAACAAAAACCTAACAAGTGTTGACAAGGCTGTGGAGAAAAGGGAACTCTTGTGCACTGTTGGTGGGACAGTAAATTGCTACAGCCGTTATGGAAAACAGTATGAAGATTCCTCAAAAAGTTAAAAATCCCACTTCTGGGTATTTATCCAAAAGAATTGAAAGCAGGATCTCTAAGAAATATCAGCACTCCCGGGGCGCCTGGGTGGCCCGGTCAGTTGGGCGTCCGACTTCGCTCAGGTCATGATCTCACGGTCTGTGAGTTCGAGCCCCCGCGGCGGGCTCTGTGCTGACAGCTCAGAGCCTGGAGCCTGTTTCAGATCCTGTGTCTCCCTCTCTCTCTGCCCCTCCCCTGTTCACGCGCTGTCTCTCTCTGTCTCAAAAATAAATAAACGTTAAAAAAATTAAAAAAAAAAAAAAAAGAAATATCAGCACTCCCATGTCCACTGGGGCATTGTTCACAATAGACAAGATATAGAAGCAAACTATCAACCAAGTGGATAAAGAAAATATGACATATATATCACATTTATATATATGCAAACTATATGTGTTATATATATTTGTGTATACACACACACACACACACACACACACACGCGACGGAATTTTATTCAGCTTCAAAAAAGAAGGAAATCTTGCCATTTGTGACAACGAGGATGAACCTAGAGGGCATTATGCTAAGTGAAATAAATCAGACACAGAAAGACAAATTCTGTATCATTTCCCTTACATTTGGAATCTAAAATAGTCAAACTCCTAGAAACAGAGATTGGAACGACGGTGGCCAGGGGTTGGGGAAAGGGAGAAATGAGGGAGGTGATGGTCAAAGGGTACAAACTTGCAGTTTTGCAAGGCAAATAATTTCTAGAGATCTGCTACATAGTGTAGTGTCTGTAATCAACAATATTGTATCGTATACTTAAAATTTGCTAACAGATTAGCGGCTACGACGCCCTCAGCGTCAGCACAGATGCCCGGATCACAGAGGGCCGGGTCCTCCCGAGGTCCTAGAGCTGCCCGGAAGTGTCTCTGGATGGCTTCTGAGGACCTGGCCCTGCTTCCGGCGTGGCAGGGGTCCCGCTCTCCGCCAGGCCGCTGTGTGCCGGATTGCGCGTTCAGGTGCGGGGAAGTCTCGGGGTTTTGGGGTGCGGGGAATGGGATCAATCTTCCCGGGAGGGGACCGCGGACTGCGACGCGGCCCCTTGGCCGCCACATCCGGGGAGCTCTAGAGGCAGATGTGGTGCCGTTTGGGGCGGGGCCGGACAGCGCCTGACTCTCGGGCGGCTCTTGGGCGGCCAGGGCCGCCCCGGCGAGCAGGGGGCACGACTCCAATCGGGCCGTCTCCGTCAGCTCCTGCCCCGGGCCGGTGGGCCGAGAGGGTCAGCGTGGGGCAGCACGCCGGCCTCCGGGGAGCAGGGCCTGCGCAGCGCGGCGGCCGGGGCGAGTGGAAGGCAGTTCCTGATAGTGGCCAGGCAGAGGGGGACGACCCCTTGTTTGTCAGTGGATGATCTCTGACAGGCAGGGTGAGGGGAGGCCCGGCCTTCCGAGGAGAATGGGCGCGATGAACCCCGTAGAGGGCTTTCCGTGCCCCCGGGGCTTCCCCAGCCTCCGCGGTGCCGCATCTCGCCCTGGGCCTGGTGGGAGCCTTGGGGGCAGGATCTGTGCCCGGCTGAGCTCTGTTCAAGCACTTGGAGCTGCTGAGGTGGGCGGTGCTCCCTCATCCTGTATAAGCAGGTGTGTGGCTCGGTCACCTGCGATGTGTCATGACATTATACTGTCCCTTCAGGTAATGACACAGACCTTTCTCCAGGTACCTCAGCCCCTCCTGCCTGAGTGACTGTCTGGTTTCCCCTGTGCTGTGGAAACAGTGAGAAGTTTTGATAGACGGGCCTGGTTCTAGGCCCTGGCAGTTGTGTTTGAGCCCCGGTTTCCTTATAGACAAGGTGAGGATAGGAACTGGCTCTGGCAGAGCTGTTGTGAGAATTCAAAGTTGAATGATCTTACCGTGGGCAGTGGCAGCAGCCATGGCTGTGTGTCCCTGTGTTCTCTGGACTTTTCTTCTCCTTCATTCTTTTCTCCATTATGGATTTGGAGATCTTATGTGAGCTCTCTTGTTTTCTGGTTCTCTTCTCCTCCCCACTCCGTCTCCCTTCCCTGCCCACTCCTGGCTCTCCTCTTCGCGGGATTCGAGTGGACCCCTCTGCCACCTGCTCTCAGGGAACCTCCCGTAACATGGGCTGTCATCAGTGGTTCATGCCGTCGGCCTCTCCAAGGCAGAGACCATGTCAGTCCTCATTTGCTGGCCCTTCAAAGGACAGAGGAGTTACTGGGCTTCTCTTCCCCCTCCGCCCTTGGCAGTTGCAGCTGGGGCCTTTCCTCTGGGCCGCCTGATCACGAGGGAGGAGACCGCGATGTCTGCTGTGGGGACTGCATCTCCATACCTGCATTACCCTGGTGACAGTCACAGCAGCCGGGTGAGTTTCCTGGGGGCCCAGCTCCCCCCAGAAGTGGCAGCAATGCCCCGGCTCCTGGGGGACCTGGACAGGGGCACATTCAGAAAGTTGCTGAAGCTGGTGGTCAGCAGTCTGCAGGGAGAGGACTGTCGGGAGGCTGTGCAGCGCCTCAGGGCTGGCGCAGACCTGCCGGAGGAAAGGCTGGGCGCCCTCCTAGCCGGCACCAACACACTGCTCCAGCAGGCCCTCCGGCTGCCCCCAGCCAGCCTGAAGCCCGACGCCTTCAAAGACCAGCTCCGGGAGCTCTGCATCCCCCAGGACCTGGTCACGGACTTGTCCAGCGTGGTGTTTGGGAGCCAGCGGCTTCTCCTCAACTCTGTGGCCAGGCGGCGGGGGACCTGGCTGCCCCACGTTGCCAGCTTGTGGTGGAGGGTGGACGTGGCAATCTCCACCAGTGCCCTGGCCCGCTCCCTGCAGCCGAGTGTCCTAATGCAGCTGAAGCTTTCAGATGGGTCAGCATACCGCTTCGAGGTCCCCACAGCCAAGTTCCAGGAGCTGAGGTACGGCGTGGCCCTAGTCCTGAAGGAGATGGCGGACCTGGAGAAGAGGTGTGAGCTCAGACTGCAGGACTGACCCGTGCTTGCAGTCCCAGTCCAGTCCCTTGGGGGTGGCTGGCCCCGATAGGCATCTCCAAAGTGAAGCCTGTCCTTCCAGGAAGCATTTTTCAGGGAGCTGTTTGAATGTAATGATGTCATTCTCTGTTTAATTAAGAAAGACAACTTTTTCTTCCCTTTGTACTGGAAATAAAGCAACTATAAAAAAACAAAACCAAACACGTTCCCCTGGGTGGGCACCAAACTGCCACCCGTCCCCTGGCTGCTGCTCGTGTTGCTGGGTGAGGGCACCTGCTGCTCTGGTGTGGCCACATGTGGTCCGGCTATCATCTGGGGTCCAGGCCAAGGCCTTGGTGCGGACACTGTGGTCACTCGGCCTGGCTCCATGTAGCATTTGAGCTCTCTGCTCATTTGCTTTTATGAACCTTATGTCTTAGGGGGGGACAATTCATTCCCCTGCCTTAAATCTTGGACCTCGTGGAGCCAACATTCTAGTGCTGAGGGGGTGACATTGTAAAATGCGTAGTAAAAAATGACCAGTATCTTGTTAGAGAAGGGTGAGAGATGCAGAAATAGAGCAGGGTCCCTGTGAAGGGAGGCAGGGTTATGGAAGAGCTGGGCTGTCATCTTAAATTGGGTCATGGTGTGGGCCTTCTTGAGGACATGGTCTAAGAGCAAAGATCCGAAGGAGGTAGGGGAACAGAGCAGTCTGAGGAATGGGGGCTCTGGGGAGGGGCAGCTGGCAGTGCATGACCGTGGAGCTGCGGCTGGGTGAGGGGCTGTGGAGGCCCCCAGGGCCTCAGTTCTGAGCAGAGTGGGTGGGCTCTGACAATTGTTTTAATAACTTTTCTTTCCCAGTTTTTTTGAGAGAGAGCACACACGCACGCAGGGGAGGACACAAGGAGACAGAATCTCAAGCAGGCTCCGTGTGAGGTCATGACCTGAGTGGAAATCAGAAATTGACGCTTAACCGGCTGAGCCACCCAGGCGCCCTTGACAGTTGTAAAAGAATCTCACGGGGGCGCCTGGGTGGCTCAGTTGGTTAAGCGGCCGACTTCGGCTCAGGTCATGATCTCGCGGTCCGTGAGGTCGAGCCCCGCGTCGGGCTCTGTGCTGACAGCTCAGGGCCTGGAGCCTGTTTCGGATTCTGGGTCTCCCTCTCTCTGACCCTCCTCCGTTCATGCTGTCTCTCTCTGTCTCAAAAATAAATAAACGTTAAAAAAAAATTAAAAAAAAAAATCACAGGGGAACACTTTAAATCATACATACACACACACACACACACACATACATACATAAAATTAAATAAATAATCTCACTGGATGCTGTGTTGAGAGCAGAGCACAAGGGCAGGGTCGGGGAGCCTGGTGGAGAGGCTGTTGCCAGGGCTGAGTTGGCATCTGGAGAGGGAAACGGGGGCCTCTCCTGGGATCCTCTAGGTGGGTGTCTTGGGCAGCTCAGGTTGCCATAGCAAAATATCATAGATTAAATGGCTTGAACAGCATAACTGTATTTCCTCACAGTTCCAGAGGCTGGAAGTCAGAGATCACAGTGTGAGAGGCTTCTGTCCCTAGTCTGCAGACAGCCTTTCCTCAGGAAGCGTGCGTGTATGAGAGAAGAGAGCTCTCACTGAGGACACCAGTCCTGATGCATCAGGGCCCCACCCTTATGACTCCATTTACCCTTAACCCCCTCCCTAAAGGCACCATCTCCATCAACAGTCATACTGGGGGTCAAGGCTTCCACACGAACTTTGGCCGGGGGACACGATTCAGTCGTTAGCAGTGAGAGCGTGCAGGGTAGAGGGGAGCGGGATCTTTCCTGGGTGACTCTGTGGGAATGTTCAGGGCCCATGGCCACCTTGCACCTTCCAGCATAACCCCTCCCTGCCAGGTAGGGGAACTTGGGGTCCTGCTCTTTGCGTAGACATTTGCTGTAGGGCCTTGTTCCCCCTGCAGTGTCCCTGCCTTCACGGTCTGCTTTCTCCTGGGCGACCAGGTCACACAAGTCTCATGGAAAAACTTCCTCTGAAAACAGCTAATGATCTTGGGGTGCCCATCAGTCACCCTGATGCATCTGTGTTGGAACCCCTGCCCTTACCCAGCACCCCCTTCCTGCGCCCCTGCTCTGTGTCAGGCTCCATCAAGATCGGCAGTGCTTGCTCACTGCCATTTACAGAACACTCCCGCCATCTCCGTTGAGTCTTTTCCCTGAGACAGGGTCATGGCAAGTTAGGTGTGCACCAAGGGCAGAGAGAGGAGGCGGCTGCACGGGAAGCTGACAACAAGGTGGGGTGGTGCTACACACTCAGAGTTAGGGTTTCAGAGGCCGAGCCCCCCAGGCAAGGCCCAGACCTGGCTAAGCAGGGATGCACCCTGTGGGTCTCATTCAGCATCCGCTGCCATCTTTCGGCCCTGCTTCCCCAAGGATGCGAGCTGGACTGGGCCATCCAAACTGCTACCTGGCCCACCCTAGAAGCATGTGCTAAGTGCCAGGTCTGCCCAACCAGTGGAGGCTTTCTATGCTGGGTGTTTCTTTCATGACCATCGGACATGTTCAGGCAATATGTACTCATGAGACATTTGGAGAAACTCAAAAAAAAAAAAAAATTTAAAAGTCCCTTTGCCCATAGACAGCCATGGAAACTGTGTTCATCAGACTTCACACTTGTGCTGTGTGTCTGTGTTAGCTCTGTTCACTTAACCCCTCCTGAGCATGACAGTCGTGGCTAATGGCTGCAAAACCTGCCATTCCCCTTGGTGGATGTGCTGAATTTTACCTAGACAAACACACACCACAGGCTGGGTGGCTGAAACATCGATTTCCCATAGCTCTGGAGGCTGGGAGGCTGGGATCGGGATGCCGATATGGCTGGGTTAGGGCCTTCTTCAGGGCTGCAGACTTCTCCCTGTGTCCTCACAAGGTTAAAGGGGTGAGGGAGCTCTCTTGGGTCTCTCTGTAAGGGCACTAATCCCATTCATGAGGCTCTGAACCCATCCCAATCACCTCCCATATGCCCCAAACCCTCATAGCATCACATTGGGCATTAGGGTTTCAATATATAGATTTTGGCCAGGGGGGTGGGGGTGGGAGGACACAGACCACAGCAGCTTTTGTATTCTTTTTTTCTTTTAAAAATCACAGTGGGGGTGCCTGGGTGGCTCAGTCAGTTAAGCGTTCGACTTCAGCTCCGGTCATGTCGTGATCTTGCAGTCCGTGAGTTCAAGCCCTGCACAGGGCCCTGTGCTGACAGCTCGGAGCCTGGAGCCTGCTTCGGATTCTGTGTCTCCCTCTCTCTCTGCCCCTCCCCTGCTCACGCTCTGTCTCTCTCTCCTACAAAAATAAACGTTCAGAAAATTTTTTAAAAATATCACAGCGACATTAGTGGTAAAACCATTTTATATTGAAACTGTTTAGAAGTGGGAACAGATGAGGCAGAACATTTTAAAGCCCTTGATATTATTGCCAAAGCACAGCCTCCTCAACCTTCACGGGCCAGTCCCTGGTGATGCACAAAGAAATTACAGGTGTAACCAACAGGTGCTGAGCAGTCTAGGTACAACTTTAACTCACAAGTGTGACGTTCCCCCGCTTCACAGGTGGTAACGCTTAGAGGTTAGAGAGTTGCCCGATGTCAAACAGCTGGTGGGGGTGCTGTCCACCTTCCCTCCCCACCTGGATGGGGCTTCCCTGTGGCAGTGTCCCTGGTCTACTGACTGGGCAAGTGACTGGGAGGGGTAAGGAGATTCAGCCGGGGGGGGGGGGGGCTTCAAGAGGCTCTCCCTGCTGGCTCACGTGCCTTGAGTGGCTATTGGCCCCAGGAGGACACACGTTTAGGGCTGAAAGCCATGGAGATTCGGGGGCTTCTGCTGTGCAGGATTCTTGGAATTTGGTAGGTGCAACCAGGAATGGCACCCTAGGATCTGAGCCAGGCTTTTAACCCCCAGCAGGAAGCTCCACGCTGTAGTGCCACCGAAGGGCCACTTGGCTGGGCCCCATGATCCTCAATAATACACCTGAGCAGAGAGAAGCACTTCCCAGGCCACCCTACTGTCGGCATCTATGAGAAACACACACAGCCCCTTCCCAAGAGGCCCTCGCAGGGAGGACAGAGCTCTCACTTGGAGCCCCTCGAGCCTCTCAGCAGCTCTTGCAGGTAGAGGACACTTCCACTCACAGATAGGCCGATGGAGGCTCAGAGTTCCAGGAGTCAGATAGTGGGCAAGTGCCCAGATCTGCACACCCTTGCTCCGCCTGTGGGTTGCAGAGACCACTCCCTACCCCATCCTTGTGCAGCGGACCGACCGGGATTGCTTGGCAGTTTGGTGCATTGGTGTGTCCGCTGTGAGAGTCAGCAGACTCTGGGAGGGCCCTCAGCCCCTTGCAGGCAGAGCACCTGGTCACATGCAATCCGCTCCTGCTGGGCTCCAGACACGTGGGGGTGTAATGTTCTGCCCACTCACCAGCCGTTTACCAGAAGAGACAGTCTGTGCTTTTTGTCTTTCAGTCAGTAACAGTGGGGTCAGAGCATTGTTCTCCATCCACGGTGGGCCGGACAAGGCAGCCCTAACCACGCTGTCCCTCCCACAGCACCTGCAAGGTGGCCTTCCCTCCGTTTCCCACTGCTGCTCCGCAGAGCTGCTGCAGCAGGGGACGGCTGCAAGGGAATATTTCAGCTTTGCAGGTCACAAGGGTTGTCGGCTCTGCCAATGTTGCTTGCAAGCAGCCAGACGCTACGTAAATGAACGGGCACAATTACTTTCTTACTGGCACTGAACTTTTAATTTCATAGGTCACAAAATCATCTTGTTTTCAAGCATTAAAAACCATTGTCAGTCTCTGGGGACATGCAAAACCAGGTGGCAGGTGGCTCTGCCATACCGCCCTCAACCCAGCCAGGCTGGGGTGGGTGGATCCTGTGCGCCCAAATGACTCCCCTAGGCTACAGAGCAACTGTCTACCCTCATCTGTAGTCAGTCCTTACCACTCACAGGCCTTGAGGTCCACCTTTGTCTCCAGCCTGCACAAGGTCTTGTACAGAGAATGGACACTTGTACTTGGAAAAATTTCCCTTTTCCATTTTCTTGATCTTATTTAGATCTCTGTGAAAAGAGTTTTCAAAAATAATCTCTACACTCAACATGCATGGGGCTTGAATCACGACCCCGACATCAAGAGCTGCATGCTCCACTGACTGAGCCAGCCAGGTGTCCCTCTTGGAAACTCTTGATGCTCGTGCATTTCCTCTTCTGACAGTGTCTAACATCCCAACCTCAAAGCTCCCCAAACGCAGCATTCATTCGTGCGACAAAAATTTCCTAGGTTCTGAGTGCACGCCACGCACACTGTGTAAACTCACCTGGGCTCTGCACCCCCCACACCTTTGTGAAGCTTCCAGGAAGCTTGGTGGTTCCAATCCAATGTCATGAATCAAAGCTTAGCCTGATTGAGTAAAAAGTAGTTTCGAGTCAAAATTATGGGCTTACTGCTTCAAAAAAAAAAAAAATCGTATGTATTTTAATATCTACTCTGAAATAGAGTTCTGGGTATTTTTTTTTTTTTTAATTTTTTTTTCAACGTTTTTTATTTATTTTTGGGACAGAGAGAGACAGAGCATGAACGGGGGAGGGGCAGAGAGAGAGGGAGACACAGAATCGGAAACAGGCTCCAGGCTCCGAGCCATCAGCCCAGAGCCTGACGCGGGGCTCGAACTCACGGACCGCGAGATCGTGACCTGGCTGAAGTCGGACGCTTAACCGACTGCGCCACCCAGGCGCCCCAGAGTTCTGGGTATTCTTAAAAACATTCACTGTTACATCTACTGAAGCCCATGTTGGAAAATACCTTTTAAAGTAGAACAGAATGCCCAAAACCTTGCACTATCCCACAGGTGGCCCTCCTCCACCCCCTCTGCCAAAGGGCCACCAGCTCACAGGACACACACAGATGCTCTTCATGGGCTCCAGGCATTTTAGGTGCTGAGGCAGCTTGATTTCACAAAGTCTTGCCGGGCAGGCCAGTGTCACATGTCTCACGTGGATGCAGCTAAGGACTCCTCACCCTACACTTGTGCAGGGGAGGCTCTAGACTGGAATGTAAACTCTAGAGTGGTTTCTATTGAATTCCTGGTTGTATTGGGACATTTATATGAACAAACCGCACTAAGAGTTGAGAGGAAAAGTAATTCCTCAAAGGTTGGAGGGCATGAAGATTTTACCCAAGTTAACAAGGCGAGACCAGCAAGTGTGAACTTGGCCCTTGAATACAAGAGTGGGCAGAGCCAGCCTGCACACAAAAGGGCCAGCTCTGTTCCAATAAACTTTATTTGGTCACACTGAAATGTGATTTCAACATACTTTTCAAACGTCATAAAATAGTCATTTTTCCCATTTAAAAATGTAAAAACCCTTCTTAGCTTTTAGGCCTTTTAAGAGGTAAACTGAGGTACATTAAATTTTTGAAGAGTTTATATTTGAACAAACACTGCCTGGAGCCAGGCAGGACCACACTGAAAAATCAGGAGTGCTGTGCTGGCAGGAGAAAAGGGAGAGGTGTTTATAGACGCAGGAGCAAAACTGGGAAACTGTTTGACTGGTTATGGCTTAAGCAGGTGCCTTATTTGGGCAAATCTAGTTGACTGTGATTAGGTGTTCTTAAATTTCATTTTCTCAGATAGGAGTGCATTTACAGGAATGGACTCTGGCTTAGCTTTTGATCTGCTTGTGTAGTTCCCAAGGCAAGAGAGTCACCCAGTCTAATGGCATCATACATATTTTCACAGGCTGCATAAACAGACAGCAAACTGCATTTTGCCCATACGCTATAATCTGTCAGCTCCTGATCTAGAACCGTATCAATCCAAAGAGAGAATCCAGGTGAAGAAGACTTAGGTTGAATCCTCTGGCCCTTTTCGACTGGCCTGTGGCTGCTGTTAGAAGACAGAAAGCACCATGCTCAGGCTGGAATCTGGAAGAGTTCATGTAACTTTCCACCCCTCTGTCCCATCATTACCCAGAAGTGGCAGAGACGGGTTTCCTTTCTGGGAATGGCACATTCAGTGACCAAACTGCCTTCCTAAGGGACGTGGGCCCACGAAAAGTCCCTGGTCCTCTGGCAATGACCCTTTTGGACACACTTCTGGGTGCAGTAGGTACAGGTGGAGAGGCGGTTACAGCCACTGAAACGGGCACAATGATTTCATGGCGTCCTGACACCTGGGCTGGGAACACCACTTCCAAAGGGGCAGGTACAGGCCAGGGGGACAATCTTCACTCCTAGGACTAGCACTGTGGCCTAAGAACATATCACGCGTTGTGCCTGGCTGAGCAGCAGTGGGTGGCAACTGGGCTGACCTGCTGTGGGGCCGAGACCCCTGTCCATGTATTAGAAACACAAACACACAGACTTGACCATCCTGAACTCTGCTGTTCCTAATGCCAGAAAGTTGGGGAATTCCCAATGCAAACACAGGGATCAGCCAGCCTGATTTTCACCTAATACAAATCCAGAACCTGCTGTTGGGCCATACCACACATGGCCATTGAGGCTGTGTCTCAAGGACCTACCCACAGGCTTAACCATACCAGGTGATGGTGACCCAAATCAAGTGTTGCAATAAATCCTGAAGTGACTGACCTGTGTCCCTCTGGGTTACCTTTCTGTATGTGGGAGAAATGGGCCTCTCCATTGGGACAAGGGGGAGGGGTCCCTGGCCCAAATTTCACCCCTCCGAGAACTGTCAATGACACCAAAGATCGGCAGGTCTCGAGTGAGTGGTCGTGGGTAGTAGCCAGTCTAAGACTTCTGGTCCCCTGGAACTTTTTCACAGTTGGCAGGGCCAGGACCCTGAGGGCGGGGCCACCATCAACACTGTTAGCCTCATTCTGCGGGTCAGCAGTCTGTCTCCACCTCCACCAGCATCCGGGAAAAGGCAATGGGCTCACATGCAGCTTGCAGACCCTCCTGGTTCTGGCAGTTTGTGTGGCAGGAGCGGTTCTGGGGAGTCTGGTAAGCAGCCTGGCCTCCGGGTAGCTCCGCTGGGCTCACATGAGCGGTTTCTGCAGTGCCGAGGCCAGGTCTGCCCTGGGTCCCGCTAGAGATGCTGGCTCGGGGTCTCAGTGTGGGAGCAGGGAGCTCTCCCACATTCAATTCTTATGGTCACCCTGTAACGATGCTCAGATAAGCAGACAGACTCTGGATTTCACGGAGAACAGTGACATCCAGAGTCACAGAGCAGGTCCCTGGGTGCAGGTGCTACTCCTGGAGTGCCTGCACTGATCCAAGCTCCTGTCTGAAGAGGCTGGTGCCAGGCCCTCTGGCTGTAGCCCCGGGTTGCTCTGATGGGGATGGAGTTGGAGGAAAAGGAGTCAGGTGAAGAAGGCAGCTTCCTCTGGGCTTCCACTAGCACAAGCTAACACATCCTTACTGCTGAAGCCAGTCTGAGGAACTGACTAAGGAACTGCTAAGGGAAGACGCTTTGGGCAACTTCTCAGCTACTTGTCTGGCAGGGCTCATGGGCCTTTTCCCATGACACTTCCTCATCCGCGGGATGTGGGGTCTTTCTTCTGTGAACTCCAAAGTCTACACATGTGCGCCCTGGCTTGAGGGACACAGGCTTTGCTGCGCGGGATAAGGTCACACGTTGCAGCAAAGATATATCCACTTTGTACAAATTTGGACATTTTCTTTCTTAAGGGAGCAATTCTGAATCTATCCCCACCTTCTAAATTCTTGTCAGTATAAATGATCCCATATAAAATACGTTAAGGTTAAGGCTGCAGGTTTATTCACATTTATACACATTTATAAAGACAGGTGGTCTATCCCATGTGAATTTTCTGATGCTGAGTAAGCCGTGAGCTCCGATTAAAAGCTTTGCCACATTCGTTACATTTGTAAGGTTTCTCTCCAGTGTGAATTCTCTGATGAATGATTAGATGTGAGCGCCACCTGAATATTTTCTCACATTCGTTACATTTATGCAGTTTCTTTACAGTGCTGACTTTTCTACGGCTCACATGGGTAGAAGCTTCCAGGGTATTCCCATATTCATGATACCACTGGGCACGAGTGTGGATCCTCTGGTGCTCAATAAGATAGGAACTCCGGCTGAAGGCTTTCCCACACTCACTACATCCATACGGCTTCACTCCTGCGTGAATTATCTGGTGTTGGAAAAGGGTTGAGTTTTGACTGAAGGCCTTCCCACATTCAGTACACTTATAGGGTCTCTCCCCAGTGTGGACCCTTTGATGTATCGTGAGCTGTGTGCTCATACTGAAAGCCTTTCCACATTCGACACACTCGTAGGGCTTCTCTCCCTTATGGATTCTCTGATGGTAAATGAGACTTGAACTCTGGCTGAAGGCTTTTCCACAGTCACTACACTCGTAGGGTTTCTCTCCAGTGTGAATTCTCTGGTGCTGAATTAGGTGTGAGCCCTGGACAAAGCCTTTCCCACACTCATCACACTTGAATGGTTTTTCTCCAGTGTGAGTTCTCTGGTGGCGAATAAGCCGTGAGCTACAACCAAAGGCTTTTGCACACTTGTTGCATTTATAAGGTTTCTCTCCAGTGTGGGTCAGCTGATGCTGACTAAGGCGAGACACCCACCTGAAGGCCTTCCCACACTCATCGCACTTAAACGGTTTCTCTGCAGTGTGAATTCTCTGATGGGCAACATGGCTGGGACTACCTGGGCTTCTTGGAAGTTGAGGCTTCTCCCCGGCATGCATCCGCTGGTGTTGAGCCAGGGTTGAGCTCTGGCTAAAGGCCTTCCCACACTCCTGGCACTGGTAGGGCCTCTCTCCAGTGTGGGTCCTCTGGTGTCTGACCAGCTGAGACTGTTGGCTGAAGGCCTTCCCACACTCCCGACAGCCATAGGGCCTCTCTCCCGTGTGGACCCTCTGGTGGTGGATGAGGCTGGAGCTCTGACCAAAGGCCTTTCCACACTCCTCACACCTGTAAGGCTTCTCTCCAGTATGAATTCTTTGATGCTGAATAAGTTTTGAGCTCAGACGAAAAGCTTTTCCACACTCAATGCATTTGAATGGCTTCTCTCCAGTGTGGATTCTCTGATGCTGATTAAGCTGCGAGCACAACCTGAAGACTTTCCCACATTCCTCACATTCATACGGCTTCTCTCCATGGCAGTTACTTCGAGGTTTCCCCTGCAAGCAATCAGGTAATTTTTTTTTACACTCTGGACATCTGTTAGGTTTCTTCGGTGTATTAATTTCCTGATGCAGAGCAATGTCCGAAGTCGATCTGAAACTCCTGCCACACGTATCACATCTTCGGGATGTCCCTTCTGCAGCACCTCCCTTACTTTTGTCAGGGTGACAACCCAGTACGCCAATGCCCTCCAGCTCGCCACGTCCCTGGGCACCCTCCTTGGCGAAGGTCTTCCTGGGAACCACAGTGCCAGTGTTCAAGCAGTTTTTCTGGAGGAGGGAGCTTGGCTTACTCTCTGACCAGACCTCAGAATCAGCGGTGTCTCTAAAGCCAGAACTCTGAGGAAAACCTTGTGGGGAGCTTCTGACCATGGCCACACAGGGTTCCGATTTTAGGGCATCCACGTCCTCACAGGCCTGCTCACTTGTCATCCCAACTGCAGAATCTGAAATAAACAGGAAATAAAATGGTTCTTATCCCCTGTGCTCAGAGAAAGGACAAAGACCAGGGGCAGTGGCGGAGGCTGCATCAGGCAAGGATACACCCACATGGAAAAACACTACCAGAAGTTGGGCCTTGGACAGTTCTCAAGATTTAGCTTCGTTGACACTTTTACTTCATGCGTTCAACTACCGTGTGTTCCTGTGGGGGGGGGGGCGGGGGGGACACGTCAGCAGAGGCTCGTCCCGTGGGGAACCGGTATGAGTGAAAATCCATAAGGAAGTTCTGGGCTGGAGAGCCTGGCAAGTGTGGCAAGAGGCAGGTTGGGCTTGAGGTGCCAGAGGCTCCTGGATCCAGAGGTGTGGTGAGGGGAGTTAACGGACAGGTTCCGAGGAAGATGAGGCTGGACAGCTGCCGTGGGGCACACCCTGGGTGAGCCTGAAGGGGGGTAGTACTGAGCAGGACCCCAGACCTGAATTTGGCTTCCTCCAGCTGCTGCTAAGCCACCTTCTCTGATACACACCCGATCATGTACGTCAGCCCCACAGCTTCCAGAAGGCCACACCCAGTGGCCTATACTGCCTTCTCATTCCCTTGGGGTTCTGGTCAGTCCACTCACCCCTGACTGGCCCCCACGAGGCCTTCCTGACATCTGCCTTCCTTCTGGACTCTCCAAATAAGTGTCAGCCCCTCTCCTACTCGGCAGTCCCAGAGAGTACCCTTGCTAAACTCACACACCTCCTTGGTGTCTGTGATCACACCCAGGGTCATAACTAACATCACAACCAACTTCATAACCAGTGCAATAACCACTGTTATAACCAGTCCATTTCTACCCCACAGAAATATCCTCCAGGAGCCCAGTTCCAGGGTTCCTGGTGGCTCTTAATGTCAGTCCCCTCTCCAGCTCGGTGATCTGAAGTTCTCAGTCAGTCCTAGGGTGAGGAAGAGGCCATCACATACTGAGCATCTTCTGGGCATAAGGAACACTTAGTTCCTGGCCGTTCCTCAATTAGTCTTTGTGACAATCCAATGAGATCAGTAGTGAGTCAGAGAAGGAGCTTGTGGTTCCCCAGTCACACAGCTAATTACAGAATCAGGAATGAACCCAATTCTGTTCCCCCAACACATGCCCCTTCAACCTCTCTGTGCTCTTATGACACAGGGCATCTCCTACCTGGCCTCTGGGGCACAATCACACAACCTTTCAACAGGACAGGAGTGGCCATATGGTGCTGGCTCACTCAGTCCTCTGCCCAGGCCTCCCTCCACTCTGGAGATGAGAAAGTGGACACGCACTGCTCTCCTCTCCCTCCTGCTGGAAAACAAAGGCCACCGTGGACGCCAAGGAAGAGCACAGTGGAAACGTCCATAGTTGTGAGCCTAGAACCTCCCGCTGCACAGGAAGGAGAAAGATAATCCACGTGGTTCAGCAGCCACAAACCTACCCAACTCCTCTCTGGAGTCTGCCTCCATCTGGCTTTCTGCAACCAAGTCTATGAGAAGCCTCCTGACGCACCAGGCTTCCCCTCAGGCTCAGCTAGCCACATGGTCCCTCTCCTCTTTGGGCCCACGTCACACTTGTACCCAGCACGGCCCATTTTTACGTGACCCTACTTACTAGTGACACCTTCTCTGACAAAGGCCCTCTCTTGACCAGCTCAGCCAGGCTCCTCTGAGCCTTTCTCGACCAGGCCTCATCCTTGGCCCGTAAGGACAAAAGACTAACGTCGCTACTTACAGCTAAAGGTTTCCTCCCTAGGATGACCCTAGCCCTCCTTAAGGTGTGTGCCTGAGAAAACTCAAGGCTGTCAGAACGATCTGTTTATTCCAGCCACACCTGAGGGACAGGTCGTCTCCCAACTTCTGTGGGAGGGCAAGACCCAGATGCCACAAGCAGAGGTCAGCAAGCCCAGGTAGGTGTCAGAGGGTCCACTCCCTTCCGCTCTTGTAATCCATCACTTCCTGGCTCTAGCTGAACCCCACTCGCCCCCTGCCTGCTCTGATCATGTGTGAAAAATGGAAGCCGAGTTCACTCACACTGGACTTTCTCCATCGCAACTTATCACTATGGATTAAGAAAAATCTATCCTCACCGTTTTAACTAGTGCCTCGCTGTGTGTATCTATGCATGACACCGCCCACGGGGCCCCTCGGGGACTCATAACTGAAGCCTAGAGTTCTCATCCTACCCCAGAACTCGAAAGCCCTTCTCTGTAAGCTCTGAACAACCTGTGAGAGGATACAAGCACATGTTAAAAAACAGAGCCTCCTTCTGGAAGTGGTTTTCCCTCAGACAACAGATGTTGTCCCTGCAGGCTGACAGGCACTAAGGTCTCTTGTGCCGGGGACAAAGGTAGCTGTGGTGGTGGGTTAGGGGTGTGGCTCTGCAACCTGCTGCCGCTCTGGGCCACTCCTCAGTTACCTGCTGCACTAGCCAGGCACAGATAACATCTCTGGGTACTTACATTTTTCTGACATGCTCCACATGTTTTCATCTGTGAGGCCGTACTCTTGCCCTA
This sequence comes from Panthera uncia, assembly GCF_023721935.1. Lineage (NCBI taxonomy): Eukaryota > Metazoa > Chordata > Mammalia > Carnivora > Felidae > Panthera > Panthera uncia. The sequence continues at coordinate 164,322 of NC_064812.1, read as the reverse complement.
TGTCTCAGGCTTGTGACAAGTCTGCATTTATTGTGGGGAGGTTTTCTTTGCTGCTGCCTCATCACCATAAAGACCATTTGCTGCGTACAAACCCATGGAAAAGCGCCAGCTAGCTTTTCCGCCACGGTACCCTCTTTGAAATCTCTCCTCCACCTTGGAAATACTTAGTAGGAGCTGGGTTTTAACTGGGCTAGCCTACAGCTTTACCTCCTTCCCAGGAAGGATCAAAAAGGGGTCTAAGCAGGAAGGCAGGGCCTTCAATTATAGAGCCAAGGAGGCTGGGGGCTGGGGTCAATGTTCCCAACACTCCTGCCCGTACACTCATACCTCAGGACACGAACCTGCTGATGCCTCGATTTTGGCCGTGTGGCTTCCAGAATTGTGAGACAAATAACCTCTGTGGTTTTAAGCCTCAAGTTTGTGGTGCTTTGGTACAGCAGCCCTAGGACCCAACACAGCCCTGCAGCCTGATGTGAGAGGCTGGGGTCACCCAGGAGCCCAAGCAGTTCTGGAGGAGCTGCTGGCAGGTGGGAGGCAACTGTCTCAGGGATGACTGATGTTTGCCTGAGAGGCTGCTCAGAGCCAAGCTTAGTGCTTCCCTTGGATCATTACCTTTGCACTTTGCTTAACGAGAACATCAGTAAAATTGGAAATTGAACCTATGCCTGAAAAGCAAACTCTGTTTTTGCTAGAACACGTAAGAGTCTCATGTCCCTGCTTTTCTGTAGTTCAGTCTCTCCCAATACAACCCTACGACCAGGCGATAGTTCTGTCAACGGGCCCACCTGTGGCCCCGTGGTGCCCCCAGGCAGCCCGGCATGCCCTCTTGGCTGGTCCCTGGGGTCTGCCTTCAGCTTCCCACCCTCAACCCTTGCTGGGCATGGGTTCCCCGAACATCTCCTCACTCCTTTACCTGGAAACCTCTTTGCCACAGGCCTAAGCCTCACCTGTAAGGGAGGTCCTTGCCACCTCTCTCCCCTCGACTCCCTTCAGGTCAAGGACCCATGGCTCCTGCCCCTGCTCCAACCGGGAGATCAGCTCAGGCTTGAAGACCAGGAATCCTGCTGTGGGGATGGCAGAGAAGGGGACCATGTCAGCATGGCTGAGGGTACATCCCAGGGCCCAATGCTCTTGGTTTCCAGGAATTAAGAGGCAGGGGGCTGTTGGAGCACAAGCAGAGCTTCCAAAGGGAACATCAGGGGGAGAGGGTCTGGACACAGTGGCCCTCTCTGTCCAGCTCAAGTTGGACAATGAGAGATACCTGGACTCCCAGCCCATCCCCGTCCACACGAGGGCCAGGATCCTCAGGGGATCTATCACCAAAGAATCTGCAAGGAACAGGCCAGGTCTAGCTTTAGGAGAAAGCAGCCAGGCACTGCCAGCACCTCCCTCAGCAGAGATGGCCTGTCCCTCAGTTCAGAGGGCAGGAACATTCCAGGAGATAGGAGTGGCCAAGAAGCAAGACAGAAACAACAAAAGTAAGCCGACAAATGAATGGATTTTAATTCGGAGGGTGCTGAGCCCTGTGGTCAGGGTTTCCCTCCCCCAGGTTTCCGGCTGTGGGAGTGGGGAAGGGCAAGCAGAGAGACCCTGCAGGATAAAGGCCTCAGGTGCACATAGGACTCCATGCTCAGCAGGAAACGTGCTCTCTCGAAGAACATGTGGAATGTACAAAGAAAACAACTCTAGGCCAAATGTGAAGGGAGTCATGTCCACAAGACAATACAACACTGTGCCCCAACCCAAAATATAATTGGATGTGAAGGTTATGACAACACGGAGCTCAAAGCTATTAGGTACTTGGGGCGCCTGGATGGCTCAGTCAGTTAAGCATCTCCCTTCGGCTCAGGTCATCATCTCGCGGTTCATGGGTTCGAGCCCCACATCGGGCTCTGAGCTGACAGCTCGGAGCCTGGACCCTGCTTCAGATTTTTTTTTTTTTTCTCCCCCCCCCCCCCCCCCCCCCCCCCCCCCACACCACACACACACACACACACACACCACACACACACTCTCAAAAATAAACATTAAAAAACTAAAAACAAACAACTACTTAAAAACTAAATAATGAATTACTAAGTAGCAGCTCTATTTACTACAAAACTCATGGGATGAAGCTGAAACAGTATTTGCAAATAAAATTTTACATTTTATTTTTTTTTTAAATTTTTTTTTCAACGTTTTTTATTCATTCCTGGGACAGAGAGAGACAGAGCATGAACGGGGTAGGGGCAGAGAGAGAGGGAGACACAGAATCGGAAACAGGCTCCAGGCTCCGAGCCATCAGCCCAGAGCCTGACGCGGGGCTCGAACTCACGGACCGCGAGATCGTGACCTGGCTGAAGCCGGACGCTTAACCGACTGCGCCACCCAGGCGCCCCTAAAATTTTACATTTTAAATACATTTATTATAGAAATGAGCATAGTAAAACGCAAATGAGATAAACATTAAACTCAAGAAGTTAGGAACAAAACAGCACAGCAAACCCAAATAAATAAAAAGGAAGAAAATAATAAAGGTGGGGTGGGATTCAATGAAATAGAGAACAAAGGCAACAACACTATCCCCCACCCCCAGAGAAAGATCAGCCAAACCAAAACCTGGTTCTCTGAAAAAATGAATACGACCGCTCTTGTGGCAAAATTGATTGAGGTCAACACAGTGAAAAAATAAAATAAATAAGGAAAACAACTACACACACAATGCAGACTAAAAATTAAAGAGTATTATGAGGGGCGCCTGGGTGGCTCAGTCGGTTAAGCAGCCGACTTCAGCTTAGGTCACGATCTCGCGTTCCTTGAGTTCGAGCCCCGCATCGGGCTCTGGGCTGATGGCTCAGAGCCTGGAGCCTGCTTCCGATTCTGTGTCTCCCTCTCTCTCTGCCCCTCCCCCGTTCATGCTCTGTCTCTGTCTCAAAAATAAATTAAACGTTAAAAAAAAAAATTAAAAAAAAAAATAAATAAAGAGTATTATGAACAAACAGATGCTAAAAAACTTGGAAATCTAAACGAACACATCACTTTACAGGAAAACTAAAAATGACAAAATCAGCACAAAAGGAAACTTGCAAACTTGACATATTATTCACTAAAAAACAAAACCAGGGGCGCCTGGGTGGCTGAGTCGCTTGGGCATCTGACTATGGCTCAGGTCATGATCTCACGGTTTGTGAGTTTGAGCCCCGCGTCGGGCTCTGTGCTGACAGCTCAGAGCTTGGAGCCTTCTTCACATTCTGTGTCTCCCTCTTTCTCTGCCCCTTCCTTGTCTCTCAAAAATCAATAAACATTAAAAAAAGAAAGAAACAAACAAAAACAAAACTAAAAGCAAAAAACACTAGCGCAAGACCTTCCTTTCCCAAGGGCCCAAGGCCCCAAGGCCCAGACAGTTTTACCGGTGAGTTTTACCAAACACTGTAATTCCACCTACATAAATTCTTCCAGAAATTAAAGACAGCAAAATGTGCCCAGTTCATCTTATGAAACGCATATGCCAAGGGCCATTTGCCAAAAAAATAGAAAATTCACAAAAAGAAAACATATAGGGGCACCTGGATGGCTCAGTTAAGCAAATGACTTCAGCTCAGGTCATCATCTCACAGTTCATGAGTTCAAGCCCTGCGTCGGGCTCTGTGTTGACAGCTCAGAGCCTGGAGCCTGCTTCGGATTCTGTGTCTTCCTCTCTCTCTGCCTCTCCCCTGCTCACACTCTCTTTCTCTCTTCCTCAAAAAAAAAATTTTTTAAACCTTTTTTAAATTAAAACACAAAAACAAACAAACAAACAAAAAACAAACAAAAAAAACCCAGGGGTGCCTGGGTGGCTGAGTCAGTTAAACATCCAACCTCAGGTCAGATCATGATCTCACAGTCTGTGGGTTCAAGCCCTACATTGGGCTCTGTGCTGACAGCTTGAAGCCTGCTTCAGATTCTGTGTCTCCCTCTCTCTCTTTCCCTCACCCACTCATGCTCTGTCTCTCTGTCTCTCTCTCTCTCAAAAAATAAACATTAAAAAAAAAAAACAACAACAAAAAACAATAAAAAGAAACATATTAAAAGTCAATTTTGCTCATGAACAGGGAAGCAAAACTCTGAAACATAATACTGTCTAGCTGAATCCAAAATAGTACTGAAATTTATACGTAAAATATAATTTAAGTAGAGTTTACTCCAGAAATACAAAACACGTTACTAAAATTTACTAGACTAATAAGGTGAAAAAATCATACAAACACTTCAATTGATGCAGAAAAAGAATTTGTTTACGATTATGATTAGCCAACTTCTGATGTTAATTAAATGTATTCCTTTTTTTTTTTTTTTTTAAAAAGGGGGGGGTCTTTTTATTTAGTTATTTTTTAATTTATTTTTTAAGTCATCTCCACACCCAACGTGGGCTGGAACTCACAATCCCAAGATGAAGGAGATGCACGCTCCACAGACCAAGCCAGGTGCCCCTAGAAATCTTCCTTTTAGATTTTTTTCTATGTTTATTTTTGAGAGAGAACACAAGTGGGGGAGGGGCAGAGAGAGAGACCAAGAATCCAAAGCACAAAGTTTGACATGGGGCTCAAACCCACGAACCGTTGAGATCATGACCTGAGCTGAAGTAACCCTAACCCCCCAGGTGCCCTGAAGTATTCCCTTTAACACGAGGAACAAAGGGCGCCTGGGTGGTTCATCTGGTTGAGAGACCAACTCTTGATTTTGGCTCAGGTCATGATCCCAGGGCTGTGGGCTCGAGCCCCAAGTAGGGCTCCTTGTTGAGCATGGTGCCTGCCTAAGGTTCTCTCCCTCTCTCACTCTACCCCTCTTCCCGACTTGCACACGTTCACTTTCTCTCAAATAAAAAAAATTAAATAAGGAACAAAACAGGCATATCCACATAAGTCCTGTCTGACACACCACTGTGGCTCTGGGCACAGCTAAAGGCCAGGACACTGGGGGCACCAAGGGGGAAACCACCACTGGTTCAGCTGCAGGTGACTCCTCCTAGAATACAGCACCAGAGCAGCAGGAAGTTCAACAAAGTTACCAAATACAAGCATTTCTGTAGAGCAGCTATACTCAGTTAAAGATATAGCAACATAAAAAAAGATACATTCACAAAGCAACCAAAAATAAAGCATTTAGAAGGGACCAGACCACTCTGGAGAAAATCTAATAAATTTCTAGAATTCTTTTTTTTTTTTTTTTAATTTTTTTAACGTTTATTTATTTTTGAGACAGAGACAGAGCATGAACAGGGGAGGGGCAGAGAGAGAGGGAGACACAGAATCTGAAACGGGCTCCAGGCTCTGAGCTGTCAGCACAGAGCCCGACGCGGGGCTCGAACTCACGGACCGTGAGATCATGACTTGAAATGAAGTCGGACGCTTAACCGACCGAGCCACCCAGGCGCCCCTAAATTTCTAGAATTCTAATAAATTACAGAGATTAAATGGAGACACATTCCATGGTCTTGGGTGGGAACAGTTAATGAGGAAGAGATCAGTTCTTCTCTTGTTAGTTCTAGAAATTCAAAGCACTCCCAATAAAAATTCCAGTTCCAAGTATTGAATAACTCACTTACTATAAACTTATATGAAAGAATTACCTTATTACCCACGAGTAGATAAGCAAAGTTTTATGAAAGAATAAAAAGGGGAAGTTGTCCTACCAGGCTTTAAGACACACTACGAGGCCAGCTCAGAAACACAGTCACACACATGAAAAAAGGTGGCTCCACAAATCAACGGAAGACAACGGGCTGCTTAGGCGGTGATACCAGGAAATGGCTCAGTGTATAAACAAAAATAAAGCAAGACTCCTACCTAACTCCAGACACAAATGTGGTGCCAAGATCTAAACAAGAAAGATAAAGTCCCCAGGCGAACGTACAAACTGTCTCTATGACCTTGGAGAGGAAAGAACTTTTAAATAAAATTTCAAAGATACAACCCATAAGGCAAAAACTAATGGATTTGATTCATTAAAATCTGACCTCACAAAGTTAACAAACACTGGGACACCCGATTCAGTTAAGTACCTGACTTCGGCTCAGGTCATGATCTCATGCTTCGTGAGTTTCAGCCCGACGTGGGGCTCTGTTCTGACAGCTCAGAGCCTGGAGCCTGCTTCAGATTCTGTCTCCCTCTCTCTTTGCCCCTCCCCTGCTTGCATTCTCTCGCTTTCTCAAAAATAAGCATCAAAATTTTTTTTAAAAAAGTTGACAAACACAAGAGAACGGGAAAAGTTATTTACAATGCACAAAACTCACCACAACACCTCCCAGGGTCAGCTCTTGACCCACAAAGACCCACGGCCCCCATAACCACAGCCCTGACAAGGGCCTGGCTGGGTGGGTGTTGACCAATGATGCGGGGGGGGGGGGGGGTCCCAAGATGCAGCCTCACCTAGTCCAGCCACACTGCTGTGGTTCTCCAGCATCACTTCCTTGTAGAGGGCCCTCTGGCCAGGGTCCAGACACTGCCACTCCTCCCTCGAGAAGTGCACGGCCACATCACCGAACGTCACAGCCTCCTGAAAAAACATACACCAGCACCCCAGGGAAACCTGGGTGCCAGCCCCATCCTGGCTCCACCTCATGGTGCGTCTCAGCCACATGTACCACAGGGCTGGGCAAGACAGTCACCAAGCCCCTTTAGCTCTAAAACCAAGGGGAGTAGGCAGTATGAAGGAGGGGGAAGGGGCCAGACCTACAAACCTCCCCCCACAAGAGCCTCAGATGGGCCCCAGTCTGGGCAGAGGATGGGCTTGCCTGAGCTTGGGAATGGCCACAAGGGGCCAATGGAGGGTCTAGGCCAAGGCCCAGTGGGCAGGGTGGGTTCTCAGAAGAAAAGGTAGGGGCCCTCACAGAGCAAGTGAGGGAACGGAGGCAGTCAGACTCCTACCATGAGGCTCGGTGGGTGGGCATCCATGTGTCCTGGATGAGACCTGTTGGCAGTTGTGAAAGGATCAGAGATCAGGGTACTGGAGGACCCCTAGCCCTGACTTCCTGGCTAATTGAGAGGGTACTGTGTTCTCCAATCCTTTGCCTTTAACCCCAGATGTTCATTAGCAAGGACATAAGGTGGAACCAACATAGCCACAGCACTTAAGTATCTTCCCCCACTCCCCACCAAAGCTTCATCCTTCAGAGTGTGTGGTGTGTGGGAATCACTCCAGACACAGAAGGGGTGGTTGCCACACGTGGTAAGTGCTAGACTAAGCAATGGGGATGTAGCAGTGCACAACGCTTGAGAACTTTCCCATCATGAAGCACAGTCTAAAGGGTTAACGATACAAACACAACATCACAACCATGACCAGTGCAAGAAAACTCTGAAAGCATTTAAACTAGGAAACTCTGGTTTAATGATGAGTCACTTCCCAGGGGAGCTAACTAGGCCAAGAGGATGGAGGTAGGGAGGGCGCCAAAGGCAGCAGGGAAGGCATGTGCAAAGGGACTGAAGCAAAACAGAATGGGCAGAATGAGTCCATGGAGCTGTTCACAAGCAGCAAGGGGAAGTGGTGGTGTGACTGGAGGATGACGCCAGAACAGTGGATTACACTAGGAAAAGGAACGGATTCAGAATCCCCGCCCCCCCCCGCCCCCGCCTTGGCCCCAATCCCAGGCATTCCCCTAGGCAGTCTGAATGAGAAGTGGGCTTCCTATGGGAGCTTCTGGCTCAGAAAGTGGCTTGTGGGCGGAAGCTCCAGGCCGTGGGCATAGTGAAGCCGACCCAGGCAGTAGTGAGCACTGTCGGGTGGGCCCCCACCTGCGACGGGCCAAGAGTGAATCTGGAAGCGCTGGATCCCAGGTTCCCAGTAGAAACGGACAGGCCCTGAGAAGGGAAACACCCCACCCTACCCTAGGCACAGCCCTTTTTTTACCACTGTCCCACGGGCAGTAAATGAGGGGAAAAGACGACTTGAGAAGCTGTAGTTATGCAGAAAGGAGAATCAGGGATCCCCTCTCGAGCAGGCCTACACCTCGTGGGAGGCCGCGGGTGAATCCCGCGCCGGGCCTGCAGGACTCGCCCAAATGCCTCCTGCCTCCGCGGGCCAAGGCGGCCGCAGTTCGACCACCTCCCACGCCAGGCGCCCATGGCCTCCCCAAGCCGCTCGCGACATCCGCGCTTCCCAGCGGGGAGGCAGGGGATCGCCGGGCCCGCAGTGCCGGAGGCGGGAGGACGCGGGGGTCGGCCGTTGCCACTCCGTCCGAGGGCGATGAGCACGTAAGGTGCCCCAACCCGAGTCCGCGCCGGACGCGCCCACTCACCCTCCCCGTGGGCCGCCCGAGCCTCGAAACGCGGGACAAAACCGGAAACGGGCCTCGGGCTCACGCTCCCTCTTCTTCTCACAGACTTCCGGGCGTTCTGGGCGGCTCGGAGGCTCGGCCGTCTCGATGGTTCCCAGCCGCCCCGCCCCGGCGCTGGGGAAGGGGCGGGGCTGGGGTCAAGGGAGGGGCGGGGCTGGGGTCAAGGGAGGGGTGGGCCCGCGGAAGGTGGCGGAAGTGCAGGCCAAAGGGCGGAGGGGGTCCTGGCGAAGCGGGTGGAGAGCCTGAGGTGGCCCGGGCCCGGCCCCGCCTACCTCTTATCACCTCGGGGACGCTGGACCCCGCACCGGATCTGTGCCCGGGCTTTTCTACAGAAGGCAGCTCCCGCTGGGCACGGTCCAGGCACCGGGCAACGGAGACGCCCCGACCACGGGCGGAGTGGGCACGGGGGAGCGGCTAGCTTGGGAGGAGGGCAGAGGAGCCGAGTGGAGACAGCAGGTATTGTCTGGGTGGTTGGGGCACGTGGTCCAGGCCGCGGACACCGCTGAAGCTGGGCGGGCGGCGCAGGGCACCTAAAGCGGAAGAATGCGCCCCGGCGGCGGCGGGAAGGGCGGGGCAGAGAATGCGCAGAACTTTTTCGGTAGAAGAGACCTAGCACTCGACTCGTCGACGACCCAAATATCGGGGTCCCTGACAGCCGCGGTGAAGTCTGGCGCAAACCCTACGGGAGGAGATGGACTGAGTCAGCCCCCCGCCCCGACTCCGAGGGGAGGTACTAGGGAAAAGCGGGCCTTGCGGGGTTCTCCGGCGAGATCAGCTCCTTTCCCGAGCCTCTCGGTCCTAGCGCTCACAGCCTGCAACACCGCCGCTCCTAACTCAACTCTACCAGTCCCACATCCTCTCTGGTTACGCACAGGGAGCATCTGTGCAAATGATGAATAAACGAGTGAATAGAGAATTGGGAAGGACAGGGAACATACCTGCTTCCCAGCCGCCCTCCAGGTACTAATCCCCAACCAAAGCGCTTCCAGAAAGAAACCCGGGTGCGCTGAGCACACTTCTGGTCCCACCTACCTACTGGGAGCCTTCCAACTGGAGTCTTCACACAGCAGCATCGAAAGCTGGGGGAGTCCTGGCCCCAGGCTAGCCTGTTCTAGGTAGACGGGTAGGGTCATTCTCAAGATGACTCAAAGAGCAAGAAGGGGAGGCAAAGACCCTTAGGATAGAGCTGTTTCAGCCAGCACGAGAGCCTGGTACAGAGCGCCCACCCACCCCACACCTGGGCGGTGTTGGGGGTGCAGATACCAGGGTGCTAAGGCCCTGCGGGTGCTGCGGGGGGGGGGGGGCGGGCGGGGCAGCAGTGATGGGGATTTCTTCTATCCATTGCAGGCCATTCCAGGACCTCCATGCCCCAGTCCCACAATCCTCACTGAACCTGGGCCCAATGAGCAAACAAACCAACTGTTCATAGCCAGAGGCCTAAACACTATGAATGGTCAGTGTGTCCCTTCTCTGAGCCAGCCCAGATTGCTTTCCAGCTATTTCCAGCCTGGGAATAGGATTCCACATCATAAATGTAACTAGGGAAAAAGTCTACCTTAATCACTTACAAGAAGACGTGTTTCTAAGGACTTTTTCTGTATCCTAGTAGGTAGTCCAGAGCAATAATACTTTCAACAAACTGGAACAGAGCTTCTCCACAGGCCATCCTTGGGCACTCAGGAGTCTCATGATACACTACAATATACCTAGGGCTTGTTTTAGTCTGGTATGGTAAGACATGCAGACTTGGAAATGATTGTCATGAAGGAAGATAATTATACTCAGTTTCTCTAGAAGGCAGGGCACAACATGAAGGGCCACACTGGGAAGCACCAGCATAAGTCAGGAGGCAGGAGAGAGGGAGGGTACAGTGTGGCCCAGAGCCTTTATTGGGGTTTCTGCAGGAAGGAACGGGCAATGCAGGGCAGGTACACTAAGTAAAATTAGGGTCAGATAGTTTGAATAATTTCAGCAAGCTCCAGGGTAGAAATGTGATTTCTAATTGATAAGCGGCTCTGGGATGAATTAGGGCAGGAGGAGCTTTGCCTTGGTGTGTGAGTTTGATAAAGGAGATAGTTGGGAGTGTGGGCTCTGGATTTGTTGGCTTGTATCAAAGCCTTGCTCTAAAGGGTTGTTTGCTATTTCTAGGAATGTCTTTTGGATCTAGGCCTGCTTGGCTCCAAAGCTGGTGGGAGGAACCAATAGACCCAAGGGCCTTGCACAGAAGCAGAATTTCCCTAATCCCCCAGCCTGAGAAGGTCAGGAGCTGGGAATCCTGAGAACAAAAAGGGAGTTGGAAGCAGGGCCAAGAGGGCCTGAGGAGGTTGGTGACAAGGGCCTGTGTCCAGCACAGAGAGACCTTGTCCCCACCCCTGGGCTGTCTGTTGGCACCAGGCTCTTCCTGAGGCCCCATCTCCTCCCTCTCCTGTGTGACTCCTTTTCTCCTACTCAGGCCTAGGTCCCTCAAAAGCAGAGCCTGTGATGTTTCCATCATGCATCTCTTCTGTGCTCAACAAGGATCACATGCTCAATAGAAACCTGTTTGAAAGACTGAGTAACCTGAGTCAGCAAACTTATTTTTCTTTAAAGGAACATAAAAACTGAAAAACAGGATTTCCAAAAATTATGTGGATTTCCTGCACTCAGAACGGGAGTTCAAGTTTAATTAGAATGGAACTGAAATATGGCTGAAGTGGTACTCAGAGACACACCTTTTACAAAATTCACTCTACCAGATGTCACTGATACTTTTGAATTCTTTTTCAGAGGAGAGCTGCTTCCTGTTAGTGTCCATTTGAATACTGCTGTTTAAAAAAAGTCAGGGCTCACACCCATTGGGATTGCTACTATCAAAACAACAAAAAACAAGTGTTGACGAGCATTTGGAGAAAGGGAACCTCGTGCACTGCTGGTCGGGGTGTAGAATGATGCAGCCACTGTAGAAAACAGTAAAAAAAATTAAACACCATTACTTTATGACCTAGCAATTCACTTCTGGGTGAATACACAAAGGAATTGAAAGCAGGGTCTGGAAGAGATGTTTGTACACCCATGTTCACAGCAATCTTAGTTACAGTCGCCAAAAGGTGGAAGCAATGCAAGTCTCCATGACAGATGAGTGGATAAGGAAAATGTCCAACCATACAATAGTAAATATTACTCAACCTTTTAAAAGGAAAGACATTGTATCACATGCTACAACATTGATAAATTCAGAGGACATTATACTCTGTGAAATCAGCAGGCACAAAAGGACAAATACTATTTTACTCCACTAAGATGAGGTTCCTAGAGTAGTCAGAAATCATAGGGACATGAAGTAGAATGGCAGTTACCAGGATCTGGGAGAAGGGAATGGGGACTTGTTTAATGGGGATGGTTTCAGTTTTACAAAATGAAAAGGGTTCTCAAGATGGATGGTTGTGATGGGTCCACCGTATGAATACACTTAATACCACCAAACTGTATACTTAAAAATGGTTAAGATGGCAAACACTGTGTATATTTTACCACAGTTTTTTTAAAATTTTGGAAAAAAGTCAGGGCTGAAAACTGGCTTTGTGCTTTGAAAAAGGGCACCTCTTCAAGTATATTCTTAGTTTACTTAGTGAGAAAACCACATTTTGCAAATACTTCGAGGATTTGCTGACAAGATCACCAGCTGATGCTTTTCCACAGGCTGGAGGCATGGGGAAACCTAAGCTTGTTTGCTTGCTTATTTAGTTAGCTAATTTATTTATTTTGAGAGGAATGAGAGAGAGAGAGAGAGGTGGGCAAGGGCAGCTTGGAGCCTGACTCAGGGCTCAATCCCACAAACCAAGATCATGACCTGAGTTGAAATCAAGAGTTGGACGCTCAACTAGCTGAGCCACCCAGGCGCCCCAACCTAAGCTTTTAAAGGCCTTCTAACTGATTACTCCAGACCTACCAGGATACTTAAAATCAGTTGATTAGGTGCTTTAATCACATCTGCAAAATCACAACAGCCTTTGGGTTAGTGTCTAAGTATTAGGTAGGTGTGTGAGCTACAAATGACCGCCATTTCCTTCCTCCTGCATAGCCTGCCACTCAGGAATTCAGCTGAAAAGGAATTCTGGGGGCAGTTTAGCCCGGTGACTTGACACACTTAAAGTCCTTTCAAACACTAGAGTAATCCTGTTTGTAAAAACACAGGCACACATACGCTGAATATTTGAAATGTAGAGAAAAAAGTCTGGAATGAACTACCCAGACTTAACAGGTGTATGTCTGGGGAGTAAGGTGGGAATGTGGGACAAGGGAAGAGGGAAATATTTCCTATTTTTGTATTGAGATTTCGTTATTGTTTTACTGCAAATATGTAGTATTTCTGTAACTTAACCAAAGTAAAGAAAGTGTTTTATAAAATCCTGGGGTGGACAAGGCCTTCCTAATCACAACAAGACAGTTTTGCCCATAGGGAACATGTATTTTCTTATTAAAAACCTCATAATTAATAGCAAATAAGGAACTGGGAAAAAATATTTGTAATATATCACTTCCTCAAGTGTATGACGCAGTTTCTGTCCCATCTCTCCCATGCTCACCCACCACCAAAAGACCTGTGGTTTGTATCACAGTTGAAGAAACAGGTATTAAGGGAAAGGGATTGGAGCTCAACACAGAGGCTTAAAAACCTAATAAAAATAGGTACAAGAGCTTACAGGGAATTTACTCACGAAAAGGCCAAGAAATATAAATGAAAACAAGACTGGCATTTTTCATGATTAATCAAATGGTTAAAAACAGTCCCTCCACATCTGTAACCCTGATGGGGAAAGTCCACCTCAGCCACAAGCAAATGTGCACAGGTCTGCTACGGGGCCAACAAATACAGTGAAGGTGTGAGGAAAGGACAGATGTGTGACAGTAAGGAAGCTGCTACCTAAACCAGTCAGCAGGGACACGGTTCTAAGCAAAGTAAACCCCGATTTGTAAAACAAATACCATACATGTGCATTAGAGTCAGTGGGTGGGGAGGCACCTGCGTGACTCACTTGGTTAAGCATCCGACTTTGGTTCAGGTCATAGTCTCGTGGGTTCGAGCCCCACGTCGGGGTTCTGTGCTGACAGCAAGAGCCTGCAGCCTGGGTTAGATTCTGTGTCTCCCTGTGTCTCCCGACAATAAATAAACATTAAAAAAAATTTTTTTTAAGAGGCTAAGGGGGTGCCTGGGTGGCTCAGTCAGTTAACTGTCCAACTCTTGATCTCGGTTTTGGTCATGTCTTGTGATTCATGAGATCGAGCTCTGCTGAGAGCGCAGAAACTGCTTGGGATTCTCTCTCCCCTCTCTCTGTGCCTCCCCAACTCATGTTCTCTCTGTCTCAAAATAAATAAATAAGCATTAAAATTTTTAAAAAGAGGCTAAGAAAACACACCAAACATCGCTGTAGTGATCCCTGAAGAGTGAGACCAAAGGGCAGTTTTTTACATTTCTAAGTTCTTGCATTTCCCAAATGTCCTAAAATAAATTTATATTTGGGGGAAAAATGATTAAAAAATACACATTCACTGGTAGTTCTGCTTGGGGCTGGTGGGTTCCTTTCTGGCACACCTTTTGTAAGATGCTGTAGAAGCCCCTCAGTGTTCTCGGGGCTCCTGGGGTCGGGGGGCTGATGAAGAAGAAGGGTCACTAAGAGATGGCCCCTCTCACCAGCGGCCACCCAGGGAAGCTTCTCCCCAGTGAATACCTTCTGCCGACAGGCCTGCTGAGGGATCACACTTAGCCTGGCTGGGGCTCCCAAGGCACTGCCTGGGAGCCTGCAGACCCCACTCCCGAGTCCTGCTTCAGCCACCACTACCCCTCCAGCTTTGCCGTGGCTTGTCAACAAACCCTGGGTCTACCTGAGAGTTCCCAACATCTCCGTGGCAGGTGCTGTGTGGATTCTAGTCCTCTGCCCCACTAGGTGGCTGGGTCCCCTGCCAACAGTCTGATCTTGGTCAATTCTAGTAACAAATGAACATCCAAAAAAAAAAAAAAAGCCAACAGATTCCGCTCCCCTCCCCCCATCACAAGTCAATATTTGGAAACCCGAGGAGTGGAAAGAGAAAACGAAACCCACCCCCAACCCCCACTCGAGTTGGAGCCCGCGTGTGCCTCCAGGCGCAGACTTGGACGGTTGAGAAACGCCGCTCTCCCGCGGGCATCTGGGCTCAGCCGTTGTGGGGGGACCCGCTCTGGCTCAGCCTTCCTCACTGCCCTTCCCTCGGGCTGCTCGACCACAGCCCTGGCCCTGACCCTTCTCACAGCCAAGCGGGGAGGACCGACAGCCTTCTGCCTTGGGGCCCCCTCCTGGATGAGTTCTCCGCCTTTCATCAACTCAACGGGGAGCCCAGTGGGGCACCCGTCTGTCCTCCCCACCCTCCCGGGAACACGCGGGCCCGTGGGCTTTCTGGTGTTGGATGGGGGCTGACGGCCGGCTGCAGGCCCCGCCACAGGCCCGGCACCGGTAGGGCCTCTCGGCGCTGTGGAGCCGGTAGTGCTCATTCAGCGTGTAGCTCCTGCGGAAAGCCTTGCCACACTCCGTGCAGGCAAAGGGCTTCTGCTTGGTGTGGGTCTTCTGGTGCAGAGTGAGGTTGGACTTCCGGCTGAAGGCTTTGCCGCATTCCCTGCACTCGAATGGCTTCTCGCCCGTGTGCAGCCTCTGGTGCAGGAGGAGCAAGGAGTTGTGCTTGAAGGGCTTCTGGCACACGGGGCACTCGAGCGGCCTGTCGCCCGAGGCGGTCTTCTGTGCGGCGCCGGGCTGGGGGTTCTGGCGGCCGCCGTCGTCTCGGGGGCCGTCCCCGGCGTGCAGCCGGTGGTGTTTGAGGAGCGACGACCCGCGGATGAAGCGCTGCCCGCACTGCAGGCACGTGTACGGCCGCTCCCCGCTGTGGATGCGGCCGTGCTCGTTGAGGGTGAACCTGCGGCAGAAGGCCTTCCCGCACTCGCCGCACTCGTACGGCTTTTCTCCCGTGTGGAACTTCTGGTGCTGCCGGAGCCGGGAGCTGCGGCCAAAGGCCTTCCCGCACTCGCCGCACTCGTAGGGCTTCTCCCGCGTGTGGACCCTGTGGTGTGCGGTCAGCTGAGTGCTCTGCCGGAAGGCCTTCCCGCACTCGCTGCACTGGTAGGGCTTCTCCTCAGTGTGGATGAGCTGGTGTCTCAGGAGGATGGAGCTCTGCTTGAAGGCCTTGCCACACTCGGTGCACTGGTAGGGCTTGGCCCCCGTGTGGATGACCTGGTGCCTGAGCAGCAGCGAGTTGTACTTGAACGCCTTGCCGCAAGCACACCTGTACACTCTCTCCCCAGCAGCCTCTGCAGGGCCCAAGCCTGGCTGTTTTTCCTCCAGGGTCCCCGGGGATGTGCTAAGTTCCCCACCAAGGCCGCCTGCCTGGGGGTCGAGCTGTCGTTTATCTGACCCATCTTTAGGACGGCCATTCCTCTCCTCGGGGAGGCGCCCCCAAACTGTGCCCAACAGTCCTAACTGCTTAGAGGACACTCTCCCCGGAGAAGACTCCTTGACCCCAGCCTCCATCCTAGAATCTGGAAGAATGAACAGAAAATGGAAAGGTGACCTCGCCTCTACGTTCACAAAAGGAACTCTGATTTGAAGACAGAATCCTCATGTCAAAGTGGTAGAGAGGTTTGGAAACTTCTTGCAAGAAAGAAACTGTAAAATCAGGGTTTGTATAAGAGGACCCAAAGGAAGGTTCATTAAGGGCTTAAGCACTGTGGGAGGTTAGCTCAAGAGGGGAACTCATGACCAGGGAGGGGCATCAGGAGGACAGGGGAGGGCAGAGCTTTGCCCAAAGTACTGGGGCAGAGGTTGGGGGGTAGGGAGCAGGCCTGATGCAGGAGTGGGTCCTGCAGGGTGTGGGGTACTGCTATCCTTTGCTCACCTCTTCCTCCCGGCACTCACTCACAGGTCATCCACTCAGTAGACAGGTCAGAGTCCTGCCCATACAGGCCCCATGGACCGCAGGCCACCTTTCCTCCCTTTCTGCAGCCTGTGCAGTCCCAAACTCAGGCCTTGGCATGTGAGCCACAGGGAGCTGGAAGGATCAAAGCAGCTCAAGGGTCTTCCCTGCTGGGTCTTCCTCACACACCCACTGCCCCCACAGATCTGGCCCGACACCTCGGGGCACCAGGAAGGATGTTCATGCACTTGGGTTTCTTGTACAAGTTAGTCCTGGGTGACCTCGGATGACAAGCAAGGTGTTTAGTAAGAAATTTGGCCATGCTGTGAGGAACTAAACGTACAGCCTTCCAAGCACCAGGGGGCTACAAGGAGCTGTGTGAAGGCCAGGCCTTGCTGTGCCTTGCACTTACCTGGGCACAGGTTGGCCACAGTCCCTTGCTCCTCAGCCACCTGCAGAATCAAAGCCCCTGGTTCCTCCCCTTGTTCCAAGAGGGAGATCAGCGCTGGTTTGGCAACGAGAAAGCCTACGTGCAGGGAGGAGAGCAGCATGTGTCAGGGAGCAGGAGGAAGGGTGTCTGGCTGCCTGGCTGGAGGCCTCAGAGGAAACACACTTGGGGTGGGTTGGAACACCTACTTTCCCAGGAGCAGGGCAGCTGGGTGGCCATGGAGAGATGAGGGGGAACCCCTCCAATTTCCCCTCTGAACATGTTAGGCTTTGAATTTGGAAAGGAACCAACTCCCCCAGGAGGCCGGTGGAAGAAGCAGGGTTGTGTCTGAGCCCAGCCCCAGGATGGAAGGGGAAGCCTCACCCAGTGAGGCCACGTGCCCGTAGTTCTCCAGCATCACGTCCCTGTACAGTGCCCGCTGGTCGGGGGCCAGGCAACTCCACTCTATTCTCGTGAAGTACACAGCCACGTCCTCAAACACAACGGCCTCCTGCAACCACAAACTCTGCTGTCTGGGGCTATCTGGGCAGGAGATGCGGAGACCATGTCAGGGATATTTAGGACACCTGTTCAGCTCTGGGAAGTCAAGGCTTCTGTATGGTCACTGCTGCATTCCTAAGGCCTGGCATGGGGGGGGAGGGGGTACACCTCAACACTCTCCAAGGAAAAGTGGAACAGCCCTATTGCCAAAGCCACGGGAGAAGTGAGGGTCTCAACCTTGGCCTGGGTAGGGGCACCCTCGAGATGCTGGTGGCCGAGCCTCCACACTGGTGGGGAGAGTTCCTGTCCTGTTCTCTGGTTCTCTGCTCTTAGTGGAGAAGCCAAAGGCTGTGTGCACCAAGAAGGTCTGACCATTCACACCAGATGGAGGCAGGTGCTGGGGAGGGACAGGGCCCCTGACCTTGCTTGCTGACCCTTGAAGCTCAGGGGCTTCAGGAGACTGTGGGCAGCCTACTTCTGCCCAAAGCCTCAGGAAGGAGTTGACAGAGCCACTGTGAGTCTTCGAAGGGAGGAGGCTGACCCTTGGCTTACCGAATCCATCCCTGTGACCCACCTGCAGGAGTGGGAGCTACATGGGTGGGCCTGGGGCCCCCTGGGGAGGTCCTCAGGGCTGAAAAGCTGAGGATGGGGATGAAGGCAGCCTAAAGGCTCAGAGGGGACACTCACCTGGAGTCTGGGCGTCGCAAGTGGCACCGCCATTCCAAGGTCCCCTTCAGGGGAAAGGCAGGCGCTGGGGACGGTGAGTGTTGAGTAGGAAGAGCCCAGGCCTAAGGCCCATCCACCCCTGTCCCTGTCTCCCAGAAGGACCACCCAGATACAGAAGAGACAGGAAAGCGTGAGACATGAGGCAAGCACATCCCGGTCAGCCCAGACGACCCCTCACATCCCAAGAAGCCACAACCTGAGACCTGCTCACCCACAAGCCTCCACCTCTCACTCCTGGTTTTCCCAGGGATGTCTTCTGGGACCATCCTACTTCAAATGATATTCCCGGGTGTCTAGATAGCTCACTCAGGTAAGAGTGTGACTCTTGATTTCCACTCAGGTCACGAGCTCACAGTTTGTGAGTTCAAGCCCTGAGTCAGGCTCCATACTGACAGACTGGAGCCTGCTTGGGGTTCTCTCTCTCCCACCCCCCACCCCCCCCACCCTTCCCTCACATGTATGTGTGCTCTCTCTCAAAATAAATAAACTTAAATAAATAAATAAAATGCCATCCCCACCGCAGAATTCCTTCCCTATCCTCATTCCGTTTTATTTTCATCCATAGCACCTGTTATCGGACATAATGCAGTCAACTTACTTGCTTCTTATCCACCTTCCCCCATGAGATGAGGCCTGCAGTCTGGTTATTCATGCTGTACCCCCAGGGCCTGGGGGAGGGCCTGATACACAGCAAGGATTTGTGGAATGAATGAGTGGTTCCCTGACAGTGGGTGATTCTGCAACCAGTAAAACCATGTTGTGGAACACCAGAAAACATTGTTACTGCATTACCACGTGAAATAAGCAAACTCTAAGCAAAAAAATAAATCTGGCAGCACATACCCCAGCCCATTAGCCTTAGTTTCTTCCAAGGTAGTTTTTATTTTCCTTCTTCTCATTTTTCTGATTTCTCTAAGACTTATTGCTTATTTTGAAATATGTGTCGCAGTTGAGGAAAAATTATTTATAGAAGCCAGTAAATACGATCTGCTCTGGCTAGGTGCTCAGAGTAGACTCTGGTCTCTGTGTCCCCTCCTCAATGGACACTTGAGCTCCTGTGTATTGGGTGGAGGTATCTAGAGTACCCTCTTCTGTGGGGCTTGAGCCTCCTAAGTAGCTGCCGCTTTGTAAAGCGATGTCCCTTTTGGCAACAGCAGAAATCCTGCAGTTATGATGCTATGAGGTTAACATCTGGCAGGAAGGCCCTTTTAACGTGAGAGTATAACAGGCTACAGAAGATGATCTGAGAGGCTTGGTGAGTCATCTGTGCCCAGACAGCACAAACGGCAAATGCAAAGAGCAGGGCCACACCACTACTAGACACCGCACTGGGCTGTCTGTCCAGGGCAGTCTGCGTGGACCATTGCTGCTGCCCCTGTTGACAGAGCTATTGTCCTCCTCACCCCAACAAGACAGCCACAGCATCTTAAGAGGAGGAGCATCTCAGAAGACCTGGCTGTCAACTCAACACATACCACTCTCCACAGTTAGGAGGGTAAGTTACCATGCCTGTCTCTTTGCTTATTTCTGGGGAATGCTTGTCCTCAGGGAGGGGCCACCTGGTTAGAGGGGAAAAGACCTGATTTTAGTCCTATCTTTGGAGCCAGGGAATGAGTCTTTAATGTGAGAAAAACAGCGCTAAGTTGAAAAAAGTGGAGGAGAGGATACAATGATAACAAAACAGGTTCCTGCTCGGAGTCCTGAGACAGAAAATATCAAGGGGAAGGGGAGCGCTAACTTACATGGGGGATCAGGGAGGGCTTCTTGAGGGGATTACATTTAATTGGGGCCTGGAGGACCAGCAGGAGTCATTCTTTCCCTCCAATTTTGAATAAAACCTCTGTTCCTCAGGGGACTGGGGCACCTTGCTCCACTCCCTCACCTACCCCCTTGCGTACTACACTGCAGCCAAGCTGGCGTTCTCTCTGTTACTCAAATTAGCCAATGCCATTCTGATGCACTTTCCTTTGCTTACAAGGGCTTAGCAAGGCCTGTCAGCCACCAGGTTTCAGTTCAAATGTTAACTTCTTGCAGAGACCTTCCCTGCTCACCTACAGCCACCCCTAACTCTTTAACTCTCACAAACCTATCCTCTTGGTTCATTTTCTTCATAGCCCTTGAAATCATCAAAAACTATTTTCTCAGAGCACCTGGGTGGCTCGGTTAAGCATCCGTCTCTTGATTTCAGCTCAGGTCAAGATCTCACGGTGGTGGGATTGAGCACAACTGGGCATGGAGCTGGCTTAATTAAGATGCTCTTTCTCTGCCCCCTCCCTCACTCGATTACACTCTCTCTCAAAAAAAATTACTTTCTTGTTTGTTGCCTCTATTGCATTAATGCCTCACTTCTATTACAACAGATGCCTCATGAGGTCAGGGATGTTACCCCTTCACTGCAGTATCCCCAGCACTAGAAGGGTCCTCAGGACAAGGTAAGTATGCCAGTTGTCCGAATGCTAGTTGTCCAATGAATGAGGCAACTCCGCGAAGAGGGGGCGGGGGCGAAGAACCGCACAGGGTATAAAGCAAGGGCGTCGGGCTGACAATTGGTTGGAAAACGAGGGTGCAGGGGAGAGGCAGCGCATGGGGTGGCCAGCCGGCACGAGCTGCTCACGAGCGGGTGTGCTCAGGCAACTGCAGGCGCGAGGGGGACGCAACCCGGACAGAACCGGTCCTCCCAGGTCTCCCACCACTGCAGCCTCAGCTCTGCGCAGCCACCCAGGCTCTGCGGGACCGGCCCGCACACTTGCCGCGCCAGCCGGTGGGAACCGGACTCCAGACCCTCCCTAAGGCCCAGAACGAAGGAAAAACGAGGGGGCGGCGCCGGCTGCAGGTCAGCGCCCCGCGGTGCTCAGCGCGGCCTCTGTGCGGACCACAGCCTCAGCCAGGCCGGGTTCAGAGAACCGCACTCACCCCACTCCGGTCCCCGCCCCGCGGCCAGGACCTACTCACCCTGGGCCACTATCCCGGACCGCGCGCAGAGGGCGCCGGGAGCAGGCGGTCCGGTTCCGGCCCGCCCCCGGAAACGGGTCTCAGCGCCGCTCTAGGAAGCTCGGAGGACCACGCGCCTCGGTGGGCGCCTTTTGGCTCCTACGGCGCGAGGCTGGTGATGGAAGAGGGCCGCTGAGGGCGGGGCGCTGTTCTGGACCTGATCTCCCGTGAACCCCCAAATCCGAGGGGCGAGCCCGCTGCGGGAGTCGGGGATCCCGGCGCAGAGCCCCCAAGCCTGAGAGCAGACGCGTCCACGCGAGACCTCGAGAAAGGCCAATGGAAAAGTCGAGCATCATTCCAGACGACCGGGTGCTGAGGCAGCGTCCTTTCTCTTTCAACTTTTTGTTGTTAGATAATTATAAAATCATGCAAGTTGCAAAGGCAGTACAGAGAGGTCCTGTGTATCCTTCACCCTCTTCCCCTACAGTTGAAAAACCTTCTCTACGATCGTGTCTTTCAAACTTTTGTGACACAGTAAAAAATGCTTTACAGTGTGACCCAGCACACGCACAAATCTATGCTTATGAATAAATGCTTACACATATAGTAATTTTAAAAGAACTTAAGCAAAACTATTTAGTCTTATGCGATGAAATCTCGTATATTTTTCTTTAAATGTTTTCTTATTTTTATAAAGGGGAGGGGGGACAAAAGCAGAGACCACCTTTTTGAAGAGGGACACAATAGCCAAAATCTACAAGGCAGCAAAGGAGGCATCTATATTTTAAATATTTTTAATGTTTATTTATTTCTGAGAGAGAGAGAGAGAAAGAGACAGAGTGCGAGTGGGGGAGGATCAGATAGAGAGGGAGACACAGAATCCGAAGAAGGCCCTAGGCTCTGAGCTGTCAGCACAGAGCCTGACCTTGGGCTCGAACTCACAAGCCACTCACAAGCCGTGAGATCGTAACCTGAGCTACCCAGGGGCCCCGGGAGGCATCTATATTGCAAGTAATTGGCATCATACAAACTACATTATCTGAAAATAAGATATTACATTTAGATATGGCTAAATAGTTTAAACAAATATGCTTAGAAACTAAACAGCAACCTGCAAAATAACTCACGGGAGGAAGAGAAAATCATACTTGGAATTGAAAGAAAATGAAAATACTTTGCAGGATACAAATAAATTTACATATATATACAGGCATACCTTGGAGATATTGCAAGTTTGGTTCCAGACCACTGCAATAAAGTGAATAATGACAATGAAACAAACCAAACGAATTTCTTGGTTTCCCAGTACATAACAAAGTTATGTTTATGCAGTAGTCTATTAAGCATGCAATAGCATTAGGTCTAAAAAAGCAACATACATACTTTAATTTTAAAATATTTTATTGCTAGGGGTGCCTGGGTGGCTCAGTAGGTTGAGTGTCTGACTCTTGATCTCATGGTTTGTGAGTTGGAGCCCCACATCAGGATCCACGTTGACATCACAGAGACTGCTTGGGATTCTTTCTCTCCCCTCTCTCTGCCCCTCCTCTGCTTAAGCTTGTGCTCTCCCTCTCAAATAAATAACTTATAACTATATGTATATGTATATATATGTATATGTGTATGTATATCTATATCTATATCTACGTTGCTAAAAAATGCTAACCATCATCTGAGCTTTCGGCAAGTCCTATCACTGATCACTATAACAAATAATAATGAAAAAGTTTAAAACATTTCGAGAATTACCAAAACGTGACAGAGACATAAGTGAGCAAATGGTGTTGGAAAAAGGGCACCAACAGTCTTGCTCAATTCAGGGTTGCCACAGACCTTTAATTTGTAAAAAACACAGTATCAGCAAAAAATAAAATGAGGTATGCCTGTTTACATACACTTAGAACCTTTCAGCGCATATATGCAGATACTAAAAACATGAATGAAAGAACTGATTCTTCTTTTTTTCACTTAAATTTTGTTTGGTTTGTCTCAACATGTATATTTTCCTCATTTTTGTTTTGCTTTGGATATTTATATATAAGAATTATCCTTTACTCCAATTTTACCCCAGGTATTAGCTGGGCTCCCCTTTTCTGCTTGGAGGTACGGAGTTGGACACCACCCCTTCCACAGCTTTTGGAGGTCTAAAGACATCCCAAGAATTTTTACTAGTTTTCATGCACACTTACAAAAAAACAGTATTTTTAAAAGTAGAATACATAGGAAGGAGTTACAAATACCTTTTGCATACTGCCAGATGAATTTTCACACCCTGAATATCCTGTGAAGCTAGCACCCATGTCAACAAGCTGATTTTGTCTGGGTACCTCAAAGCCTCCTAGGGCTCTCTTCGGGTCGCTCTCAAAACACCTCTCTGGTTGGTGTCCAAGTGTGTCCACTCTGACTTCTCTAGCCCTGATGACTTTTGTAGGCATACTTTATGTCCTTGGTGTATATCCACTCACTTAACTCCCACAATAACCGTATGAAAGACAGTATTATTGTTCCCACACGAAAGAATAGAAGCATAGTGTTGTTATTTGCCCGAGGGCAGCTGATGTGGGGGCGGGGAGCCAAGTGCAAAAAGACAGAAGAGAGTCGTGGTCGTGCATGTTTAAACCAAATTACTCTTGGGGCGCCTGGGTGGCTCAGTCGGTTGAGCGTCTGACTTCAGCTCAGGTCATGATCTCGCGGTCTCGCGGTCCGTGAGTTCGAGCCCCGTGTCGGGCTCTGTGCTGGCAGCTCAGAGCCTGCAGCCTACTTTGGATTCTGTGTCTCCCTCTCTCTCTGCCCCTCCCCAGCTCATGCTCTGTCTCTCCCACTCTCAAAAATGAATAAATGTTAAAAAACAAAACTTTAAACCAAATTACTCTTGTGTGTACATGACAAAAAAAAATATTTAAAAAGCAACTTTAAAAGAAAATAAAGAACTAAGAATAAAGTTTGAAATGCTGGGAAGAGGTAACCTTGGATGGCATGGGAAAGGTGGCTGGCTCACCAGCATGAGCAAAGGCAGATGGGCCCCTCTTGAAGGCTTGAGAACCCCCATGCCCAGTGTGGCTGCCCCTGGAGAGGTCCCCATCATCAGGTGACCCAGATTTGTGGAGTCCCTGCTGTGTGCCGGGCTTGGCGGCCCCTCACATGGGGACTAACATTCAGGCTAGCGAGATGGAGGCAAGTCAGAGATCTCTGGACTTTGAAGGGGGAGGGCACCAGCCAGGATCCCCATCTCTGCAAGAACAGATGCGCTGAGCTTGAGGCAGGGGCACAATAAATATCAGGCAAGTGTCTGCACCTCAGAGAGCCCCAGAACTGGCTGCCCTCCCTTAAGTCAGTCCATGCCTGCCATCTCCAGGTGGGCCTTCAGGAGGAAGCATCCAAGCAAGCAAGCCTCCCCCCGCCCCCAACTGCACTTCTTGGGGCTTCCCTGGGCCCAGAACCTTCACTGGGGGCTCACAGCTGCCATTCATCCCCTGGAACGCTTGGGCTGGCATTACTGACCATCTGCCTATGGCAAGGCTCTGAACACATGTCCTGCAGTAGGCCTGGTTAGCCACCTTCTGGCTGCATTGAGCTCTAGGGCAAAGAGAAAGTGGGGGCCCTCCTCCACCATATCTCATCCCAGAGATCTGAGACCTTCTTAGGGACCACATAGCCTGAGTGTCCAAGTACCGTCCCCACCTCCCTGCCACTCCCTGTGCCTTTCTGGTCCTCTGAGCCTATCCTGGGCTGACCTCAAAACCCCTCACTCTGCCCCAAGGAGGCCCAGGTGCCCCTTGATGAGGTTTTTTGGGGTGATAATGGGGTTCATGGGGTTAGGAGCCAACAGCCAAGAAAGAATTCTTGAGATGTCTTTGGTGCAAAAAGGTAATTTTATTAAAGCACGGGGACAGGACCCGTGAGCAGAAAGAGCTCTCCTGGGAACCATGAGAGACTGGTTATACCATGGAGTCAGGGGAGGTAGAGTCCAGGGGAAGTTCCCAAAGAGATTTTCATGTGCTAGAGAAGACTCACAGGATACTGGAGGCCTAGCTATTGTCAAACTAAGGTTGTTTTTCCCTCTAGCAAAGCATTACCATTAAGACAGTAGGGAGTTCAAGGAGAAACATTTTACTCTGCCTGCTGCAAGTATTTGCCAATGGGCTGTGGCTTATAAGGAAATTTAACTTTATCTGCCATTTCCTTCTGCCTTTGTTTCCCATATCACCCTCAGCCCCTGGCCCTGCCAGGGCTGCGATGCCTCCTGAGTCCCCAACCCTGCTGACCCAACTGTTGCCTCTCTTGGGGCCTCACGAGTCCCCTCTGCTTCTTCGCTTCAGCATGTGGCCACGTGGCCCCCTTCTTACTTTCTCACGATGTCATTCTTGTCACCGCCCCTCCAAGGCCTACCTGACTGCACTGCTGCTAGCAAACACCCTACTGCAAAGTCCTGAGCGCAAGTCTCTGCCCATTGGGACCCCTGTCCTCACTCCCCTTACCTTGCGACCTCTCCCGCTACTGGTCTCCCCTGCACACCCACAGCCCTAGTCAAGAAGCTCTACCTGGACCTGCCTGTGGGCAGTTCTCACTCTGTGTGACCCCCAGGTCTTACCCCTGGCACCCTTTCCTGAAGGCTCCTCCCACTCCTCTGGGGCGGAACTCCGGAAAGTCCTCACTCAGCAGCATACGCCCAGCTGGGGGATCCCTGCCCTGGCAGACTTGATCTTTGTCTCCAGCTCACACTCCAAGGGTCCCCCACCAGCTGTTCCCTTTCTCAACTCCAACCTCACCCACCCCTCCCTATAGGGTTCTGAGCAGGCTCATCCTGTTCCCTCACCTCAGGGTCATTTGTCCAGTCTCCCTTTCCTCATTCTCGCAGCGGTGACATGGTTCACTCTCTTCTTCTCCCCCTTCCCAAGCCCCCAGTTCTGCCCTCTCCATTTCCTGGCCTCACTTTCCCTCCTCCACGTGCCCGGGAGGGAGTGGTGTAGGGAGCAGGAGGGCGACACTCCTCCTCCCCGGAGGTCCCACCATCCCAACTGAAACTCCCGCACCTCTACTGTCGCCCAGTCTGTCCGTGGCAGCCTCCTCGACCGTCGCCAACCATGCCCTGCCCGGGTCGTCCAAGCAAAGACCAGGGTGCCCCCGTCTCTCTCCCCAATACCCACATCCGGGTACGGCCACTCTGACCTCTCCGAAAACCTATCAGTGCACAGAGTCGCAACGTGCCCAGAACGGCCGCACCCGCGGTGGTTGAACATTTGCTATTTTTCGTCCAGACCCCCGTCTTCTGTAAGCCACCACGTTCCCCCAAACGGTCCACCCATTTTAAAAGGGGGCCCACAACCCTACAAGGAAGGGCCTCACCCTAGAAAGCGGCCCTTGCCCTAGACGGGAGCCAGTAACCCTGCAAGGAGCTCTAGCTATATAAGGGGGCATTCACCAGGCCAAGAGAGGACCCCTGCGACTCCGCGCCCGGAGTAAGTCGCTCTATCCGGGTCCGCGTAACCCTGGAAAGTCACCCAACCTCTCGGGCGGGGGGGGGGGGGGGGAGTCTCCTCGGCCGCTCAGTGGGCGACGCTCGTCCTCCGTGAGACTTCTGTGAAGTCCGGACATCCCTCCCGCCTCCTCCCGGGCCCCGTCCACGGGGACCCCGCTGCAAGAGATCCGGTCACCTGCGTGACCTGGCGCCAGGCGGCTGGGTAAGGGCCGCGGGCACCCGCGCGATGACTACAAATCCCGGCGTGCACTGGGCTCACGGCCGTGCCGGAAGGTCAAGGGGCTCTCGGCCCCGCCCCGGAAGATAAGGCCGCTCTCCTCCGCTGTGTCTCCTCTTCCGGCCGCGCTCGGCAGCAGGTAGGACGTGTATGTGGCGTGGCGGCTCTGGCATTATCCGCCGCCATCCGCTGCCCTGGGGTCAGCTAGGGACCCCGGCGGGATTCCTGAGAGAGAGCTGGGGTGCAGGGCCAGGGATGGGGGTGGGAAAGGGTCGGGACCTGGAGGGAGGATCCTGGGGACCTGGGACCCTGAAGCTAGGGTGGTGGGGCTGCCTGGGCCGCCCGGGCGCTGACCGTAAGCCGCCTCCAGACAGCCGCCATGGGCCGCGTCATCCGTGGGCAGAGAAAGGGCGCCGGCTCGGTGTTCCGCGCGCACGTCAAGCACCGCAAGGGCGCTGCGCGTCTGCGAGCCGTGGACTTCGCTGAGCGACACGGCTACATCAAGGGCATCGTGAAGGTGCGGGGATCCCGTGCGGGCGGGTGGGGACACGGGGCGCCCCGCCGGGACCCGCCACTCATGCCACCTCGGCCCGCAGGACATCATCCACGACCCGGGCCGCGGTGCACCCCTCGCCAAGGTAGTCTTTCGGGATCCGTACCGGTTCAAGAAGCGGACGGAGCTGTTCATCGCTGCTGAGGGCATCCACACCGGCCAGTTCGTGTACTGCGGCAAGAAGGGTAAGCTTCGCGGACGCCTGGGTTGCCCGTCTCTTAAGCGTCGGATTCTTGATTTCGGTTCAGGTCTTGATCTCGGTTGGAGGCGTCGAGCCCCGCGGTGGCCCTGACGCTGACAAGTGTGGAGCCTCCTTGGGATTTTCTCTCTCCTCCTCTCTCTGCCCCTGACTCGCTTGCGCGCACGTTTTTGTTTTTACTTTTGTTTTTCTTCTCAAATTAAAAAAAATTTTTTTTTTTTTTTTTTAAAAGGGTAAGCTTTGCGTGTGGTGTGGAAGGTCGAGATGGGGAGGGGATTGGACCTGTGGTTGCTGGGAGGAGGGTTACATCGTAAGTCAGGAGGAACATCCAGGCAGAAGTCTCACTTAGAGCTGTTTGGCTAAACACACGAGAGGGGATGCCCAGAGAGCTGTGTAGGAGGAGGCTGGATGTTGTGGGCTGTGCTGGCCTTCTTGGGGATTTGGGTTTGCATTGCTTCCGATCAGCAGTAGTTAAGGGGGACTACTTTGCTGTACTGACCTATGGTGCTTCTTGCAGCCCAGCTCAACATAGGCAATGTGCTCCCGGTGGGCACTATGCCCGAGGGCACTATTGTGTGTTGTCTGGAGGAGAAGCCTGGTGACCGGGGCAAGTTGGCCCGAGCCTCCGGGAACTACGCCACTGTCATCTCCCACAATCCAGAGACCAAGAAGACTCGAGTGAAGCTGCCTTCCGGCTCAAAGAAAGTAATTTCTTCAGCCAACAGAGCTGTGGTTGGTGAGTGGCAGGCAGCAGTTGAACACTGTGTGCCTGTGAAGTCAACAGCTAGAGCTGGGCTTTGGGACTTGTTGGTCAGACTTGTCTGTAGTGTGGCCTAATCTGCCCTTCCGTGATTCCTGCTGTCATGTCCATGTAGTTAAGAGCTTTTTCAGGGATGTGTAACTTTTTTTAAGCTACTAAGAAATGCTTTAAGGAAGATTTGAGCCCTGGTTCACTTTGCTGTTTGGGCAACATTTTTTTATTCTCGTGGCAAACCCAAGGGATGCTGTTGAGTGTATGTTTACTACGAAGTAAGCAAAATTGGCCAAGATGCGAGTGTCAGGCTGGGTTAGCCATCCTGTTGGTGTTTGGAGGTTAGATTGATCCGCTCCGACACAGCAAAGTGGGAGCTTCCCTGGAGAATCATGGGTTGAGGTCGACATTACAGATGACGTGGGGAAAGGCTTGGCTTGGCTGCCTGAGAAATCCAGAAAAATTTAATGTTGGCTACTGGGTTGTGAAGGGTCTTAATGCTCAGTGGTAGTTTTGGGGCGTTAATGAAATTTTGGGAACTGTGTGATGGTGTAGGACTGTAGTGAGAGGGTGGTTGGTGTGGGGGTGGGGTACTGGCAAGGATGCTCAGAGCCTGATAGGGCCCTGAAGTTCTGGGAGGGAGGGTATGGTGCACCTCCCTCAGGTGCCTGATTTCCCCAACAGGTGTGGTGGCTGGAGGTGGCCGCATTGACAAGCCCATTCTGAAGGCTGGGCGTGCTTACCACAAGTATAAGGCAAAGAGGAATTGTTGGCCACGTGTGCGTGGTGTGGCCATGAATGTAAGTAACCCAGAAATCGGGCAGTTGGGGTGTTGAGAGATTTGGGGGCTGGGAGGCTGGATGGACAGGTGCTTTCCTGGAGTGTCTCCTCTCTGTGGTAGAGGGTACGTAACGTGAGCCTTTTTTGTGTTACGGTTTGTTGGCACATGTCAGTTGATCCTGCTCTTACCAAGTCCTCAGGTAGACGGGGTCCACATCCCTATGTTAATACCACTTTTTTCTGCTTGCAGCCTGTGGAGCATCCTTTTGGAGGTGGCAACCACCAGCACATTGGCAAACCCTCTACTATCCGCAGAGATGCTCCTGCTGGCCGCAAAGTGGGTCTTATTGCTGCCCGCCGGACCGGGCGTCTGCGGGGAACCAAGACTGTGCAGGAGAAAGAAAACTAGGGACGAGGAGCTCAATAAAATCTGTCCTTTTGCCACTAAGCTGTGCTTGCTTGTGGTTTCAGAGGGAAGGGTCTTTGCCGGGAGGACCTCCATGGAGCTCTTTGTGTAAGGAGAAGGAAGATGAAGTTAGATGCACCAGTGAACAGTGAAAGCTCTGGAAAGAAGAGGTGGGGTGCTAGGGATCTTCACACCTTGATTCCTGGAAACTACTGTGCCGTGCACTACACAGAGCAGAGAATTCTGCCCACATCTGTGTTAACTTCTCTCGAGTGTTTGGAGGATCTAGGTCAGGGTATGGATTCTTTGGGGTGAGAGTGGTGCTCCTGAAGCTGCAGGCTGGAGAGCCAGGAAGCCATCCTACAGTGGGAAGCCAGGACCAGGATAGGTTAGTTTCTCAGGACAAATGGGCTCCCTGTTTGGCTTATGGTACCTTGTCCCAAACTTTTGACAGTTCATCAAAGGTGGTAGATCCAAGGCAGATAATGCTGAGCCAGTCCGGCGCAGAGATGGTAATGGCAGCCTCAGAACCAGGACACTTGCTTCCCAGAGCTCCCTGCCCCAGTGGTTCCCTTTGTGAACCTGTGTAAAAAGCAGGGGCTGCAGCCCTCTGTAAGTGATACCTTGAAGCAGGAAGGCTGGGGGCAGAGAGGTGGGTGGCTGTTTGAAGTAGAACACTCCTTGTACGGACCACGGGCAGGAAGGCAAGGGACTGAGAGTTCCTGGGGACCATCTCCCAGAGTGCATCAGAACCAGTCACCTCAGGGTTGTTTCGAGAGGCTGTGTGCAGTCAGGCGTCTCCCACCAGAGAGCAGACCTTTTTGTTGTTGCCAGGTGGCTTCTTGGTGGGGTCTGCACTTGTCTCTAGCATGAACCTTGCCCACAGGTCTTGCTTTCCCGGTCTCCACTGGCCTCTTGACCACCCACCACACCTAGGCAGTGAACCTAGCAGGGCTAGCCCTTGGTAGTGGGTAGAACATACAGGAGGCTGGGGTTTCCTCTTTAACGAAAGAGGGCTAGTCTTGGTCACCTGATCTGTAGAATAACCTGCCTGCCACTGCTTTCCCCTTCTGGATAAAGTGGTCTGGATCCTTGGCCAAGAAGTGGCCCCAGGGAGGCTTTGTTCTACTCGCAAGCACCAGGGAACCCCTTATCCCAGGTAGAGTGGACGCAGCTTGCGTTCAGTGTGCTGAACTAAAGGGGCTCTAACCAATAAGCATCTTTCTTGGTCGTCACGTGGCTTCTCTGCCATTCTCTGTAAAGGAAAGGACCTGTTCTTTTGTTGGTGGCAGTGCCTTGAGGAATTACTAGAGAGCTTTCCCCTGAAAATTGCTGTAGTTTATTAATCTTCGAAATGGGTTCCTAAGCCTCCCCTTGCCTCGGATCTGAAGCTTCGGGGTCATGGTTCCAGGCTGCCACCCAGTGGCAGCGCTCCCGGCTTCCGGCACGGAGTTTACAGTTCCTTAAGGAGACTACAGAGACGAGGAGTCCGTTTCCCAGAGCGGCCCCAGGGTACCTCCGGTTTCGGACGCGGGGTGGGGAGGTCACTTCCGGTTGGGTTGCCGTGCTGCCGCGGGTGGGGCTGTTAGGGCCTGGCCCGGCGGCGGCTCCTCTGCGGTGCTGAGGTGAGTGTGGCTGGGTGGGGGCGGCGGTGACCGCGAGGTCTCCCGGGCGCGGGGTGCCAGCGCTTCCCTGTAGCAACGCGATGCTCGGGCCGGGGCCCACCCCGCTGTCGACGACCTTTCCCGCCCGGCGTCCCTCGGGCAGGCTCCCTCCCCACTCTCGGAGTCCTCACGAAAAGCCCTGTTCCTGCTCCGGCGTTTTCCGATGGGTCCCAAAGCCCGACTGGTGTCCTCCCCAAGCCTGGCGTCCCGCTCTCCGATCGCCCTGGCCGGGAGTCATTCCTTGCCGGGCCCCTGCCCCGCCCGAGACTCCCCTTCCCGGGTTTTATGACTCCGGGAGCCTCGGCGTCTCTCCACCGCATTCCTCTTCCCAGGTCGCCCTAGAGGGCTGCGTCCCCGGATGCCCGGGACCCTCATGGCCTGGTGACTCGAGGCCCTCTCCTTGCCAGCTCCTCTCCACCTCGCAGACGGTAAGCCAGCTCTCCAAATAAACCCCGCTACCACAGCCCCCGGCTTGAGCCGAGTCTTTCCCTCGCATGTGGGTCCAGGTTGTATTCCCCACTCCTCCCCAGCCCACCCCCCCCTCCCCCGCTTCTCCACTGAGTCGTCCTGTTCCCTGTCCCTAGCCCCATCTCTCTCCTCACCGGGTCTCTAGCTTCGGTCAGTTAATGCCAAAACACACTCTTTCTCCTCGGCTCTTGTCCTTCCCATTTACCATCCCCCTTCCCGTGCCCCTCGCTTCCCTCTTGCCTTTAGCAATTCCCCGAAATGCCTGCCCCACCGATGTACCTTCCTAACCATCCTCTTTTGCCTCTGGCGCTCCAAGGACTTCTCTTAACAGCCACGTTTTTTGGGTTTGTTTTTTTTTTTGAAATTTTTTTAATGTTTGTTTTATCTTAGAGAGAGAGACAGACAGACAGACAGACAGAACGTGAGTGTAGGAGGGGCAGAGAGAGGGAGACACAGAATCCGAAGCAGGCTCCAGGCTCGGAGCTGTCATCACACAGCCCGATGGGGGCTGGAACCCACAGACTGCGAGATCATGACCTGAGCTGAAGTCGGACGCCCAACTGACTGAACCACTCAGGCTCCCCTAGCAGCCACGTTTTTATGTGTCTTCTTAGAGGCCTCTATTCAAGGTCAGGAACTGAAGACATTTTAAAAAATTATTTAAAAAAATACACCATGCTTTTGTGCTTTGAAAACATTAAAACAAATCTTTTTTAGAGAAAACTTAAAAATATGGAGAATAGATTAGCAAACCCTATAGCAAACCCTAGTGACTGGGTTTGCCACGTGTATTTCAAGCTTTCAATTTTTAAAAAATACATTATTTATTTGTTTTAAACAATCTCTATGCCCCATGTGAGGCTTGAACTTGTGTCCCCAAGGTTAAGGAAGCAGCATACTATAGGGACTGAGCCAGCCAGGCGTCCCCCCCTCCTTTTTTTTTTTTTAAAGTAGACCCCATGAGAGTCTTGAACTGGAGCTTGAACTCATGACCCTGAGAGGTTAAGAGTTGCATGCTCTACTGACTGAGCCAGCCAGGCGCTCCTAGTTTTTGTTTTTTTGTTTTTTTTAAGAAAGCTGTTGAAGTGAAATTGCCCTTAGAGGCAGGGTCCCCAGTCCCATTTGCTTCCCTAAGCAACCCTTAGTTTGGACATACTTTCAGCAGTTTTTTATTTTGTTTTAGTTTTATGGAGGTGTAATTGACAAACAGGAATTGTGGAAGTTTTAAGTGTACACTTGATGTTTTGATACAGGTGTCCCTTGTGAGATAATCACATCCAGCACCTCACATAGGCACCATTTGCTTTTTTTGTTTTCTTTTTTTCGTTTTGAGGGAGAGTGAGCACTAGGAGGGGAGGGGCAGAGAGAGAGGGAGAGAGAGAATCACAAGCATGTTCCTTGCACAGAGCCCGATGCAGGTCTCAATCTTAGCAGTGAGATCGTGACTGGAGCTGATATCGAGTCAGATGCTTAACCTACTGAGCCACCCAGGTGCCCTTTTTTTGTTTTTTCTGTGGTGAGGATATTTAAGATCTACCCTCTGAGCAAGTTTCAGAGTTACGATACAGTCATGTTAACTGTAGTCGCAGTGCTGTATGTTGTATCTCCAGAACTTACCCATCTAGCGCAACTCAGAGTTTGTACTCTGGTGGATATGTCTCCATTTTTCCCAACCCCCAAACCCTGGCAGCCAAACCATTCTACTCTCTGCTCCTGTGATTTGGGCCCTTAGATACCCCGTGTTAGTGAGATCATGTAGTATTTGTCCTTCTGTGTCTGGTTTATTTCACTTAGCATGATATTTTCCGGGTTTACCCATGTTGTAGCAAATGGCAAGATTTCATTCTTTGTGGCTGAGTCACATTCCGTTGTGTATACGTACCACATCTTGTGTCCCTACATCTATCGTTGGACACTTAGGTTGTTTCCTTGTCTTGCCTATTGTGAATAATGCTGCAGTGACCATGGGAGTGCAGATCTCTCTTTCAGGGAGTGATTTCATTTCCTTTGGATAATATAACAAGATGTGGGATTGGTGGATCATGTGCTAGTTCTATTTTCAATTTTTTGAAGCACCTCTGCGTTGTTTTCCATAATGGCTGCCCCAATTTACGTTCTCACCGACAGTGCACAAGGGCTCCCTTTTCTCCATATCCTCACCAGCACTTATCTTTTGCTTTTTGATAATGCTCATTGTGACAGGTGTGAGGTGATAACTCATTGTGGTTTTATTTGCAGTTCTCTAGTGACGTTGAGCACTTTTTCATGTACCTGTTGGTCATTTGTATGCTTTGAGGGAGAAATTTAGGTTCTTTGCCCATTTTAAGTTGGGTTTTTGGTTTTTAACCTGTGGAGTTGTGTGAGGTCTTTATATATTTTAGATCTTGGTTCCTTATCAGATACATGGTTTGTAAATATTTTCTCCCATTCCTTAGGTGCCTTTTCACTCTGTTGATTATTATTTTGCTGTCAACACATTTTCTTATACCTTTACATACCCACTACAGTTTTTGTGTTTAAAAGTCTGCATACCGTACATTATGTACTATTGATATTCTACACTTAACAGTTTCATTCAACCTTATAGCTTTGTATTGCCTCTGACATTGATGTGGTTCATTTCTTTCAATCGCTGTGACCGTGACTGTTCCCTGATAGTAGATACTGAAGTTTCTGATTTTGGGGTGTTTTTTTGTTTGTTTGTTTTGGTACACGCAGCCACATGGTAACATTCTTGTGTATCTTGTTGTGTGCATTAGCAAGAGTTTTTATAGGGCACATACCTAGAATTAGGTTTCCTGACTGAATTTACAGGGTTTCAGCTCTTCCAGGTGGTGCCAGGTGGATTTCCAGAGTAACTGTACCAGTTTATACTCCCACAGGACCCTGAGAATCTCATTGTTCTTTATGTCTTCAACATTTGATATTGCGAAGCATTTTATATTTTTCCCAAACTGTGGGGAGAGAAGTCTTGAATTTGCATTTCTCCAATTCTCAATGACGTTGAAGATCGTTTCAAATGTTTAATGGACTCTTTGATTTCATCATCTGTGACATACCAAGTCATTCTGTGTTTAGTTTCTTAAATGAATGGTCTTTTCCTTTGTGTGTGTGTGTGTGTTTTAAGATATATTCTGTGTATCTTTTTTTATGTATTATGTCTGCAAATATCTTTCACTCTGCATCTTGTCTTTTAATTTTGTGTTTTGTACAGAAAATTTTTGGAGTAAAATTAAGCAACTTTCCCTCTATGGACTGTATTTTGTGTATTATTTTCCTAGAGTAGCTGTAATTTGAAAAAAAAAAAATATTTAGGTCTTCTATGTGCTTAAAATATATTTTTGTTGGCCATAGGAGGCAGGGATTGAATTTTATTTTCCTAAGGAAAATCAGTTGTGTTGGTACCATTATGAATAGCATGTCATTAACATATGCATGGGTCTGTTCCTTATCTTCTTTACTTTGCTTACACTTTGCTTTTATTACCGTAGCCTTACAGTAAGTCTTGATAAGTGGTAGGGCATGCCTCTGCCTACCTTAGTTCTTTTTTGGCATTGTCTTAGTTCATCGTGGATTATTTTGATATTTAGTCATTTTTGTCGGGTTTCGTGTTATGTCCTGTTGCAGTTTTGATTGCACAGAATTAATAGGTTTATTTGAGCAGAGTTGACATTTTTATGAAATCGAATCCTCCTATTTATGAATACTGTCTGTTTCTCCGTAGGTCTTTTTGATGTCCTTCAGTGAAGTTTTACCATTTTGTCCCTGGCATTTTGGACAACACTTGATGGCCATTGTTGAATGTATGGTATGTAGAGTTGTGTCCCTCACTTCATTTCATGTCATTTCATGTCATTTCATGTCATTTCATGTCATTTCATGTCATTTCATGTCATTTCGTCAGTAGGGGAGAGGGGCTAGGGGCAGAGAGAGAGAGAGAGAGAGAGAGGGAGAGGGAGAGGGAGAGAGAGAATCTTAAGCAGGGTCCATACTCAGCATGGAGCCTGACACAGGGCTTGATCCCACAACCCTCGAATCATGACAGCCCAAATCAAGAGTTGGGCGGTTAACTGACTGAGCCACTGAGGTGCCCCCCTCCCTGACTTTAGTATTTCTTTTTCTATCTTTTCTGTTGCATCCCCCTCATTGGACTTGCCAGATATTTGTTATTAGCATTCTAAAGGACCAGTGTTATTTTCTGTTTCTTTATTTTATGTATTTTAAAATGTTTACTTATTTTGAGAGAGGGAGAGAGAGAGCACACACAAGGGGGGTGCAGGGCAGAGAGAGGAGAGAGAGAAAGAATCCCAAGCAAGCTCCCACACTGTCAGTGTGGAGCCCATCTCGGGGCTCAATTTCACAAACTGTGAGGTCAGGTCATGACTCGAGCTGAAA
Organism: Panthera uncia; assembly: GCF_023721935.1. Classification (NCBI taxonomy): domain Eukaryota; kingdom Metazoa; phylum Chordata; class Mammalia; order Carnivora; family Felidae; genus Panthera; species Panthera uncia. Next base: position 128,615 of record NC_064812.1, on the reverse strand, counting down.
TCAAATCAGACTCTTAACCAGTTGAGCTACCCAGGTGCCCCAGATATTATTTTGTTTCTTTAAATTGAGTGGTGTTCTTTTTTTTTTTTTTTTTTTTTTAATCTTTCCTTGAATCCACTTTTCTCAGTCTGTGTCTAATTTCTTATTGAATGTTTAGATAGTTTATTTCAGTCTCTCTTATGCTAAAATAAGTGCATTAAGAATGCACATTTTTCGGGGCATCTGTGTGGCTCAGTTGGTTAAATGTCTGATTATTGGATTCAGCTCGGGTCATGATCTCTTGTTTGGTGAGTTCAAGCCCCTCGTTGGGCTCTGCACTGATGGTGCGGAGCTTGCTTGGGATTCTCTGTCTCCCTCTCTCTCTGTGTCCCTCCCCTGCTCGTGCTCTCTCTCTCCAAATAAATAAACATTAAAACAAAATTTTTAAAGAATGTATATTTTTTTGTTAGGTGGCCTTTGTTTCCATTTTTATGGTTTTCTGGAAAGGGGTACTTGTTTTTAGCATATATTTCCAGCATAACAGCAGTCTGGTGAGAGAATGTTTTTCCGAATGATGTCAGCCTTTGGAAGTTGTTGAAACTTTCATTGTTGCCTGGTTCGTGATGTTATTTTAATAGTTTTGGATGTGCATCTTGGAAAGTGTCTATTCTCTATGTTTTAAGTGGCAGTTCTCTACTCAGTCCTCTTGCTTCTGAGGGATATGTGTTAGAATCTCTCATTCCAGTGGAGCTTTGCCAGGTTCCTCTTTGCTGCTTCAGTTAGAGCATTGGCTTTCTACATTTGGATTTTGTTGGTAGATACATACATGTCTGTAATTACGTCTTTTTGGTGGGTTTTCCTTTTATTAACGTGTGTTGTTATTTTTGTTCCTATAATTTTTGCTTTCAGTTCTGTTTTAATTGGTTTAAGTAAATGCTGATCCACACATAGCAATGCATATTAAAAGCTCACAAATATCATGAATGAGGGGAAGAAGTCAGGAGTATAGACAGCTTATATTTCCTTTGATAAAAAACTCACCAGAGGCACAGCTGATCTGTGGTGGTGGCATTCAGGGTAGAGCTTCACTCTTGGGAGTTCAGGGAGGAAGCAGTGCCTGCAGGGGCAGGAGGGCTGACGTTGGTGCTGGTTCTGTGGGTGTGGGCCCTTGTGATTGCCCCCGGAGCTGTGTGTTCAGGATTTCTCAACTCTTCTTCATAAATGTCATATTTCAATAAAGAGCTTTAAAGGCAAAGAAAAGGTATATATCTTCTACAGCTTTATTTTAATTAGTGTTTGTTTAATCTGTCTTACATTCAGCCTTTGTGTTACTTTATTTTAGGTTATGTAGATGCGTTGTGTGCATCTGTTGGAGTCTTGTGCTTCTAGTAGGTGAGTTTAATTGTTTTATTTCTTATCGTTACTCATCCACTGAATTGTTTCTACTACTGTTGTATTTTTTGCCATCTGTACTTTGACTTTGTTCTATGCCTTCCATTGATTTTCTTTTTCTCTTTCTCCTCGATACTTAACGTGTTGTCTTTACTCTTTCATGTAAAGTGAATGGGTATCTCCGTCTTTCTCCTGAACGAGACAGCTTGGCGTGTCAGGGAGGTTGAGGGGAGCAGATGACCCGAGGAGTTGTGCACGTGTCTGTGTACTGGGTGCCAAGTTGGGCAGGGTCGCCCCAGGCAGGGAGCAGAGTCAGCCTGGGAGGCCAGCTGTGCCCTGATGGGGATGAACATGGTCCTGAAGGTGCCCACAGGAGAGGCCAGGCTGGGCCTCCACGTGTTCCTTTCTCTTCCCTCAGCACCAGTGTGGCTTACAGCTGACTTCCTCCCCTTGGAAGACCAGGGTGCCAGGCGATGGCAACTTTGCACCTGTCTGCCCTGCCCCAGGTGAGCATCCGTTTTCCCTGGGAGGTGTGAAGTCTCCACACAGGGCTTTCCTGCTTCTGCGGCCTCAGCAGGCACTGTGAGGCATGTCTGGTCTGGGGCGTTGAGCAGAGGAGGAGTGACCCTGGGATTCCCCCGGCCTTCCTTAGTTAGCTGGCTTAGCAGCCAAGGGCCCGGGCCACTCCCCTGGGTCATGCTGGGGGATCATTCCTGTAGCTGCCCCGTGCTGCTGCTCCTAGAATGCTTCTGCGGCACCTGCCCCCAGGGCCCCTGCTGAGTCGCACCTGGGCCTGCAGCAGCCCTTGTCATTCCAGGCTGAGGTGACCTTTGAGGACGTGGCCGTGCTATTCTCCCGGGAGGAGTGGGGCCGTCTGGGCCCTACTCAGAGGGGCCTCTACAGGGACGTGATGCTGGAGACCTACAGGAATCTGGTCTCCCTGGGTAAGGCCCCTCACTAGGATGCAGCTCAGGGAACAGCCCCGGGAACTGAGGGCTCAGCAGGGGTTGGGCTGGGGGCCTCTTCCCCCTGGTCCTGGGCAGGCCTGGTCTGCTAGAGGAGGGGTCAGGCAGGGCTGGGTCTGTGCTTCTGTCATCTGACTCTGAGCTCCCAGATAAGAGTGCCTCCTGCTCCAGACCCGAGACAGGTCCCTCCCCAGAGGGATTGTGTACCTTCCAAGAGGAGAGAGCCCTCTGCACTTTTGTTCCCTGTGTTCAATTTGCCTCTTTACGACTGCCCCCAGCCCTCCAGAGTGTCCAGACTCCCCATCACCCCACTTTGCCTGTGCTTCTCTTCCTGCCGCAGGAAGGAGATGTTGTGAGATCATGCTCAGTGCAGCCCTGTTCCTTGGCACCAACCCCAGGCCCTGTTTTCTTCTTAGGAGCTGGACGTGCAGGTCCCAAGCCTGGGGTGATCACACAGTTGGAGCGAGGGGATGAACCATGGGTCCTGGATGCACAGGGTGCCAAAGGGAAAGGGCGACCGAGAGTCAGTGTCTCAGGTGCGTGAAGGGGGGCCTCTTCCCCAACAGCTGCTGAACAGGCATCTGTTGGAGTCCAGGGTGTATGGTTAATGGTTCCGGAATTGAGAACAAGGTGCCTTGGGGCAGCATTATTCTGAGTACCTCATTGTGGTAATTCTTGAGCTGAATCTTCTAGGAGGGTGAGAGGGGGCATTGTTGGCAGAGGAGAAGAGGGAAGGGCATTCGGGTGTGCTGTGAGGGAAGGCTGGGTCCATGGGACCTCATGGAGCCCTGCCCTCCAGAGCTCATGCCCTGTGAGGAGGGTCAGGCAGGGCCATAGTATGGAGACCATCGCTTCATTCTCCTTTACTAAAATTGCCACTTGGCAACCACGGACCATTACAAGAAAGAGAGAATATGTCATCACCCAGATACCAGTGTGTTCCTACTCTCACCTTTCTTGTGCTGTTTCACGCCCATACGAATGCTGCTTCTTGACAGGGATGCAGTGCTCCCAAGTGTACTGCTGTCACCTCCTTTTTCACTCAGTGAGTGTCCATCTTTATGCACAAGTCACTGGTTTTGTTGGAAGTGCCAGTGGGAAGGGTGCTCTGTAGTTTCATTGCCATGAACAACTCTGATAAGCGTTATTTTGCACGTCTTGGTGATGTCCTAAGAAGCAACTCTTGGTTCAAAGGACTTGAATTTCTCTTTTGTAAATTTGTTTATTCAAATATAAATACTTCTAGAACCAGGGTAAATCTTGTTTATAACTCAGTGAATTTTTATAAAAATCCTCTTCCAGATCAAGATGTAGAACTTTTCTAGTTCCCTGGGAGCCCACTGGGCCTCCTGTCATTTCCCACTGCTCCTCACAGGACGCTTCTCTCTGACTCCTGGGGACCGCACTCTGCCCCTTAGCTCTGTGTCTTGTCTCACGCATCTGAACGTTGTGAGGGCTGCTGTGGTGTACTCAGTTTGTTCTCTTGCGTTGCCACATGATGTTCTGCCATGTGAATCTACCACAAATTATTTTCCTTTTTTTTTTTTTTTTAATTTATTTTGAGAGAGAGAGAGAGCAGGGGAGGGGCAGAAAGAGTGGGAGAGAGAGAATCCCAAGTAGGCTCCACACTGATGTGGGGCTCGAATCCACGAACTGTGAGATCATGACCTGAGCTGAAATCAAGAGTTGGATGCTTAACCGACAGCCACCCAGGCACTCCAAGATATTTTCCATTCTTGTTGACATTTGGTTGTCCCCGTTTTGGGGTCGTTGTGGATGTTTCTCTTGGTTCACAGAAAGTGCCTTTCTGGTGGTATGTTTCTGCAAGGGTAGTTGGTGTATGAATGTCTGGTCAAGGCAGGAAGGAGAGGAGGCTTGAGGGTATCAGGAAGGTATCAGGAACCATTCTGTGTGGCACCTTGAGTTTAAGGGGCTGGTAATTGCCTCTCAGGCCCCTGAGAAAAGACACAGGAATGGGTATAGCCTGCTAGGGGGAGCTCAGGGACACCAAGGCCCACGGTTGGCACGAGGTTGGCCTTCTGATGTCCTGAGGAGGCACCTGGTTTTCCTACCCTGAATTTTGGGGTGAATTAGCTGTTGTTAAGTGGCCTCACTTAACTTCTTTGTCAGATGTCCTCTGTGACTCTCAGGGCCCCCTGGTCTCCATGGTGGCATGAAGCTTCCATGTTCTGTCCCTTTGTAATGAGGACCTGTGCCCTATAGCCCCACTTAGGAAGGTTTTGTGGGCAGAAGGCGGGCAGGAAGAATTCGTCAGGCCTGGTTTAAATACTTGCACTGCCACATGACTGCAGCCTTGGGTAAGTTCTTTAAGCCTCTGAGCTACCGGCTCTCCTCTCTGCAAGGTGTTGTAACCCTGGAGATGGTGGAATCGGTACGGCACCGATGGTTGGCAGCATCTTCGTACCTTCCTTCTGAAGTCAGAACAGGTGGTCCAGAGATGTGTTTGTTGTTTCAGCTCGTGGGACCAGGACTGAGTACAGTGAGTTGTCTTCAGGAGAAATGCTTGATGGGGAAGAACTGGATCGACTCCAGAGTGCCGTTTCCCAGGGACCTGAGCCCGGAGAGGCCCGTGCGTGTGTCCGGGAGCCAGAGGACAGCCTGGACGAGCCTGTGGAACAGAGATGCCTGAGGCCAGTCACATGGACTAATGAGGAGAGCATCCAGGAGTCTGCAGGGAGCCTCAGCTTCCAGTCAAGCCCGATCTCTGACCAGAGACCTCACAAATGTGATATATGTGAACAAAGTTTTGAACAGAGATCATACCTCAATAACCATAAGCGTGTACACAGGACAAAAAAGATAAATGTAGTCCATGATTCCGGGGAATTCTTCAGTGCAAATCTGGCTAAAGAAGCTGAGATAATTCCTCTTGGGAAAAAATTGCATCATTGTGGTTACTGTGGGAAAGCCTTCAGGTACAGTGCTAACCTCGTCAAGCACCAGCGGCTTCATAGTGAAGAAAAGCCCTACAAGTGTGAAGAGTGTGGGAAAGCCTTCGGCCAGAGCTGCGAGTTCATCAGTCACCGAAGGATGCATTCAGGGGAGATCCCCTACCGGTGTGGTGAGTGCGGGAAGACATTCAACCAAAGGCCCAACCTCATGAAGCATCAGAGGATTCACACCGGGGAGAAGCCCTACAAGTGTGGTGATTGTGGGAAACACTTCAGTGCCTATTCTTCCCTTATTTACCACCAGAGAATCCACACTGGAGAGAAACCCTATAAGTGCAATGACTGTGGGAAAGCCTTCAGCGATGGCTCAATCCTCATCCGGCATCGTCGGACTCACACTGGAGAGAAGCCATTTGAGTGCAAAGAATGTGGCAAAGGCTTTACCCAAAGTTCTAACCTTATCCAACATCAAAGAATTCACACTGGGGAGAAACCCTATAAATGCAATGAATGTGAGAAAGCCTTCATCCAAAAAACCAAACTGGTTGAACATCAGAGAAGCCACACTGGAGAGAAGCCCTATGAGTGTAATGACTGTGGCAAAGTCTTCAGCCAAAGCACACACCTTATTCAGCATCAGAGGATCCACACGGGAGAGAAGCCGTACAAGTGCAGTGAGTGTGGGAAGGCCTTCCACAACAGTTCCAGACTCATCCACCACCAAAGGTCACACCACGGAGAGAAGCCGTACAAATGCAGCGATTGCAAGAAAGCCTTTAGCCAGGGTACTTACCTCATCCAGCACCGGAGGATCCACACTGGGGAGAAGCCCTACAAGTGCAGCAAGTGTGGGAAGGCCTTCCGGCACAGTTCCAACATGTGCCAGCATCAGAGGATTCACCTCCGGGAGGACTTTGCGAGGTGACTGTGGACGAGGGCCCATGAGTTCTGCTGTGCACTTCTCCATATGACCCACCCCACCCCTTTATTTATTGTCCGTACAGTGTTGTCACAGATGAAGGGCATTTCTAATTAAAAACAAACGAAACTCTTTCCTTAATCCCGAAGCCGTGCATGTTCATTTTAGAGAAATTGAGAGAGAGGTAGGCAAAAAGAAGTTCTTGTGATTCCCCCCGTTTAGAAAATGAATCCATTACTGCTGATTTAGTATAAGCTTCCTTTCACACAGTTCAGCACGTTGTCAAAAGAAAATACTACGTGCTTGTCATTGCAGCACAGAGGATCTTCACCTTTGTTATTTCCCCGATCCTAGAAAACTCACACTGGAAAAATTCTACATATTTACATATTGTAATTTAAAAAGATTAGCATAATGTTCATGCTTTTCCGTGTATCTTAATAGAGGTGATATTGTGGTAAAATACACATAACCTAAAACTTACCATCTTACTGTTTTTAGGTGTACAGCTCAGTGGCATTAAATACACTCACAATGTTGTATAACCATCACCACTATTTCCAGAACCGTTTTATGATCTGAAACAGAAACTCTGTACGCATTAAATAATAACTCTCCCTTTCTCTCGGCTGCTGACAGTCTGTTCTGTTTTCTGTCTGTGAATTTGCCTATTCTGGCTTCTTCAGGTATGGAGTCATATAGTATCTGCCCTTTATATCTAGCTTATTTCGCTTTGCATAATGTCCTCAAGATTTATCCATGTTGTAACCTGTATCAGAATGTCATTTTTTTATGCCTGAAAAATATGACCTTGATTTGTAGATACCATGTTTTATTTATCCATTCATCTCTTAATGGGCACTTGGGTGTTGTATACAAGTATTTTTTGGATCCTTTCAGTACTTTGGGGTATAATCCTGGGAGTGAAATTGCTGGATCATATGGTAATTCCACGTTTAACTTTTTGAGGAGCGGCCAGACTTTTCCACACAGTGGCTGTACCGTTTTATAGTCCCACCAGCAATGAATAGATTTCTCCACATCCTTGCCAACATTTGTTATTTTCCATTTTTTAAAGTTTGATATATTTATTTCTATACACAACATGGGTCTTGAACTCACAACCCTGAGATCAAGAGTCGCATGCTCTTCTGACTGAGCCAGCCAGGCACCCCAATTTTTCCATTTTTAAAAATAATATCTATACTAATAAGTGTGAAGTGGTATCTCATTGTGGTTTTGGTTTGCATTTCCCTGATGACTAATGATGTTGAACATCTTTTCAGGCACTTATTGGCCATTTGTATATCATCTTTGGAGAAATGTCTGTCCTAGTCCTTTGCCAACTTTTGAATTGGGTTCTTTCTTATTGTTGAGGTGTAGGAGTTCTTTGTATGTTTTGCATAGTAATCCCTTATCAGGTATATGATTTGGAAATATTTACTCTAATTCTGTGAGTTCTGTCTACTGTTATTAGTGTCCTTTGTTGCACAAAAGTTTTTAATTTTTATGAAGTTCAGTGTATTTTTTTCTTTTGTTGCCTGTGCTTTGTGTGTCCTACTCAAGAAATTGCCAAGTCCGAGGTTAGGAAGATTTGCCCCTCTGTTTTTTTCTGAGGTTTGTAGTTTTAGGTCTTTGATCCATTTTAAGCTAATTTTTTAATATGGTATAAGGTAAGAGTCCAAATTCCTTCTTTTGGAAGTAGACCTCCAATTTTCCCTACAACATTGTTTTTAAAAGTTTATTCATATATGTTTGAGAGCAAGAGTACAAGTTGTGGAGTGGCAAAGAGAAGGGGAGAGAGAATCCTAAGCAGGCTCTGTGCGTCAGCGCAGAGTCTAATGTGGGGCTTGAACCGACAAACTGTGAGATCATGACCAAAACCAAGAGTCAGGTGCTTAACCGACTGAGCCACCTAGGCGCCCCATCCTACAACATTTTTTGAAAAGACTTGGCTTTCCTTATCGGATGGTGTATAGGCATACCTCAGAGATCTTGAGGGCTCAGTTTCAGACCACTGTGATAAAGCACATATGTCCGTAAAAGCAAGTGAAATGAATTTGTGGTTTTCCATTTCATATGAAAGTTACATTTACGGGACAGCGTATTAAGTGTGCAATAGCATGTCTAAAAAACCAGCGTACATACCTTGAACAGTTTATTTCAAACAAATGGTAGTCATCATGTGAATCATTATCACGGTCACAGGTTACCATAACAAATGTAATAATGATGAAAAAGTTTGAAGTATTGCAAAAATTACCAAAATGTGACAGACACAAAGTGAATAAATGCTGTTGGGAGAATACTGCCAATAGACTTGCTTGACATGGGATTGTCACAGATCTTCAGTTTGTAAGAAACACAATAAAGCAAAGCATGATAAAACGAGGTATGCCTGTATTGGCTCAGGCTGCCATAAAAATACCATAGAACTGGTGGCTTAAAAACCAAATTTATCAAAAACAAATCTGTCATAGTTCTGAAGACTAAGTCCAAGATCAAGGTGCTGGTTGATTCAACCCTGGTGAGGATTTTCTTCCTGGCTTGCAAACAGCTGCCTTCTCACTGTGCTCTCACATGGTAGAGAAGGAGATCTCAGATGTCTCTTACTTCTATAAGGGCATCAGCCCTATCAGATTAGGTCCCATATTTATGACTTTATTTAAACTTTATCACCAGTTGACAGGCCCTGTCTACAAATACAGTCCCATTGGGGGTTAGAGCTTCAATGTTTAAATGGGGACGGGGGGAGGGAACACAAACAGTTCATAACAAATGGTCTTGTGCCCTTATCTAAAATCAATTGATATGTGCAAGGGTTTATTTCTGGGTTCTGTTCAATTCATCTATATGCCAGCACCATACTGTTGATAACTGTGGCTTTCTAGGAAGTTTAGAATAGGAAATGAGTCCTTCAACTTGTTTGTTCTTTTTAAGTTAACTTTGAGAGAGACCGTGTGAGAGGGGGAAGGGCAGAGAGAGGGAGAGAGAATCCCAAGCAGTCTCCACACTTAGTGCAGAGCCCAATGTGGGGCTTGAACCCATGAACTGTGAGATCATGACCTGAGCAGAAATCAAGAGTCTGTTGCTTAACCGATGGTGCCACCCAGGTGCCCTCTTTTTTTTTTTTTTTTTTTTTTTAAGATTTTATTTATTAATGTTTATTTTCGAGAGACACAGAGAGAGACAGCACGAGCGGGTAGAGGCAGATAGAGACACACACAGAATCAGAAGCAGGCTCCAGGCTCTGAGCTGTAAGCACAGAGCCCGACGCAGGCTGCAAACCCATGAGCTGTGAGATCATGTCCTGAGCCGAAGTTGGACACTCCACCAATGGAGCCCCCCAGGTGCCCCAATAGAACAACCTAGTTTGAATAATACTGGCTTAATTTTAATAGTATAAACACTCTTCATATTTAATGCTGACCTTCCCCCTTCACATTGTTATGGTCATAGATCACACATTTATGTTTTATGCCCACTAAGAGACTTATGATTATTATTTTATGCAGTTGAATATCAAATCATGTAGGAAAAATTACAAACTGTAACAGAAGTGAAGTAATACTATCTTTTATAGTTACCTATTTACTTTTACTAGTGTTCTTTATTTTTTCCTATGGCTTTGATTTACTGTGCAATGTACTTTCATTTCAGCCTGAAAAGCATTTTTTTTTTTTCAAAAAATTTTTAACGTTTATTTATTTTTGAGACAGGGAGAGACAGCATGAATGGGGGAGGGTCAGAGAGAGAGAGGGAGACACAGAATCTGAAACAGGCTACAGCCTCTAAGCTGTCAGCACAGAGCCTGACGCGGGGCTCGAACTCACAGACCACGAGATCATGACCTGAGCCGAAGTCGGACGCCTAACTGACTGAGCCACCCAGGTGCCTCCTGAAAAGTATTTTTTGTAGAGCAGGTGTACTGTTAATGAGCTCTGTCAACTTTCCTCCCTCCTACCCACCCTTCCTTCCTTCCTTCCTTCTTTCTTTCCTTCCTTCCTTCCTTCCTTCCTTCCTTCTTTCCTCTCCCTAAAAGTTATTAGACCTCCAGAATTTCTAAACAATTCATTTCCTTTTTTTTTTTTAAAGTTTATTTTTGAGACAGAGAGAGACAGAGCATGAATGGGGGAGGGTCATAGAGAGAGGGAGACACAGATCTGAAGCAGGCTCCAGGCTCTGAGCTGTCAGAGCAGAGCCCGACGTGGGGCTCGAACTCACGGACCGTGAGATCATGACCTGAGCTGAAGTTGGACACTTAACTGACTGAGCCACCCAGGCGCCCCATCATTTCCTCTTTTTTTTTTTTTTTTAAGTATATTCATTTATTTTGAGAGAGAAAGTGCAAATGGGGGAGGGACAGAGAGATGGAGAGAGAATCCCAAGCAGTCCCCCACACTGTCAGCATGGAGCCTGATGTGGGCCCCGAACCCACAAACCGTGAGATCATGACCTGAGCTGAAGTCGGACACAACCAACTGAGCCATCCAGGTGCTCCTTTATGTGGAAATGTCTTCATTTCACCTTCATTCTTGAAGGATAGTTTTTTTGGATATTGAATTCTTGGTTGACAACTTTGTTCCTTTCAAGTTTATTAATACCCCCCCCACCCCCCACCCCTCCACTGCCTTCTGGCTTCAGAGAAATCAGTTGTTAATCCTACTGAGGCTCCTTTGTGCATGTGGAATTGTTTCTCTGTTGCTTCTTTCAACATTTTCATTATCTTTGGGTTTTGGCAATTTGACTATAATGTGTCTCAGTGTGGGTCTCTTTTAGTTTATCCTGTTCGGAGTTCACTGAATTTCTTAGACAAGTATTTTCATGTCTCCTCAGATTTTGAAGTTTCTAGCCATTATTTCTTCAAATACCTTTTTCTGCTCCTTTCTGTCCTTTCCTTCTTGGAATTGTATAATGTGTACTTTGGTACTTTTCATCACATTTCATAGGTTTCTTGGATCTGTTTTTCTTCATTATGTTTTCTTTCTGCTTCTCATACTGGGTAATTTCAGTTGCCCTTTCTTCAAATTCACTGATCCTTTTTTCTGCCTGTTCAAATCTGTTGAACTGCCCCAGTGAGTTTTTCATTTTAGTTATTGTACTTTCAGCTCCAGAATTTGTTTGGTTTCTTTTTATAAGTTATGTCTCTTTATTAATATTCATATATCATTTTATTGATTTCCTTTAGTTTTTTTCTCTAGAGCTTCTTTTAGCATATTCAACATATTTAATACCATTAATTTAAAATCCTTGACTAATAATTCCAGTGTCTGGACTTCCTCAGGAGGGTTTTCTGTCAAGTTATTTTTTTTCTCTGTGAATGGGCCATACTTTACTGTTTCTTTGTATATTTTGTAATATTTTTTTGTTGAGAACTGGACATTTTGAGCGTTCTGAAATTCTGAGTCTCCCAACTCTCAGAGATTGATGAATCTTGCTTGTTGATGGCTAGAGCCATCTGTGACTTTTTCAATTTATTTTTTTGCAAAGTGTTTATTCTTTGATGTGTGTGGTTCCTGATGTTTCTGTTCTGTTCTGCTATGTGTGTGGTCATCCAGCATCCTGAAAAAGATTTTGTTAGGTGTCTGTCTCCCAAAAATGGAAGAAACAAGCATTATCTCTAATCTTTCTACTCTCTCCCAGAAACTATTTCAGCATTTAAAACAATGGCAGCTAAACCTATGCCAGCCCCTCAGTGATTGAAAAAATGGCAATAAACCATCAAAACACACAACCCTGATATTTGGAGGACCAGGCCCTTATTGTCCATACTGGCTCCAGCAAGCCACACCAGGAATTCAGACTGCTATCCACATGGCTGCATGCCATGGGATAAGAGGTGGGCATGGTAGGTGGAATTTCACTGAAATCTGCTGAAATTTACTACCGTCTTCATCAGGTTCACTCCTGGAAGCTGCACATAAGTGTTTGACTAGACTCTGGTGTTCCAGAATAGTTACTTCAGACAATTCTTGTCAGCCAAATAGCTGTTTAGGTGGAGGGATGGATTCCTGCATGACATGGACACTGATGTATATAAGTAGGGTGGCTGACCCAATATACCATGTCACCAGCACTGAATCATTGTAAACATTTATCTTCTGTGTCAGGATGTAAACTTGAGCAGAGCATGTCTGAGTTCCACACATCCCCCCTGTACAGGATATTGTAATTTTAACCTCTGCTTGCTAATTAAATAGGCATGACTTTGGCTGGTGTTGCATTTGACTGATTACTCAGGAAACCTGTATTTCTCTGTGTTGGTTTTTATAGGAACCATCTCTCCTTTCATATCTTCTGCCCTGTCGCTGCTTGTGGCCCAGATGTTTTCTCATTGGGTTGTTTGTTAAGAACCCCTGCTCTGGGGGTCCTTCCTCCCATCAGTGTCAATGTCCTCTAAACCAGTGGCATCCCCAAAGGATTGTGGCCTGGAAGGGAGCATTAAAGCTCTGGCTGGGAGGGCTAGTGGGGCCAGGGAGGTGTGGTGAGGCAGTGTAGTCTGAAGAAGCATATTTAATGGAAATGCCTGGAAAAAAAAAAAAAAAGATGCTGGTGGTTTTCATTGTGCAAAACTAGAGAACATTTGGTTTGACAAGTTCTCTTGGCTGTTTGGTTTTGGCTTAAGAGGGCTGGCAACATGAATTGGTGACACATTTTCACAGGGGCCAAGTGTCAAGCCCATATAAGAATGAGAGGGAGTGCAGGCAAAGGGACTCATTGGTTCTGGATGTTTCCACTGGGCCATTTGTACAGTCATGCCTGGGTGTCTGGTGGGTTAACTCCTTGCAGGTGTCCTATTGCCTCCTCAGCTCACAGGATTAGAAACTGAGTTGTCAGCCTGCTGATGGCAAAGGGCTTTTGGGAACAATGTCATTTCAGACCACAGGGTGATTATTAATAATTGTCAATAGCTCTGGGCAGTTATCAGGGAGATGAACTACTGGTGTCAGAGGATCAGACAGCTGAGGACCCTGGCCTGTTAGGGAAGACTTGAGTCAGTATCCCCAGGTAAAATAGGTAATAGCACCTAACCCAGAGGTCATGGTAAGTCTGGGTAAGGTTATGCTCACAGTGTGCATGTGTGGTACCCATGCCCACACCTTTGTGGGTGGCCCTGTACATACCCCTAAGGCAGAAGGACCCAGGCAGGGCATCAGATCTGAGCCAGAGGGCCACTGATAGCTGGATCTGGGCCCTCCCACCCTTCCTCAAGGGCTGGACCAGTCTGCAGGTGCCCCCTGAGTTTAGTGACCTCTAGGCTGTCCATGAGTCCCTGCTGGAGGTGGCCGTGTGGCCTTTCATGCTGAGGAGGGAAATGAGTCCTCGCTCGGTACCAGCTGTGCCCTACCCTGCCTCAGCTTGTTTCCTGCACGCATTGCATGACTGTGGGCTGAGCTTCTCCATGATCACTTAGGGTTGGGGAGCATTTCTGTCTCCTTGTGGCAGGTGAGCAGCTCCCCTAGCCTGTTGCTCTCTGTGGTCCCCTGCCTCCCATGATAGCTGCACCTGTTCAGAGTTGTACTAACTTCCAATACAGACTAGACAGAACTGAATGCTAGGCTGGTCTTCCTGTAGATTTCATTTAATTTTCAAGGTAGCCCTGTGACGTGGATGGTGATATTCTCATCTACATGTCAGAAGCCAAGGCTAAGGAAGGGATGTAATTGGATCAAGGTCACAGAACAGATAGAAGTGGGCCCAGGATAAGACCCACTTGTGCAGAAAGGATTAACTTGACACCAAGAGAGGGGTAGCCTTTGCCCTAGGATTCTGGGGGGCTGGAGTGTCCTCCCTGAGTGTTTTTGTTTACTCAGAGCCAGTCTACGGTAACATTATGGTTTATGGTAGGCGCTTTTGGCCATGTGGCATCTACTCAATCTGTGGAGAGGCTGGAGATCAAGGTCAGTCGTGCAGGTGGTCATGTGTGTGTCACCAAGCCCCAGTAAAAACTCTCAATGCTAAGGTTCAGGTGAGCCTCCCTTCTTGGCAATACCCCATGCACATTGTCACACATCAGTGCCAGGGAAGTAATACTGCCCATGACTTTGCAGAAGCTCAACATTTGGTATTTTTCCTGGATTCTATCCCTGTGCAATCCCTTGTCTGAATTTAATGTGTGTCTGTCACTTGTAATACACTGTGACCATGTGTATATCAGGTTTCAAGGTGAGTTCTAGGAGTCTTTGTAGCAAATTACTGAACTTGAGGGTGATCTTGGGAATCCCCAAATTTGTTATTGGTGTCAGAGGGGTGGGCAGTCTTGGGGACCCCTGTACTTCACGTGCATTTCTTAGCTCAGGCACTTTTATGCATGAAACCAAGTGTTCCCCAAACTCACCCAGATGGGCCAGAGTAATGCTGTCCCCACCAACTGGTGGTTTTTCCTCTGCTCTAGGGCAAACCCAACTCCTAGGAAAGATCCTCTTGGGCCTTTACTACTAGCCCCTCTACACAGAGTGGCCTGAGCTTCCCCAGCAGGTCCTCCAGGAGTGCTCCTGCCTCCCTTAGGGCCACCTCTGGACTGCCCGGCCTCAGCCAAGCTGGGTCCTGGTGTGCAGTCACCTTCCTGCAGAGAAGTGATGGATCATGCAATTATGCCCCCACACTTGACCAGGTTGTCATCAATGCACGAACACACCCATTTCAATACACCTTCATAGCTTTGTATTACAGGATCTTTCCTAATTGATCAGGAAGAGGTGACATGGTTTTGTTTGAAATTGGTGTGCTTTAGCCTTTTTCAAGCTTTCCCCATTGTATTTCCCCTTATTGGGAACAGCTGGCTCATGCCCTCTGCCCACTGATTTGTAGTTGATCCTTATGCCAAAATTACTGATCTTCCTTCACCCACAAGTAGGTGTTCTAGTCACTTCTTTTTTATTGGAAAATATGTCTGATTATACACAGTACACAGAAATAAAGTTCCAGGTGTTTTCTAAGTAACAGAAAACTTGAGAACTGTTAAATTCTTGGTAGCAGTAAGGAGAAATAAGATAAAAGTTTAAATGCATAAAATGGAAAAACTTCTAAATAAAAATAAAAAAAATCCAAAGTAAGTGTGGAATACTGTTAACCAGTCAGGGGTGGGAGGTAATGGCGATTAACAGGGTGAAGGGACCCCAAAGTCATTCTGGTGCCTGATACCACTTCCAAAAAAAGGGAGACTGACCATATGTTCTGGCAGGTTATATACTACCTCCTGGTCCTTGGAGAGGTGAGTGGCAAAAATGCATGGCCCAGGCATCCTCCCCAGGAAGAAGGGCACTGAAGCCACCTCCCAGCTGCAGAGACACTTGAGCCTTATAGTCACCAGTGGGCCAATGGCGACTGATAGCAAGCAAAGGCAGAATGATATTAAGTTCACTTCATTTAGGAAGATAAAAAAGCCAACTATATATTTTGATCCCCCTGAAAAACCTAGATTTGGGTTTAGTGATCCAGAACGATCTGTACTGTGTAATTTATGTTGTCCTGTGACACACAGCGTCTTCCCAAACAAGTATTTCTGTACATTGTATTTAACTGAACTCCTGTTCTCATCTTGACTGGAATATGCCTATTTCTTATTCTAACTCTTCCACATGATTAGGAATTGTACCCCGGGTAGTGGTGGGCTCTGAGGGGCAGCCACCGAGTCAGATGCCAGCTAGGAACTCAACCAGCACGGGGCGGAAGC
The DNA here is from genome assembly GCF_023721935.1 of Panthera uncia. NCBI lineage: Eukaryota > Metazoa > Chordata > Mammalia > Carnivora > Felidae > Panthera > Panthera uncia. The sequence continues at coordinate 112,772 of NC_064812.1, read as the reverse complement.
TTCCCTCTGTGGGAATTTATGAGCTAGCCCCTCACTGGTCTCAGCTCCTCTCTTAAGTAATGCTTCTGTGAACTCTATTGATCTGGAGTTTCATCTTAGTGATTTCAGCTACTGTCTGCAGTAACATCTGAGGGACTTCAGCTTCCCTGAAGGGACACTGTTGCTCTCTCCTCTGAAGTAACCACCCAGTGATCAGCTCCTCTGAATTGCCCCATGACCTCAGACTCCACTAGTCTCTCCTCGGGGGTTTCAGCCATCTCTGAAGAAACACCTGTGTGATCTCCACTCCAGTGAAGGGACACCTCAGTGAGCTCATCTCCTAACATACGCCTCAGTGACCCCAACTGCTCTGCAGTACGTGTTAGTGACATCAGTCCCTTTCAGAAGGAGCCTATCTCCTTGCTGAGGTAACACCGGCTACTTCAACTTCCAGAGTTTCACCTGTGATGTTATCTTCTCAGCAGTATCACAGCGAGGGGAAAAGGAGCTTTTATCAGTGTCAGTGTGTTGCCGTGCCCTCGAGGATCAACTCTGGTCCTTCATTTCTCCTGAGAGGCTTGAGAGAGAGAGAGAACTTAAAAATTATGAATAAACTAGATTCATTTTAGTATATGATAATGTATACCAGAGTCTTCTTGGCATGTAAAAAAATAAAAACCTCAAACACAGGAATGAAAATTTTAGATCATAAAAAATATGTATCAAAGAACGGTCTTTTCAGTAAAACTTTTGGGAAACACCACAATGTGTAAAGAGGCACCCAGCTGGTGTAGCAGCTATAAGGTCTGGGCTCTGAGGGCAAAGCTCCCTTCCTACCCACATGGGGTCCAGAGACCCAAGACGTCCTATGAGTTCCAGAGCATAAGGTCTGTAAGTCATAAGGGTGGGTTTTGAGGCAAACATCCATTTTTGAGCTGAATTTTCACTAAAAAGTTAGGACATCCCTTCTCATCTTGAATAAAGTTCAAACACCAGATGAAGTGTTTTCTCACTAATATTTAGACTTTTTCTTTTTTTCATACAAAACAAGTGGTTCCACACACTTAGCATTTCTAGCCATATTACATCATGATACTTGATGACAATCTTTTTTTATATCATTTTATCCACACACTTTAGTGTTTTCACAGAATACCGCACATAATCCAATTCTAATTTTAGAGGAAATAATTAGAATAGTTACTGTTTTTAGGAAAGGCATGTAATATTCTAAGAAAAATCTTTATTTAGAATGTAAGAAAGTTTCATTGTGATAGTAATCCTTATGTCTTCAATTCCTTCAGTTTCTTCCAATAAACTTTCTAATGTTAAAGAATTATGGGTGTCTTTACCAAAATTTACCATAGTTGTGTCATTTACTCTTCAATATAACTTCAAGATGTGGAGAAAAACAAAACAGGCATGCTCTATCATTCTTCCATAGGAACATGCTCAGTGCTTCTCTTTGGAGTTACTTGTGACACTAAATGACCAAACAATGGCATCCCACGGAGCTACCAGAACCTTCTCCTGGGCTGGGGGGGCGGGGGAGGGGAGTTCTCCTAGTGGCAGAGGAGGTCACAGCTTCCTGTGCACCTTCTGGTGCTGGATCAGGTGCCCGTGCTGGTTGAAGGCGCGCCCGCACTCCCCGCACTCGTAGGGCCTCTCGCCCGTGTGGATCCTCTGGTGCTGGATGAGCACGGAGTACTGGCTGAAGGCCTTGCCGCAGCGGCTGCACTCGTAGGGCCGCTCCCCAGTGTGGGTCCGCAGGTGCACGATCAGTGTTGCTTTTAGGCTGAAGGCCTTGCCACACTGTGCACAGCGGAAGGGCCTCTCGCCCGTGTGGATCCTCTCGTGCTGGACCAGAGACCTGCGGGCGCTGAAGGCGTGTCCACACTCGCCGCACACGTAGGGCTTCTCCCCGGTGTGCACCCGCTGGTGCTGGGTCAGGTGAGAGTGCTGCACGAAGGCCTTCCCGCACGCATAGCACCCGTAGGGCTTCTCCTCTGTGTGGATGCGCTCGTGGTTCATCAGTGTGGAGCGGTGGCTGAAGGCCTTCCCACACTCGCCGCACTCGTAGGGCTTCTCCCCAGTGTGCACGTTGTGGTGCTGGATGAGGACGGAGCGGTCGCTGAAGGCCCGGCCGCACTCGCTGCAGGTGTAGGGCTTCTCCCCGGTGTGCACCCGCTGGTGCTGGAGCAGCGTCCTCTTCACGCTGAAGGCGCGGCCGCACTGTGCGCACTCGTGCGGCTTCTCCCCGGTGTGCACCCGCTGGTGGCTGCGCAGGACGGTGCTGTGGTTGAACGCCTTCCCGCACAGTGGGCACACGTAGGGTCTTTCTCCCGTGTGGATCCGCTGGTGCTGAATAAGATGCGAGAGCTGAGTGAAGGACTTCCGACACTCAAGACACTCATGTGGCTTCTCTCCCGTGTGTATCTTGTGATGCTGAGCAAGATCTGAGCTCACTCGAAAGGCCTTTCCACATTCGTTACACTCGTAGGGCTTCTCGCCGGTGTGGATTCTCCTATGTTTACTGAGGACAGAGCTCTGGCTGAAGGCCTTCCCACACACACCACACACATAGGGCTTCTCTCCAGTGTGTGTTCTCTGATGCTGGAGGAGATGGGAGCTCCGACCAAAGCATTTCCCACACTCGGTGCACTTGTAGGGTCTCTCCCCACTAGGAACAGCCTGATTCTGAGAGAGAGGCACACTCTGGCTCAAGACCTGAACTTCAGGTGGGCCAACAGGGCTTGGACTCACACAGAAACTCTGCTCAGGTTCATAACTTTTTGGATCAATCCACCCTTTGGGTGCTTTCCCCAGGATCACCGATATTTCCTCTGAAATAAATGGCTTCCGACTCACGTCCCTATTTTGGTTCTCTCCCTTGTTTTCATATTCTGAAACAACAAAACCAAAGTAAAAATGTTAACTCAAATGTCAACCCACTCAAAACAGCAGAGCAAAGTGCAACCTGAAGGTGTTTAGCTGACAAGAGGTGGCCATCAGGGGTGCGGTCCCTGAATGCCCATGGCTACACATTTTCCGCAGTGCAGAAAAATCACAACTGTGTCCAATAATTAGAAATGTGCCCAGGCTCACAGGGCAGTTTAAGGGACAGGTGTGACCTGTAGTCTTGAGTCATCCCCGCCCCCCACCTCGTGAAGTGCACGTGTCACACAGCAGCAGGGCTACAGCCCATTACCACCGGAGTCCCGCCTTCCTTGGAGTCCTTGTGGTAGGAATAAACGTAGGACCCCACCCATGACTGCAAGGAGCTTTGTGGGGCTGACAGCAACACAGGAACAGAGAAGCCTACTGTCAGGCTGGTAGATGTGTGAACTCTCATGTGCATGTCCAACAGACACAGGACCAGAAGACTTATACATGGGGGACTGTGACCTCTTCTTTGTGGAGAAGGCACTGGGGGGCAAGATGAAACAGAGACACAATGGGAGTCTTGCCATGTCTAGGCTGGAGAGGAGTCCTGTAGGGCAGCAGTGAGCATTGCAGAGAAGACTAGGGTAGAGGTTTGTTAGTACCAGGTTGGGGGATCTACAGGATGTGCTGATAACTTTTTTTAAAAAAATTTTTAACATATATTTATTTTTGAGACAGAGCATGAGCAGGGGAGGGGCAGAAAAGGAGACACAGAATCCAAAGCAGGCTCCAGGCTCTGAGCAGGTGTTCAGCACAGAGCCCGATGTGGGGCTCAAACCCACAAAGCATGAGATCATAACCTGAGCTGAAGTTGGACACTTAACTGACTGAGCCACCCAGGCACCCCAATTTTTTTTAAGAAAGCTCTACGCCCAACGTGGGGCTTCAACTCACTACCCCGAGACCAAGGATTACGTGCTCTACCGACTAAGCCAGCCAGGTGCCCCTGAGAACAGGTTTCTTAGATCTTGGAAACCAAACCGTTGAGATGACAAGATGCCACTCAAAGACCCAAAACTTCTCAGGGGTGTGAGAAGAATGACTTTTTCACTGGTTCATGTGGGTAAGAACTGGGTATTCTCAGCTTAGACAGGGGCCTGGGTATTCTCACAAGACAGGGGCCTGTGTAAATCCTTCCCTACCTGAATCTGGTGGCAAGTATGCTTCATTCCGGGGTTCTTTACCAGAAATGATGTGGACCAGCAACGATTTTCCAATCGTGTCCTATCTGTAATAAGGATATTTTCAAGTCCAATAAGCCCCCCACCTTGCTGGTAACAGCATTACTGGGATATAAGCTTCACTTTTTAGTAAGTTCCTAACTTGGTCTGGGAAGACATATGCTATATAGTGGGTCACCTGGTACCCCAAGCCAAGGGACCTTCTAAAACGACTTCTGACTGATGGTTAGAAAAAGATTTGGGACAAGGTGGCCCATAAATTAAATATGCTTGGGGTGCCTGGGTGGCTCAACTGGTTAAGTGTCAAACTCTTGATTTCGGCTCAGGTCACTATTTCATGATCATGAGATCAAGTCCCATGTCAGGCTCTGCGCTGGGCATGGAGTCTGCTTAAGATTCTGTCTCCCTCTTCCTCTGCCTCTCCCCTGCTCATGCGGTCTCTCTCTCTCAAAAATAAATAAACTTACAAAAAAAAAAAAATAGGACTACAAGAAATTAAATAAAAAAAATACACTTGTTTTAATTTATGTTGCCTTTTGACAGACAAGGAATGGTTACCTTGGAGGGACAAAGACATACCAAATGTTAATACTTCTTCTAGAAGTTGGTAGCAGCCAGACTGAAGCAAACCCTCAGCAGAGGGTCATCTGAGAAGAGGCAGGAGTGGGAAGTTGGGAGATTCCCAAGTGTGAGGGGCCTTGTAGAGGCTGGGGTCCCACTCCAGGCTAGATTAACCTGCTCTCCACACCCACCCCAAGTTCAGCAGCATTCTGGACACAGATACTCAGAGTTCTTCACCTCGACACGGGGGCTCATGTCCATGGTCTTCTCCCTAGGGGCTAGATCCAGAGGAAGCCTCCTTTGGTGGCTCAGGACTGCAAGAGGAGAGCACAAGCACCCACCTGAACCCTTCTCCTCGACAGAATGAAAGCTGCAAGTCACTGGGCAAAGGAAAGCAAACTTCTCATTCTAGGGCACAGACAAACATCCCAATGGCTGGGAAGGGAAAACTACCCTTTACTCCTGAGGAAGGGACAGGAAAATGATCATGAGCCCAGACATTGAGAGGTCTGCTTCAACTAGGGGAAGGGCTGTGACCCAAGAATACAACACCTGCCTAAAATTGAGGATAGATCAGAACAGTGGAGCACGCGGTCATCTCCTCCTGCTATCGAAAAGGCCAGCAAGCACTGAGTAACAAGCAACAGAAGACTTCTGCTGGGGGTGGGGGGTGCTGGTGGCCAGAGCACAGAGGAAAACCCTCTCTTGCAGGCACACCTGGAAGACTGAAAGTCCCCACCCTATGCACAAGGAAATGCCAGAAGAACGGGAATCCAGTGGTATACTGAAGGCAACTATGGGAACAGAACCCAGCCAAACTCCTGACTCAGGCTTTCACACTAACCACCTAGTAGGAGGGGCTATGTTCCCAGACAGATATACTATTTACTTCTATTTCTCCTGTCTTAATTAATGATAGGTGACATTCAATAAAATATTATAAGACACCCAAGAGAAAGGAAAAAGACTGCTTGTGTGTACACACACACAGAGTCAAGAGAACAAGTGACCAACAGAACCAGAATTAGAGATGACCCATACGTTGAACAATGTGAATGATCAGATGGGGAACCTCAGCAGATAGATTCTGTAAGAAAGGACTGGAAATGCTAGATGTAGAAAATATAGCCACATATGAACGCCTCTGATAGGCTCATTGCGGACTCAACCCAGATGAGGAAAAGACCAGTGGGCTTGAAAATAGGTCAACAGAAATTACCCAAAAAGAAACGCAAAGACAAAAATGTATGAAACATAAAAATAAAATTGATATGGATCAATATCAAACGGCCTAACCTGCATGTAGTTGGAATTGCAGAAGAGAAAGAGAACAGGGAGGTAAAAATATCTGAAAAGATAATGGCTGAGATTTTCCTAAAAATAACGGAAGACATCATAACACAGATTCAAGATATTAGTGTCACACATTTTGTTTTGTTTTTAATATGAGAGAGAGAGAGAGTGAGAGCGCAAGTGCAAGCGGGGGAGACAGGCAGGGGGAGGAGAAGAGAGAGAAAGAAAATCTTAAGCAGGCTCCATGCTGCCATGGGACTCAATTCCCAAGCCCTGGGATCATGACCTGAGCCGCAATCAAGAGTGGAATGCTCAATCAACTCTGCCACCCAGGCGCCCTACAAACATGGTTTTTTTTTTTTTTTAATTTTTTTTTTTTTTTTTTACATTTATTTATTTTTGAGACAGAGAGAGACAGAGCATGAACGGGGGAGGGGCAGAGAGAGAGGGAGACACAGAATCGGAAGCAGGCTCCAGGCTCCGAGCCATCAGCCCAGAGCCCGACGCGGGGCTCGAACTCACGGACCGTGAGATCGTGACCTGAGCTGAAGTCGGACGCTTAACCGACTGAGCCACCCAGGCGCCCCCAAACATGTTTTTAAAATACCAACTAGAGGGGCGCCTGGGTGGCTCAAGTCAGTTGAGCATATGACTTCGCCTCAGGCCATGATCTCACAGGTCCGTAAGTTTGAGCCCCACATCAGGCTTTGTACTGACAGCTCAGAGCCTGGAGCCTGCTTTGGATTCTGTGTCTCCCTCTCTTTCTGCCCCTCTCCCGCTCATGCTCTGTCTCTGTCTCCCTCAAAAATAAACATTAAAAAAAAAAAGAAAAAGAAAAAAACCTGACTAGATACATCATATTCAAACTGCCAAAAACCAAAGAGACCATCTTAGAGGTAGAGGAAAAACACATACAACACAGAGGAACAAATGTAAGAATTACAGTAGACTCCTCATCAGAAACAAGTCAGAAAACAATGGACTGACACCCTTGAAGGGCAGAAAAAGAAAAAACAAGTCAATTTGCAAACACCAATGGAGAGAACATCCAACAATCAAATCCAAACTAATGTTAAAGGAAATTCTTCAGGCTGCAGAAATATACCCGACAAAGCTGGATTTATACAAGAAATGAAGGCTTTTGGAATAAAATGAAGGTAAATATAAAAGACTATGTAAAACGGTTTTCTAAATCACTCTAAGAGAATTATCCAAAGCAAAAATGATTACACACTAGAGCACCTGGCTGGTTCAGTTGGAAGAGCATGGGACTCTTACTCTTGGGATCATGACTTCAAGCACCATGTTGAGTGTAGAGATTACTTAAATAAACCTGAAAAAAATAGTTGTAATGGAGCAAATGTTTGTGTCTCTCCCCGCAAATTCACATGTTGAAGCCCTAACCCCCAATGTGATGGTATTTGGTGGTGGGGACTTTGGGAGGTAATTGAGAGTTAGATGAGGTCACAAGGGTGGGGCCCCCATGATGGCATTACTGCCCTCTAAGAAAAGACCTCAGTGAGCTTACTCACTTTCCCCCCACAGGCACACAGAGGCCATGTGAACACACAGAAAGTGGCCATACTGCAAGCCAGGAATAGAGCCCTCACCAAATTCTCACTTTTTTTTTTTTTTTTTTAATTTTTTAGCATTTATTTATTTTGGAGACAGAGAGAGACAGAGCATGAACGGGGGAGGGTCAGAGAGAGAGGGAGACACAGAATCTGAAACAGGCTCCAGGCTCTGAGCAGTCAGCACAGAGCCTGACACGGGGCTCGAACTCACGGACCGCGAGATCACGACCTGAGCCGAAGTCGGATGCTTAACCGACTGAGCCACCCGGGCACCCCAACTCACTCTTGTCTTGGACCTCCAGCCTAGGGAACTGTGAGAATGAAATTTTTCATGTTTAAGTCACTCAACCCATGGCATGGCATGGTTATGGCAGCCTGAACGGACCAATAAACAAGTATGCTACCCCAACAGTCTTCTAACACATATGAAACGGTGTTTGCGTTCTTTGAATGTTTGGAGATGTATATTGTGAACCCTAGGGCAGCCACTAACCATCTGTTCTTTGTTCCCTCTTCTTTCTCCCTTTAAAAAAATTAAGTTACTTCTCATGATTCTATCTTATCTCCTTTGTTGGCTTCTTAGCTTTAACACTTCTTTTGATTATGATATAGCTTAGTGATTTTATTCAAGTTTATTATGTAAGGGGTTCATTGGAGTTTCTTAGATCTGTGAGTTTATGGTTTTCATCACATTTGGAAAGTTTTCAACCATCATTTCCTAGAATATTTTTTCTGATGCTCCCACCTCCGCTTTATTGGCTTCAGCTATATATATTAGGCAATTTCAGATTGTCCCACAGCTCACTAATGTCCTGTGGTCTTTTTTTCCTTCCTTTTCCTTTTCAGTAGTTTCTAGGATTTTTGTTTTCACTAATCCTTTCTTATGCAATATCTAACCTGTCACTAATTTTACCCAGTAAACTCTTCATCTCATGCATTGTTTTCATCTCTAGAGATCAGAACTGGGCCTTTCATGTATCTTCTAAGACTCTACTTAACATGCTGAATATTCCCTCTAGTCCTTGAACATACAGAATAAATTTATTTTGTTTTCATGTCCTGGTCTTCCAAATCTTTTTATTTTTTTAATATTTATTTTTGAGAAGACAGCATGTGAGCAGGGGAGGGGCAGAGAGAAAGAGAGAGAGAGAGAGAGAGAGAGAGAGAGAGAGAGAGAGAGAGAGAAAGATATAGAAACCAAAGTAGGCTCCAGGCTCTGAGCTGTTAGCACACAGCCCAAAGCGGGGCTCGAACTCACTGACCATGGGATCATGACCTGAGTCTAAGTCAGATGCCTAACAGACTGAGCCACCCAGGCACTCCTCCTGGTCTTCCAATTCTATCACTGATGTCACTTCTGGTCCGTTTAACAGGACTGTTTTTTCTTCTAATTATGGTTGTTTTCTTACTTCTTTGAATGCTTGATAATTTTTTATTAATGCCAGATATTATGAATTTTACCTTGCTTCATGTTGGATATTTTTTATTTCTAGAAATTGTCTTGAACTTAAGTATTCTTGGTTAAGTTACTTGGAAGTAGCATGTATGGTTCTTGCCTTTGAAATTTGTTAGACCAGAACAGAATAGTGCTTAGGGCTCTTTCACCAGCCCTCCCCCTACTCCCCCCCCCCACACACACACACACACACACACACACACACACACACACACACACGTTAGTTCTCTAATTGAGGATTCCCTGTGAGTTACAAGTTTCCCACTCTTGCCGTTGGGAGCAGATAGCATTCCCAGCCTTATGTGAGCATTGGGCACTGTATTTACCAGCCTATAGCTCTGCAGGCTAGAATTCCATATGGGTTCTCTGCTCAGTGTATCACAAGGCTGAAAAATAAAGTGTTAGACTGAATACTCATGTGGAGGCTCAGGGAGTAAAATGCACTTCAAAGTTCATTCTTACTGTTGTCAAAATTTAGCCCCTTGTAGCTATAGGACTAAGAGGACTGTTTCCTTTGCCACCCTCACCTCCTGATTGCTACCTGCATTCCTTGCCATGTGGCCCCCTCCACCTTCAAGGCAGCAATGGTGCATCAAATCCTTCTTCCCATTCTTTGAATCTGGCTTCGGTCTCCAACCCCCAGACCCCCCAGACCCCGATTTAAAGAGTTCTCCATTCCTTAAAGGCAAAAGCTTAACGTAACATAATCACGAGAATAAAATCCACATTCACAGTCTTGGGGATTATGCAGGCAGGGCAGGTCCTGTGCTGAGAGAGAGCGCTCCGGTCTTTTTTCCTCTTCTAAGAACACTAATCATAGCAAATCAAGGTCCTACCCTTATGAGGTCACTTAATTACTTCCATAAAGCCTCCATCACCAATACATTTACACTGGGGTCAGGGCTTCAACATATGAATGGGGGAGGGGCACAAACATTCATTCTATTATGAGGACCATCTTAAATCCTGGTTACCACAGCTACTACTCCTTCTCAAGAGGCAGCTCTTTCCTGGCTTTGGATTTCCTTGCTAATACTCAAGAAGTCTTCCTGCAGATCTCCAGAATTCTTTGTCAAACAGACTCCCCTGTGGGACTTCTGGCCTCCCTGGCATCTCGGGACTCCTGGCAATAATGTCCTCAAGTCTGGGACACCACTGGGCTCTGCCAGGGTTCCCCTCCTTGCACTGGGATCTTCTCCAAGTGGTGAGCTGGGACAATTGTAGGGATCATCCCTTTGTTTCCTGTCTTTTGGGAATTACTTTCCTTCACTGACTGACTTCCACTGAGAGAATGATGTCCAACATCTTGAGAGCCGAGGTTTCATATACATTGTCCAGTTTTTCAGTTGTTTCAAGTGAGAGGGTAACTACCATCTCTGTTTACTCCATCTTGGCTGGAAATAGAAGCCCTTGTTGTTGCTGGGTTTTTTAATAGTTTTATATTAAAGGTTGGATCTCTAACCAATAACTTAATTAGGCATATTTCTGAGATTTCTAGAATTTTGTGTTACCTGGTGTTCTGCAACTTAATTTCCTCTCAAGACTGTGTTCCTGATTCGTTATATTGTTCTACAACAGTTATCAAATCCCTTTCACTACAGTACATTCTGTTCTATTACAACACCATAGCTTATTTATCTGTCTAGCCTACTGCTGATGAACACTTGGGTCGTTGCCAGATTTTTCTATCTTGAAACATGCTTCTTTGAAGATTCTTGTACATGTTTCTTGGGGTTTACACACAAACGTCCTTACTGTACACTTAAGAGTGGAACATCTGCCATAGGGATCCATATTTTCAACGTCATTTGATAATGGCACACTGGTTTCCAAAGTGAATGTGCACGTTTACATCATCATTAGCTGCTTTATATTCTCAACCAAACTTGATAATGTCAGATCTATTTTTTTTTGATACTGAAGGTCTAACACGGTATATCACAGCAGTTTTAATTTCCATGTCACTGATAAATAATGAGGCTGAGCACGTTCTCACATTTATTAGCCCTTTGATTTCCTCCTCTATAGAACTTGTTCAAGTTTTGTGCCCACTTTTCTTATTTGATATTTCTGCCATTTTTAAAATTCTCTTCAGAGCAATTATTAAGTGTATATACTGTTTTGAAAAATGGCAATACCAATAAGTTCTTCATTTAAAAAATCTGGGTTTATGGCCTACAAAATTTTTACACACCTCATTTTTTAGAAGTTATACTATATGTTTTTTAAACTGGAGAACACATGGTTTAGTTTTTTTTTTTTTTTTTTTACTTAAGAAGCCTCATCTTCATAAAGTTAGCAAGCCAAAGAAATAATTACCCATTTCCATTGAAAAATATTTCTTCTATTGTTTGAAGCTTCCTAAATAGGTAGTGTCTTTCCTGATGCCAAAGTAACGAGATGAGCAAAATGACTTTAATAAATAATTGTACAAAAGGTTACTCAATCATCCATGGCATAAAAGCAACACATGACCAAACTTGCAAGAGCAGAGCCCTCACTTTCAGAACAATACAGCTTCAGCTGTTGTTTCAAGTACAGACTAGGAAGAATGTTTTACATTGGACAAAACAAAGGAAAAAAAAATTCCACTGAAACAAATTTTTAATTTAAAAAACCCCTTTCCATGATTTTGTATAGAGTGTATGTACTGTATAACAAGAGCATACATTCTGCATCAGAGAACCCCAGGAATTTCTTTACATTCTGGTGAATCATCAGCATTAACACCTTCAGGCATTGTACTGGGTTAAAAAGATAAGACATACACCTACCCCATGGACAGGGTGAACTGTCTTGCTGCCTACAAGCTGCCATGTGGTCACGTTTGGAGTTATCTGCAAAAAGAAAAGAGAGTTAAGAGAGAACAAAACAGTTTTTAAGAGTAGGAACTCCTGGGGCACCTGGGTGGCTTACTGGGTTAAGTGATCGACTTCAGCTCAGGTCATGATCTCACAGCTTGTGAGTTCGAGCCCCGCGTTGGGCTCTGTGCTGATAGCTCAGAGCCTGGAGCCTACTTAGGATTCTGTGTCTCCCTCTCTCTCTGTCCCTACCCTGCTTGCACTCTATTTCTCTCTCACAAAAATAAACAAACATTAAAAAAAAAAAAAAAAAAAAAGAGCAGGAACTTCCTCCACTGGCTGTTACAGCAGGTAAGTGCAATTCACAGAGTTAAGACCACAGGCTCCTCGGGCAGAAGAGGCCCCAGGTGGAAGCTACTCTTGCTCTCTGTCACCTGTCAGTGTGCACAGCTGCCAGGAACTGATCAGTCCAACTGAAGGAGAGCCAGCTCCCTTCACTCACCTGAATGGCCAATGCCCAAGCCCCCAGTCTCCTCAGCCCCTTGCCCATCCAGGACCCATGGCTCTTCTCCTCGCTCCAGCTGACAGATCACGTTGGGCTTTGATCCTGGAAGTCCTGCTCATGGGGAAGGAAGGCCTTTTGTCAGCACAACATCTGTGAACACCCCTACCCCACCTGAGTGATCTGTAGGCATGAGACAGAGAGGTGTGATGTCCCTCTAGAGCTGTAACACCTGGAGGCAACCCCAAACCCCCCACCCCAGGTCCCTGCCCTTGGCCAAGCACAGAGACACAGAAGAGGCCTGCTGAGGGGCCATACCCAGTGACACCACGTTGCCATAGGTCTCCATCATCACGTGTCGGTAGAGGCCCCGCTGAGCAGGGCCCAGGCGGTCCCACTCCTCCTGGGAGAGGAGCACAGCCACATCCTCAAAGGTCACCTTGGCCTGGAATGACAGGGGCTGCTGAAGGTTGGATTGAGTCTCCATGTCTGAGATGGAGCAATGTGGGTGGGGGGAGTGGAGATGCCCTGGGTCAGGGGGGAAGGGAAACACATGCGAGCAGATGGGTGGTATCAGGAAGGGGCCACATTGTTCAGGAGATACAGTGACACTCAGGCTGTCACCCAGAACCCTGGACATGGGAGGGTTGTGAGGAAATCCAGGGGTGCAACAAAGGCCCTGGAGGCAGCTCACCTGGGGTCCTGCTGGTGGTGGTAGGAGCCTGGCTGCTGCCATCGCGTGATCCCTTGAGGTTTCCAAGGAAGATGGAAGTCAGAGGAGCCTGTGGGGCTGAGGAAGAGGAGGGAGCACATGAGGGGCCCACCCTTGCCCCCACAGACCCTGAGTTCTGAGGGAGTCCAGCCCCCACTGTGAACTCTTCCCATGGGCCCAGCCACAAGGTTTTGCTCTCCAGACCTGGGGTCTTTATGATCAGCTAGGGAGCTAGCAAGGACTCTGAGGCACCTGCTCAGGCCCACAGTCTAGGCACAAGGGCCCATGCCAGAGCATTCACATAGGTGTGAAATGTTCATCAGGTCTGGTGTGGGTGCCAGGCCAGGCTGCCTCCACAGACAATCTCCCAGTGAAGACAGGCTTTCCTCAAGGTCCACACTCCTGTGGGGGCCTCACCCCAGGTCCGGCATGCTTGGCTTGACCGTAACTCCTGTGGCCCCACTGATGCCTCAGTCTCATGTGGTTGTGCCCCAGTTGCCCTGATGCTCCACTGAGGCTGGGGTCATCAGCCTGGTGGTGGCTCCACCAGGGACTGGGAACGGAGGCAGGACAAATAGTTGATTCTGGAGGATTAAGTACAGAGTCACCCAGGGATTTGGTCTGAACACCTGATGTGGAGGCCTGGGGGTGAGCAGGTTCTGGGGACTTATCAGGCTAAATTAAGCTGAGATGTCTATCATACTCAAAATACGGGGGAAAAAAGGGGGACCAAAGGCTCTCCTAATGGGGGAATGGGGTTCACATCTTTTGGAGTGCCAAAGGGTGTCTATAACAGGGACACAGAAGCCAAGTGGGCAGATCACTCTACGAAAAATGGTACAAGATAGTGATCAACCTTCTCATGCATGCAGCTCAGCAGGTACCTCAACAAACAGGGTGCTTCATCTGTTTGTTTGATTTCTTTGTAGAATATCAGATGTATGTGTAAGTTTGCATGGACAACTTTTGGGAATACAAATCCTGAACTCCCAACTGCAGCTGCCTCTGCGGAGCACAATGGTAGACTTATTCACCAAGAATGTCCATTCCCCCCAAATCTGTGTGTGCTTGTGTCAGTGCAACTCTAATTAGGATTCCAACAGGTGCCTTTTAAAGGAGTAAAACTACCTTGAATTCACATGAACGATAGATGCTGGATAATAGATTAAGAATAAAATTTGAAAAAAATGGGTGTGAGGCAGGGTGGGCCTGCCTCACCAGATCTCAGAACAAAGATGAGGAAGCCATTTCCACCACCCACTCCACCTCCTGCCCTCTTGGCAGTGTATCCAACACCCGCATCCACTCGACCAGCCCACAGACTTGCCATCTCTCATTGTCAGTCATCTTCCCCATGGTCTCGTCCAGATACCTCTCCATGAGTGGTCTCCGTACCCCCACCCCACCAGAAAGTGGCCCTGGTCTGGGTCTCCCATGACTTCCATGTGGTCAGATCCTTGCCCCTTGTTGACAGGATGACACTGGTCTCTTGTGCTCCTGCAAGTTGGTCTCTACCAAGTCTCCTGGACATTGCTCCCTCAGCCAAGGCCTCCAGCCATCCTCACCTGTTTGAGAATTTGACCTTCATGTATAATACAGCTCTGGTCCTATGGGAACCTGGCAGAAGTAGTCATTGGCACTATGGCCCCACTGCAACTAGGCCAGGATCCAACGATAAACACCAATAGGAACCTCGTTCAGGGCCTTCCCAGTGGGTACAGATGACACAGGAGGCATGTGGCACATGTGGCCATAAGGCCTTAAGCCAGACCAACTCCTGCTCCTGCCCGTGCTTCTTCCTGCCCCACATCCTGCACATATCTGGCACTGGCCATGGTTATCCTACAATCCTGAATGTTCAGTGGAGCCTAGGGTCTCCTTTTTGGTGCAGTTGAACTGGCAATCCCCTTCCCTCAACTCAACATCTTCATGGAGATGTTCTTTGGCATCTCAGACACTTAACATCTAACACTAGGCTCCTATTTCTGCCCCCAGCTTGGTCTGGGCACCTCTACCCAAGACTTGATCCTGAAACTACCTTTCCTCCTCATTCTTTCACACTCTACTCCAAATCCACTCTCCCAGTGCACCCAGAACCTGGCCCTGTTACAGCAGGGTCATGCATCTGCCTTCCATGGGAATAGCGACTGTCCTTGGCTTCAACTAACTTCCTGGCCCCTCCATGGCTATGAGGCTGCTCAGAACCCTGCTTGAACCTCCCCTCTGCCAGGGAGGCTCCCTCCCTTTAGCTGGTGCTTGGCCACATCACCTTCTCATTGAGGCCCTTCCTGACCCCTTATCTTGAGGGCCTCTGCCTTGCCCAGTCCTCCTTCTCCCTTCCTGTCCCAGCAAAGCAGCCATCAGGCCAATGTTTGCTGAGTAAAGTGAATGAAATTAAAAAATCGACGAGACCATACTTTACACCCTGTCTCAGAAAAGCCACCTAACAGTTATGTAGATGAACCAGACATGCCATTAGACAGTGGGAACTCCGCTGGAATGGATGCAGGCCCGAGGATGGTGCGACTGCCAACCCACAGTCCTTTTACACACAGGTCACAGACCCACTAAGAGAAAGATTTAGGTTGTGCTAGATAGACGACAGGTAAATGACACCGTGGGACACAGAGAGCATGTCCAAAATGTTCCTCTTTCAGAAACAATGACTCCAGGGCCATGAAGGGTATGTGTGTATTTTGTCCTCACCCGTAAAACAGGAAGATCACATCCCTCCTCTGTGGGCCTCAAGAGGAGACAGTGCTCAGAACCACTGGGCGCAGAGTCAGATGCCGCTGGACCAAGTGTTATCTCATTCGATCAGACTAACTCCAAACAACCAGGCTGTCAACACGAGTGAGAAACAGAGGTGGGTGGAGAGGGCAAAGGAAAAGATTCCTACCTGGCGGGGGGAGTCCTAGAAAAGCACAAAAACAAAGGATCTCTACCTAGATGACCTTCACACATTACCAAGTTAAAAAAAAAAAGCATATCACATAGTATGTGTTATACTATCACACAGTATTTTTACTACGATCTGAAGATTTGTGTCCTTTCAACATTCATATGGTGAAATCCTAATGCCCAGTAGGATGGTGTTAGGAGGTGAGGCCTTTGGGAAGTGCTTAGGTCATGAGTCTGGAGTCCTCATGATGGGATTAGTGCCCTTGTAAGAAGAGACTCCCACAGAGCTTTCTCACTCCTTCCACCACGTGAGGTCACAGCAAGAAGTCTGCAACCTGAAGGGGGCCTTCCCCTGACCGTGCTGGCACCCTAATTTGGACTTCCAGCCTCCAGAACTTTGAGAAATGTCTGTTGTTTTATAGGCTACCCAGTCGACAGTAATTTGCTCTGGAAGCCCAAAGGAACTAAAATGACTGTATTCTTTTTTTTTTTTTTTTATTTTTTTTAATGTTTATTTATTTCTGACAGAGAGAGAGCACATCAGCGGAGGAGGGGCAAGACAGAGGGAGACCCAGAATCTGAAGCAGGCTCCAACCTGTCAGCACAGAGCCCGACGCGGGGCTCAAAGTCACGGACCGCGAGATCACGACCTGAGCCAAAGTTGGATGCTCAGCCGACTGAGCCACCCAGGCGCCCCGACTGTATTCTGATTAAAAAAAAAAAAAAAAAAAAAAAAAAAGAACAAAATAAACACAAGAAGTGATACTAATTTTGAACAAGTCTGTGACTTCAAGCAAAGACGTACAAAACACTGTGCATCTCAAAACCAACAACTGTCAGGCAGGAAAACAGAGTCATCCAGGGTACCCAAAGTGGCTTTTAACAAGCCGCCCTCTCCCCAACCCTGACCTCCATGATTCTGATGCCCTGTGATGCTCTGTGAGAAAAACACAGTTTAGACAAGAAGAGAGAACAGGTGGGCACGACAAGTCCTGTTTGGATGACCCCCCAAGCCAGAATCACCACCACCGAGTCCCCTAACAGACTGTGAGCAAGGCCATGCCACCCCCACAAAGGGGCAAGCACAAAGAGCACCGTCCATCCACCAATCACAGTCATTCTTCAGATGCAGGAATTCCATTTTTGGAAATCTCCTCAGGGAATAACCCAAACAAAACCAGAACAGATCCATGTTCTCAGCAGCCCTGGATGCTTAATGGGACAGAAGCCACACTGCAGTGAGACACTCAGCCAAACAGAATCTAGCTCTCACGATGACTGAGCAGCCAGCTACGTGGACAGGAACTAAAGAAGGGGCTGCAGAGATGCAAAGAGCTTAGAGTTTAAAGTTTACTATAGGGGCGCCTGGGTGGCGCAGTCGGTTAAGCGTCCGACTTCAGCCAGGTCACGATCTCGCGGTCCGTGAGTGAGTTCGAGCCCCGCGTCGGGCTCTGGGCTGATGGCTCGGAGCCTGGAGCCTGTTTCCGATTCTGTGTCTCCCTCTCTCTCTGCCCCTCCCCCGTTCATGCTCTGTCTCTCTCTGTCCCAAAAATAAATAAAAAACGTTGAAAAAAAAAATTTTAAAGTTTACTATTATTGTTTTGTTTTGTAAGCTAAGCTTTAGGAACTTATCACCCTTGTTGGAATCCCTGATAGATCTGATGTAAAAGAACACACATGTCTGTCCAAAGAGCTCGCACACAGTGACAGGCTAGCATGGGCATACTAGACGTGCGTGGTCTGGGGTGAGAGGCTCCAGGATCTTCTTCCCTCAGTCTTCACCATCCTCACCCACAGGCTTTCCTGGTGGAATGCCCTGCCCCACCTCCACGGCGGAAGCATCTTCACAAAGGGCAGCTCCAAGCCATTTGCGAACACAAAGCACAACCCTGCGATCTTCCATAGTGAATGATCAAGCATCCAAACCAACAGCTTTCTTATACACTGGCAACACCTAGTCAGAAAACGTATAGGGGGAAAAATTCTGTTCATAAATGGCAACAAGGAACAAGCTTAAAATGAACTTTAGAAATGTGATGTTAATTCTGCCCACCGTATCCACAAAACCAAGGTGCCTAGAGCCAGTGGGCCTGGAGGAAAAGCAGTGGCTACAGAACCGGGCAGAGCAGGGCCAAGTCTGTATAAACAAATGGAGAACAGATGAGACAATTCAAATTGCTCAGGAAAGATGATTCAATAAATGGTGTGAAGACAAGATTTTTTAAATGCTTTAGGAAAAGCAAAATTAAGCCTTTACATAAAATTCAACAAATCTCCCAGAAAGTAGAGGGAGGCAAAGAGATTTAAACAAACAAACAAACAAACAAACAAACAAATTTGGCCAGAAAAAATTAGATCATCTCAGTCTAATAAATCCACTAGGCTAACTAATGAGTAAGAGTTGAAATTTTAGATCACATTTTAAGGACTTGAATACAAGTATAGATACATTTGTATTATTTTAGGTGGGAAGGGCTGTTCTAAGCAAAATAGCAAAAGCAGAAACCTGCTGGGCAGAGACTCCCACATTTGTTGCATGAAAATTAATACCTTATGCACATCAAAGCCACCAAATTCCAGAATGGGCCCAAAGACATGTAAGAATTTAATGCATGACAAAGTTGGTTTTCCAAATCAACGGAAAGATGAATTATTCAGTAGGTAGTGTTAGAAATAGCATAGAAGGAAAAAAATGAAGCTGGATTCCCAACTCACCCCACACCAAAATAAATTCCAGACGGATCCAGCATTGCACAAGTACCAGAGAAAAACAAGAGTCTATTTTAAAAATAATCTTGGCGTGTGGAAAGCCTTTTAAGACATAGCAAAGCTCAAAAGCCTTCGGAGTAAATATGTTACGATTAAAAACTTGAAATCTCTTCAAAAAACCCCAAACCAGAACAAAGCACCATAACTGGAGTCAAATGTCAGTTTGTGAAGAGTGTTCTCAACATATACGGAAAAGAGTATGAGCTGGCAGATCACAAAGGAAATACAAAGGAAAACAAAAAAGGAAATACAAAGGCACACGAACAGTTTCAACCTCACCAGTCATCGGGGAACGGAAATTAAAACATTCATGTGACAACAATGCGGGGCGGGCGGTCTTAAGGCCCCAACCTCCCCCTCACTCCGCCTCCGAGTCCACCCTGCACACACCGGGTGTAGAAAACCGACGGAACGCACCGCCACGAAGGCAGTTTGCAAGTGAAAAATCTAACAAGTATCGACCGATAGAGCATGGCCACCCCTCTGCCCCCCGAGCTTCCCTTTTAGGTGAATAACGGAAAACAGCGCACGCAAAATCCAGAAAGGGTACAAAGGAAACCAGCCAGTGCTGCCTCTGCGCACACTGGCAGGCTGTTCCCAACGACGATTTCCAGTTTTTCTATTTTTCTCACACGTTCACATTTTAAAAAATGCATGTTATTTTCTATTGAAATCTTAAAAAGCAAATAATAAACTAGGGAAATATTTGCAAACCATGTTAGAAAAGGTTGGTCTCGTTCACTAAAAAGGGGCTCTTACAAGGTAGTAAGGAGAAGAGCACGGATAGAAACATGGAGAAAGGATGTAAAATTAGGAAAGTACTTTGAGCCAACGAGATACCAGCGCCGTTCGGACGCGGAGAAACGGCTTACTGCGAACGGCACAGGCGCTCCTGCCGCCGCGGGGTCCGGATGGGCTTCTCAGCCTCTGGTTCTGTATTTTGGGGAGACCTTGGGCGAGCCGGGGACTCGCGGGTCGCTGACCACCCTTCCCGGGGCAATCGCGCCGCCGTTCTCTTCGCCGCGGCCCCGCCGCAAACCTCCACCTCCTGCCAGCGCTCGCCGTCCGCGGGGGAGGGGGCCCGGGAGGGTCGGAGGGGGGCGATGAGGTGTCTCAGGGCCTGGGGTGGGGGTTGGATTCCGGGCGTGGCAGGGCCGGAGGGCTGAGGGCCCGGAGACTGGGTCGCAGGCAGCCTGGTGTGTGTCAAGGGTAAGGGGAGAGGGTTCTGGGGCGTGGCAGGGGCCGAGGGGCGGGGGTCGGGAGAAGCCCGGGTGTGAGGAGCGGAGAGAGGACTGGGATGCGGCAAAACGCTGGGGGAGAGGGGGCTCAGAGTGGGGTCCGAGGAGGGGAAGGAGCCCACCGCGCGCCCGCAGGAGGAACCCGGCAGGAGGGGCGGAAGCGGAGCGTGCCCGCGGGGAAGTGCCCTGTCCGTGAGGACGACCCGGCTCCAGCGCGCGTGCTGGCAGAAGGGCCCGGGCGCCAGTGCCCACGCGCACCCCCAACTCACCTTCCACGCCGCAGCCTCACGCGCGAAGGGACGGATGCCCGCAACGCACTCAGACAAAGGGGACGCCCCGCCTGGTCTGCGCATCCGCCAATCCCTGGGGGCCCCGCCTCCTCAGTCCCCGCCCACGCCCCCGGTCACCAGTCCTGGAGCGGACACCTCCCAGTCGTCCCCGCCTTCCCCGCCGGCGCCATTTTCCTGACTGACAGCGAGGCCGCTTTCTGCGGAGCCACCGAGAGGCGAGATCTCCCGCGCGCCTAGAGAGGCCATACCGCGCTCCGTCCTCGCATTTACCGCACTTCCGGCGGTCCTGTGGAAAGTTCTAGTGAAGCTTCCGAGCATCGGACCCACGGGCCACCTAGTGCCTGTAGAGTCGGGTTTCAGGCTTGTGGCCAGGGGGGTACCTTTTCCGCTCCTAGCCGGGTGCCACCCCCTCTGAACGTGCCTCCTCGTTGCTGTGCCCTGGGACCCGCCGAGGACCTAGCGGTGGTCGTCACGTGTGACAGTGACCGCCTCCTCAACCGCCTGCACTGCTGTTCACGGACTTTTTTGGGGCCGGCGGGGGGGGGGGGCCGTGAAGCCTCCGTCCGTGAGGGCGTTGCACGGTGCGGTAGCAACTCCCGGGAGAGGAGGCTGAGACAGCCACGGCTGGAATGCTTAGCCGTGTTCTAGAAAAACTGGAACGGTGAGGGCTTTCTTGGAGGAGCGGTTGGGGAGCCGGAGGAAGAGTTGGCCATCTCGCCTTTTCTGATAAGCGACCCTGGGTTGGGAGTAGGACTCCCTAACTTCAGGCAGGGATGGGAAGAAAAATTAAGGAGGAGGGGACAGAGAGTCCCTCAACAGTGACACCCTTTCCTCTTTCCTTTTTCCTTTTAGCTTTTTATTATAGAAACTTTCAAAGATAGGCAAAGGTAGACAAAGTAGTGTAATGAACCCCCCGTGTCCATCAAACAGTTGAAATGGGCAGTCTCTTCACCTATTTCTCTGGTTATTTCTTTCGTCAATCCCGTAGAGGAGGTCATTTTCTATAATAATTATTCTCATATTTGCCTAAAAGATAAGGGCCCCTAAAAACGTAATTACAAAGCTATTATCACCCGTGAATGTTAATGATTATCCTTTATTATCAAATGTAGGAAACTTTTTTTTAAATGTAAAAATACATCATGAGTTTACAGTGATATTTCAAACTTAGGGCTAGGTGGCTATTAATTTTTAAAATTTTATGTTTGTATCTTTTTTTCCCCCTCATATTTAGGATCTTGGGGGGCGTCTAGGTGGCTCACTCAGTTGAGCATAGGACTCGTGGTTTCAGCTCAGGTCATGATCCCAGGGTGGCGGGATCCAGCCCTCTGTCAGTCTCTACCCTAATCAAGGAGTCCTTTAAGATTCAGTCTGTCTCTCCTTCTGCCCCTTTCCCCCACTTGCACATGCATTGTCTCTAATTAAAAAAAAAAATCTTGGATCCTGATTATCTTAACACAATATATAATTATGTCAGAATAACAATGCCAATATTACTAATGGTATGATTATTGAAAAGTGTAACATTCTTTTGCAGTTCTTTCTGTTGTTAGGTTATATCCCATGCTTTAAAGTAAATTAAGGGCCGTCTGGGTGGCTCAGTTGGTTAAGCGTCCAACTTTGGCTCAGGTCATGAGCTCACGGTTTGTGAGTTTTGAGCCCGGCGTTGGGCTCTGTGCTGACAGCTCAGAGCCTGGAACCTGCTTCAGATTCTGTGTCTCCATCTCTATCTGCCTCTCCCCAGCTTGCATTCTGTTTCTCTCTCTCTCTCTCTCTCTCTCTCACTCTCTCTCTCTCTCTCTGTCAAAAATAGGTATAAAACTTTGAAGTCAATGAAAATAATTTGTTTCTGTGGGATTATATATACTGGCTCATTTGTTTCATTTTGCTTATGCTCTTTAGGGTTAAGTTTTTCAGGTTTTTTTTTTTTTTAACTTTTTTTTTCAACGTTTTTTATTTATTTTTGGGACAGAGAGAGACAGAGCATGAACGGGGGAGTGGCAGAGAGAGAGGGAGACAGAATCGGAAACAGGCTCCAGGCTCCGAGCCATCAGCCCAGAGCCTGACGCCGGGCTCGAACTCACAGACCGCGAGATCGTGACCTGGCTGAAGTCGGACGCTTAACCGACTGCGCCACCCAGGCGCCCCGTTTTTCAGGTTTTTAAAAAAATGTTTATTTTGAGAGAGAGCATGATGGGGGAGGGGCAGGGAAAGAGGGAGAGAGAGAATCTCAAGCAGGCTCCACACTGTTAGTGCAGAACCTGATGTGGGGCTCCATGTCCTGGATAGTGAGATCATGACCTGAGTCAAAATTAAAATGCTTAACTGAGCCACCCAGGCGCCCCTCAGGTCTTTTTTTTTTTTTTTTTTTAATGATTTTATTTTTAAGCAATCTCTACACCCAACCTGGGGCTTGAACCCACAACCCTGAGATCAAGAGGGGCATGCTCCACTGACTGAGCCAGCCAGGTGCCCCCAAATTTTCAGGTTTTTATAAAAATTTTTTCATGATTATGTAAAACATGTATATGGCTCCAGAGTCAAGTCTACAAAACAATGTACATTCAGAGAAGTCTGACTTCTCTCCCTGTCCCCACAAACCTGTTACCTTCCTCTCCCTATCAGTAAGCATTTTTTTTTAAGTGTATTGATTTATTTTGTGAGAGACTGCAAGTGGGAGAGGGGGAGAGAGACAGGGAGATAGAGGATCCAAAGCAGGCTCTGTGCTGACAGCAGACAGCCCAATGCGGGGCTCAAACTCCCGAACTGTGAGATCGTGACCTGAGATGAAGTCAGATGCTTAACTGACTGAGCCACCCGGACTCCCCCTGTATCTTCTGTTCTGCATTTTGGCTTTTGCACCTAACAGTATCTTGGAGACCTCTCATTAGCAGTGTCTAGGGATATTCCTTGTTCCTTTTTGCAGCTATAACTCCCTTCTTTTGGGAATGTACCATAGAGTATTCAACTAGTCAGCTGTTACTGGACATGTGGGTTGTTTCCTGTCTTTTCCTATTAAACTTAGTGCTACAGTGAATAGTCTTATGCAGATCTTTGTATAGTTCTGCCAGTTTAATTTTGGGTTAGATTCCTAGAAATTGCCTGGTCAGCAGGCATTTGTAATTTGTTTTTGCTGTATGTTGCCCAGTTCCCTTTTTTAGGGTTGCACCATCTTGCATTCCCACTGTGATGTGTCCTCACAACCTTGTAAGCCAAGTATTTTGTCAAATACATGTAATCTTCCTATCTGAGAAGAATAGCATCTCAATGTGGTTTCCTTTTGCATCTTTTTTTTTTTGTGTGTGTGTGGGTGGAGTCAGGCATCTTTTCATATATTTAAGCATCATCTTCACTTATTTGTCTGTGAACTTGCTTCTTTTCCTAGTTGGTGGTCTCTTCCCTCTGGTTTTAGAAATGCTATTATGTTAATCCTTTGTGACATAAGTTGCAGATATTTATAAAACTCTATTATCAATGCACCAATTTATCAGTTAAGATTAAAAATTACAAAATAAGCCCTGTATAGTCTTTTTTGATGCAACCCAACAAATTAATAAGGAATTTGATACCAGAGAGATGGTTATAAAGAATAGTCTTCAAACTACAATTTAATTTCTGTTATCTAAACCTGATTTCATTAACTATCAGTATTCAGTTCATCCTCGATGTAGTTAATGTTCATAGTTTACAGGATACTTAGAAATGCCATGTTCAGAGCAGAGGAAATTTCTTAGGGGAAAACACAGTATAAAGCCGATAATATATTGTTTAAAATATTTTAAAAATTGCAAAAATATTTTTTAAATATTTAAAAAAATTTTACTGCTGTTTTTCTTTTTTATGGCTTTATTGAGGTATGAATTGAAAATACTTTAAGTATACACTTTGATGAAAATTTCGACATAAATATATACCTGTGAAACCATCACCACAATCAAGATAATGAGCATATCTATTAGCCCTAAGTGCATCCCCAGCTGTTGCTGGTGATTGATCTGCTTTCTGTCACTTTAGCTTATTTTGCACTTCCTGTATATCTGATTAGATATAAATGGAATCCCAAAGTAGATATTTGGGGGGATGTGTGGGTCTAACTTTCTTCACTCAGCATAATTATTTTGATTTTTATCCTTATTACTGTATATAGCAATAGTTTTTTTTCTTTTTCTTTTTTTTCTTTTTTTTTTTTTTTACTCTTGGGTAGTATTTCATTGTAAGAATATACCACAACTTGTTTATCCATTTACCTGTTAATGGACACTGGGTTGCCAGTTTTTGGCTACTGCAACTAAAACTGCTACAAACATTTATGTACAAATCTTTGTGTAGACCTATGTTTCACTTCTCTCGGGTTTACATCTAAAGTGGCTTGGCTGGGTGGTATCGTAGATGTGTGTTTAACTTTTTTTTTTTTTTTTAACGTTTATTTATTTTTCAGACAGAGAGAGACACAGCATGAACGGGGGAGGGGCAGAGAGAGAGGGAGACACAGAATCGGGAGCAAGCTCCAGGCTCTGAGCCATCAGCCCAGAGCCCTACGCGGGGCTCGAACTCGCGGACCGCGAGATCGTGACCTGAGCTGAAGTCAGACGCTTAACCGACTGAGCCACCCAGGCGCCCCCTTAACTTTTTAAGAAACTACCAGCCTCTTGTCAAAGTGTTTTTACTACTTTGCCTCCCCAAGCAGATGTGACAGCTATAGTTGCTCTACGTATTGCCCACATTTGGTGGAGTCATTTGTTTTGAAAATGGCCATTCTAGGGGATGTGGGGTGGTGTCTTGCCGTTTATCTTGCATTTTTCTAATGTTTAATGATATTGAGTGTCATTTCTTGTGCTTACTAGCCATCTGCGTATATTCTTTGGTGAAGTGCCGATTCAAGTGTTTTGTCCATTTTTTATTGGATCATTTGTCTTCTAATTGAGTTGTAGGACTTCATTATAGTATGGGATACAGGTCATTTGTTGGGATATATGTTTTGCAAATATTTTCTCCCAGTTTGTGCTTTGCTTTTTCATTTTATTTCATTTTGAGGAGCAAAAGTTTTAAAATTGATGAAGCTCCAGGCTCTGAGCTGTTAGCACAGAGTCTGACGCAGGGCTCGAACCCACAAACCGTGAGATCATGACCTGAGACAATGTGGGACGCTTAACCAACTGAGCCACCCAGGTGTCCCATGGAAGTTTCTACTTTGCATTTTTGGTTGACGATACATTTTAATTCTTATATATGATGCGGTGTAAGGATTGAGGTTCAGTTTGTTGGTATATGGTTATTCTATAGTCCAAGCACCATTTGTTGAAAATAAAGCCCTAATTTAAAAATAATCATTTAGGGACACCTGGGTGGTTCAGTTGGTTAAGTGTCTGACTTTGCCTCAGGTCATGATCTCATGGTTCATGGGTTCCAGCCCCGCGTCAGGCTTTGTGTGGAGAGTTCAGGTCCTGGAGCCTGCTTCAGATTCTGTGTGTCCCTCACTCTCTGCCCCTCCCCCTCTTGCCCTCTGTCTCTCAAAAAATAAAAAATAAATAAAACGTTAAAAAATTTTTTTAAACAGGATTTATTTTGTTATATGATGTGAAGAATGGATCTAATTTTATTGTTTTTCTAAATGGCTATCTAGTTATCCAAAACACTACATATTTTGAAGTTTATCCTTTCCCCATGGATTTAAGATGCTACCTTTTACTTATATCAAATTTCCATATCGGAATGGTCTTCTCTTTTTTTAAATATAATTTAAAAAATTTTTTTTAATTTTATTTTTTAAAATTTACATCCAAATTAGCATATAGTGCAACAATGATTTCAGGAGTAGATTCCTTAGTGCCCTTTACCCATTTAGCCCATCCCCCCTCCCACAACCCCTCCATTAACCCTCTGTTTGTTCTCCATATTTAAGAGTCTCTTATGTTTTGTCCCCCTCCCTGTTTTTATATTACTTTTGCTTCCCTTCCCTTAGATTCATCTGTATTAAAGTCATCATATGAGTGGCTCCATATATATATATATATATATATATATATATATATATACACACCACATCTTTATCCATTCATCCATTGATGGACATTTGGGCTCTTTCCATACTTTGGCTATTGGTGATAGTGCTGCTGTAAACATGGGGGTGCATGTGTCCCTTCGAAACAGCATACCTGTATCCCTTGGATAAATACCTAGTAGTGCAATTCCTGGGTCATAGGGTAGTTCTATTTTTAATTTTTTGAGGAACCTCCAGACTGTTTTCCAGAGTGGCTGCACCAGCTTGCATTGCCACCAACAATGCAAAAGAGATCCTCTTTCTCTGCATCCTCGCCAACATCTGTTGTTGCCTGAGTTGTTAATGTTAGACATTCTGACAGGTATAAGGTGGTATCTCATTGTGGTTTTGATTTGTATTTCCCTAATGATGAGTGATATTGAGCATTTTTTTCATGTGTCAGTTGGCCATCTGGATGTCTTCTTTGGAGAAGTATCTATTCATGTCTTTTGCCCATTTCTTCACTGGATTATTTGTTTTTTGGTGTTGAATTTGATAAGTTCTTTCTAGATTTTGGATACTAACCCTTTATCTGATATGCCGTTTGCAAATGCCTTCTCCCATTCTGTCGGTTGCCTTTTAGTTTTGCTGATTGTTTCCTTCACTGTGCAGAAGCTTTTTAGTTTGATAAGGTCCCAATTGTTCATTTTTGCTTTTGTTTCCCTTGCCTCTGGAGACGTGTTGAGTAAGAAGTTGTTGCGGCCCAGGCCAAAGAGGTTTTTGCTTCCTTTCTCCTCGAGGATTTTGGTGGCTTCCTGTCTTACATTTAGGCCTTTCATCCATTTTGAGTTTATTTTTGTGTCTGGTGTAAGAAAGTGGCCCAGGTTCGTTCTTCCGGATGTCGCTGTCCAGTTTTCCCAGCACCACTTGCTGAAGAGACTGTCTTTATTCCATTGGATATTCTTTCCTGCTTTGTCAAAGATTAGTTGGCCATACGTTTGTGGGTCTGTTGCTGGGTTCTCTATTCTGTTCCATTGATCTGAGTGTCTGTTTTTGTGCCAAATATAATTTTTTAAGTTTATTTATTTGAGAGACAGTGCGAGTGGGGGAGAGGCAGAGAGAGAGAGGGAGAGAGAGAGAGAGAGAGAGAGAGAGAGAGAATCCCAAGCAGGCTCCATGCTGCCATCACAGAGCCCAACACAGGGCTTGAACTCATGAAACTGTGAGATCATGACCTGAGCAGACACCAAGACACCCCTTAACTAACTGAACCACCCAGGCATCCCAGGAGTGGTCTTCTTTTTCTTCTCCTCCTCCTCCTCCTCCTCCCCCTCCTCCCTTCCTCTCTCCCTCCCCCTCCCCTCCCCCTTCTTCTTCTTCTTCTTCTTCTTCTTCTTCTTCTTCTTCTCTTTTTTGTAATGTCTGTGTTTTATATAATCTCATTGTGAGGCATCTACATTGCCAGTCTCTTCAAAGAGAGTTAATTTGTGAAATTATTTCAATAATAATAAAACAATGATTTATATTATTGTCAAACACTTTCAAAAGGTCTACTGCTCCTTTGCTCCTTCTGCATATTTTTTTCCTTTTAAAAAAATTATTTATTTAAATTCAAGTTAGGGACACCTGGTGGCTCATTAGGTTAAGGGTCCAACTTTGGCTCAGGTAATGATCTCACGGTTTGTGAGTTTTGAGCCCGGTGTTGGGCTCTGTGCTGACAGCTCAGAGCCTGGAGCCTGCTTCAGATTCTGTGTCTCCCTCTCTCTCTGCCTCCCCCCCCCCACTACCACCAAATAAAAACATTAAATCCAAGTTAGTTAACATGTAGTGTAGTATTGGTTTCAGGAGTAGAACCCAGTGATTCATTACTTATATATAACACCCAGTGCTCATCCTGACAAGTGTCCTCCTTAATGCCCATCACCCATTTAGCCCATCATCCCATTCACTTCACCTCCAGCAACCCTCAGTTTGTTCTATGTATTTAATAGTCTCTTATGGTTTGCCTCCCTCTGTTTTTATCTTATTTTCCCTTCTCTTCCCCTATATGCATCTGTTCTGTTTCTTAAATTCCACATATGAGAGAAATATATTTGTCTTCTCTGACTTATTTTGTTTGGCATAATACACTCCAGTTCCATCCACATTGTTGCAGATGGCAAGATTTTATTCTTTTTGATTGCCAAGTAATATTCCATTGTATATATATACTGTTTCTTCTTTATCCATTAATCAGTCGATGGACATTTGGGCTCTGTCCGTAGTTTGGCTATTGTACATACCAGGAGTGGCCTTCTAATTGATGTTCTAACATGTGGAAATGCTCAGAGCCTATCCCATGGACACAGAAGAAGACCCTGCACACAGAATAAACCACATGGGGTACCTAGGAGCCAGGATGCCCCCAGGCCTTCATCTTACTTCCAGGGAAGCCCAGTGGCCAGTGACGATTGTCTGGCCCATGCCTGCCAATCTCCCTAGGAGAATGGTCCAGGTAAGACTCTGCTCCTGTCACAGCTGTCCTGGCATGGACTGCATTGTCCTCAGCCATCAGGTCCCTGTTCTCCCCTCAGATTCAGGAGTTCCCACCAGATCCATGGAGGTTTTAGGATTGGCATGGATTCTGGCCCTTTTCTGCACATACCATGCTCCACAGTTTCCCTGCTTCACCTTGTGTGGAGGGGTGCCTGTGGATGTTGGGGGAAACTCAAATCCCTCACCGATTTAACTCCAGAAGTTGCAGGAAACACTTCATGGGGCACGAACTGTGGGGTTCTGTGAAGGGGATCTCCCAGGACTCTACCAAGCACATGAATCTCTTGGCACAGTTGGTACCAAGCCAGCTACCAACTATTAGGGCTGCTTGTTATTCTTTTTTAAAAAAAATTTAATGTTTATTTATTTTTGGGAGAGAAAGAGACAGAGTGTGAGTGGGGAAAGGACAGAGAGAGAGGGAGACGCAGAATCCGAAGCAGGCTCCAGACTGAGCTGTCAGCACAGAGCCTGATGCGGGGCTCAAACCCATGAACTGTGAGATCATGACCTGAGCTGAAGTCGTATGCTCAACCAACTGAGGCACCCCATTAAAGGAATTGGGATTGTTGGATGAAGGTAGGAATAATATCTGGGAGTGGAAATAAAGAGCAAGGAGAACATCCAATCTCTGGTTCCAGTGGTACATGGGGGAGGGAGAAGCCTTCAGGAGAACCATGTGTCAGGGGGCAACCAGGTTTTAGTTTGAACAGGAAGCTGAAGGAAGCTTTCAGTGAAGTCACAACACAGAGTAATTTGTTTATGTCCGTAAACCAAAGAGCAGAGTAGAAGGTGTGGGGGCCAAAGAGTTTCTATATATTTTTGAAGGTATGGAAATATTTATTACTTACATAATGGAGGTCTTTTGGGAGAGTAGGGAAGGCCTCTCAGAATGGTCTGAAATGGCTTAAGAGAGCAAGTAAGGGATGTTAACTTTGGGTCTTTATTGTGGTCAGTAGGTATGGTGGGTGGGAGGACTGCCAAGCATAGGTGAGGGCTTGTGTGGTTTGAATCTCCTGCTGGTGTCAAAAGAGAGAACACCAGCTTTCTTTCTCTCTTTTCTTTCTTTCTCTTTCTTTCTTTCTTTCTTTCTAAATTTGTTTTTAAATGTTTATTTTTGAGAGAGAGAGAGAGAGAGAGAGAGCGAGCCGGGGAGGGGCAGAGAGGGAGTCACAGAATCTGAAGCAGGCTCCAAGCTCTGAGCTGTCAGCATAGAGCCCTATGTGGGGCTTGAACTCACAAACTGTGAGATCATGACTTGAGCCGGAGTTAGAGGCTTAACTGAGCCACCCAGACACCCCAAGCACCAGCTTTCTTATCAGCTTGTCCAAATGTGGGCATGGAGAAGTAGGAGGATGAGGTTCCAAAGCTATCAGCAAACACTAAAAAATGGAAGCAGACCATTCATTATAATTCATCTGTGATGTTTGATGACTCAAACACTAATTGAATTAGTACTCATTTAAATAAACTATATGGCACTCTCTGCAACCTGCAGCCTGAGGTTGGTGAGGGAGATGAAAATCCCACTAAATGGCTTTTTCAAGAGTCCAGCATTGTTTTCTGAGAAGTGACATGAGTGCCTCAGCTACTCCAGAGGGGATGAGGGTGTCCTGGTGAGACCTTTTACTTAGGCCTGAGCATAGGTAGAGAGATATCTTGACCTTGATTGATATTTTGGGGCACCTATCTGTGGGGTAAGAGGTTCTGAGAGTTCTTTACCCTAAAGGGGGCAACTTTTAAGGCAATGGCACAAAAGTTTGTAAAAATGTGGAGATGGGGCTATTCATTAGCCAGGCCATCCAGTGCTAAGATAATTGCCGGAAATTCAGCCCAGCCAGTTGTGCTGACGTTTGGATCTGGTTCTTTATTAGGGAAGTCCTGGTTAAGAAATAAGGAACAGTAGCTCCCCACTGCACTCCATCACCTATGATGGTTGGCAGTGCTGCGTGTATAGTCTGTGGATTCCCTCTGCTGTTCACTTACTTCATCCCATGTGGCTCTCCAGGTAGCCAAAGGGTCTGGGGAGGGCTGCCCTCCAATACCCTGGCATCTGGCAAGGGACAGAGGACAGAGGAGGCTGCCCCTTCTGCAGGTGGAATATACCAGGGGGCCCAGGTTTGGCTTTATACTGTACCAAGGTGGCCTCAGCAGTTGTATTGAGCTCATGGTGTACTACTTCCATAACCCAGAACACAATGGGCAGCTGGGTACAGAGATAAAGTCACAGACTCAGGGCCTGTGAAAGCCTCCATTTCTAGGAGGTTCCAGTATGTGGCCAGCAATTGCAGCTCTGGTAGCATGTAGTATAGGGCAAGGAAGGTAGTTTCTTGGATCAGAAGCCCTTGGACAATTTATGGCCATGATGGGTGGTCCGGAGACTCTGGGAGATGTGAAAGGAGGTTGTTGAATCCCCTGTGATGGAAAAGTCTTGGTGGGAGGGACACTAATGGGAATGTGGTGTTGGAAGCTGGACAGATTCTAGAGGATTTTGTTGGAGGGGGCCCCAACCAAGGTGGGCTGATTTGCAAGTCGCAACATAAATGGGGTTAAGTAAAATCTGTAGATGAGGAACATGTTGCCTCCAGAACCCCCAAAAGATCTAAAAGAGTTGTGGGTGCTGATAGGGACACTGATTATTTCTGAAGCTTCAAGGATGGAGCAGTCCTTGGTTTACAAAACATTTTTGGCAACTTAACAGAAGTGGCAGGGCCTTAGCACTACATTTGGGGGCAATGGCCCATTCCCTTTGGTGAGCTGCTTTGTATTTGCATGTCCTGAATAAGTGACACACAAATGAATGTCAATTAAATCACCTTGGAGGAGGATGTCATCAATGTAATGTCACATCTGTGCTCCCAGAGGAAGGTGGATGCAGTCAAGACTGTATGTGACAGTGAGGCTGCTGAGGCACCCTATGGGCATCCTAGTAAAGATATATCATGTTCCTTCAGAGGTGAAGGCAAACTGTGGCTGATAAAGGCTGTGGACGCCATTGTCTAGATGTCCTGTTCACAGTGCCAACTCCAACTTTTACCATCACCTGCATGGTGGATGGACCCCACCCAAAAGTTGGTTCAGATGTCAAGACTGACAATGCCACACATACCAAGAGGGCATGAGATGGTTTATTACTCACATAACTGAGGTGAGCAGGGCAGGGTTCCTTGGGGAGGCCCAAAGTGGCTTAAGGAATGATGGAAGGGCACTGAACTGGGTGTTTGCTGTGCCTGGGATGAGGCTGCAGTACATACTGCACATTTCCTGTTAAGTGGGACTTGAATGGTTTGAAATCTGCTGGCACCAAGGGGATGGCACTCAGGCTTCTCTCTCAGCCCGTTTCCCAAGAAACATTTCCAAGGACATCATCAAAGTCAAAAGAAAGAAATTGTGGCTGACCATTTGTTTCCCAGACTTTCTCTTTGGAAATGTGACATTCCAAAATCAAAACTCTCAGGCTGCAGATAGCAGGCCCCTAAATGTGGTCAATTCTGCCCAGACACTGGGTATGGACAAGGGTCCAGTAGAGCTTGACACTCACTCCTCCTTCCTGTCTCCAGACTCCCACAGCCATGCCTCAGCCCCAGGAGTCTCCCAACAGTGTGGAGGCCAGGGGAAGGAGAAAAAGGAGTTGATGAGGGAGTGATACAGAGGACATGCTTGCCCCTAGAGCCTCTTCTCCACACAGCAATGGCCCTGTTAAAACGTTAAGTCATCCAAATCCTCCAACATCTCCTTTCACCCAGAGTAAAAGCCGAAGTCCTTGTCATGGCCACGAGGACTTTTGTGATATGGCCCATTACTACCCATCCCATCTGCTTCTCCCTCTGCTCACTCAACTCCTAGCCATACTGAACTCCAATGATTCTTGAACACTCTAGACCTGTTCTGCTCAGGGCCTTTGTACTGTGTGAATGGAAAAACAAAAGTTGTTTTTCCCAGTTATTGCCTAGGCATTGTACTGTATGATAACCCTATTATCAGAGTCTGGGCATTTAGATAAGAACGTGAATTCAGTGCTCACCACCCTAACCACTTCCTAAGTAATAGGTGCCTGCTACCCTGTTCTCTTATTTCTTGCTTGCTCATGACCTGGGATGATGGACTGCCCTCCATCATTGTGCTCCCTTGCTTCTGGGATGTGTGTGTAGCAAATCTTGTGACTTTACTTCCTTTGTGTAAGTGTATTGAAACTGTGCCTTCAATCAAAAAAGACTCTGGGTTTTCACTTTCCCAAAGCAGGAGCTTGGATAATGAGAGAGTTACCTGCCAACCCGTGTGGGTGGCTTGTGAGTCCCACCTCAGCCAGTCATAATCTGCACATTCCTAATACCCCAGATCTGGCTTCCCAATAAAACCAGCTATTCTTGCCGTCAACCCCACTCCCCCATTTTCACTGGTCATTTTCTCATTTGCTTCAAGTTGTCACTCAAAGGGCATTGTGGCAAGGCCTGCTCTGACAGCCCCCATTTAAAACAGAATCTGCCAAAACACCCACACCTTGTTTCCTGCTTTCCTTTCACCTCATGACAACCATGACCATTAGGCCATTTTTCTCTACCCACTGACCTCAAGGACAGACTTGTTTCTTGCTGTGTCCCTATGAATGGCATGTAGTAAGTATCTCACAAGTATTCACTGGGGGGGTGGGGGTGGGGTTGTGGAATCCAGGCTGGACAATGGGGAATGTGAAGCCAGAAAGGATTGCCTGACAGTGAGACAGAATGAGGGTTAACAGATGGAGGTCTCCATGGAGTAGAAAGATGAGCAAGTGAGGATAACAGAGCAAGGCTGTCACCAAACTGCAAGTGTGACAGTTTGTTATCTAGCATATTGCCTTGGGAAAACAGGGCTGAAGTGGAGGGGAGTGAGTGAGTAGTGATGGGCTACCCTGATGGCCTCTGAGAGAAGGGTAGGCAGCCCACTGTAGCCCAAGCCCGTGGAACCAAGCTGCGCACCCTTGATCCAACTTTCACATACTTCTCTCTTCAAACCTCTCCCTCCTCATTTGCAGCTGATGATTCTGCCTCTACATCCTTGAAAGCAGAGAAGTCAAGCCCTTATCTTTCTACCTCAACTGCAAACCTGACTACATCTGCCCATTAATGCCTTTCCTCCTGAACCATGAGGGAAGTGCTTCTCCGTCCACCCATCCTAGGATACTCCTAAATTGAGACCTGGTGGCTGGCACCCAGGGGCCTCTCTCGTGGCAGATGTGTTGCTTCTGGGCCAACTCCCCCTGCTCACGGAGAAGGGCACAGCTCTGGGAAACTGAGGAGAGGCCGGTCCCCACCTACTGGGGGCACTCACAGGTCCTCCATAAATGTCTGGTGATGAATGGGCCTGGGAGAAAACAACCTGGGAACTTGTGGGGAGAACAGGAGGGGCATGGAGAGGGCAGGCCTCTGTGGGGCCAACAGCCAGGACCATAAGGCACAGAGCTGGGAAGTTGGGAAACACCTGCATGTGTACTTGTGCAGCAACCCTGAGCGGAACTGTAAGCAGAAAGCATGACCTCAGACTCAGGCACAAGGGCAAGGGGGGCGAAGGGGTCCTGCATCCAGTGACTGTATGGGAGGGTCAAGAAAGGGTGAGGAACTGGTGGTAATGACTACACACCACTTCTGGGAAGGATGACTATAATTCAAACTGAAAAGCTCGACCTGATATATGTAAACAGAGTATCATTATAACTATAGAAAAGAACTCACTATGACTAATTACCAAATAAAAGAATTACTGTTGTTATTTTGAACCAAATGTCAGTTTACTTTTTTGGTTCTGTTTGATTATAGTAATAAACTCTATTCATGAATATGCATCTTCTATCATCCTTTTCCTCCTAATAAATGTGGCAGTCTGATAACAAAATGTATAAACAAAACAAGCAAGAAACAAGAGGTCACAGGAGGCTGGAATGATGACAGGGGAAGGAGGGTTGAGGTTTTTTGGACAGTGGGATATGGGTTTACAGGGCAGCAAGTGAGCCTGGCTTCAAGTCTGGGAAGTGGGTGAGGCTGGGACATGGCCAGAGGAGTCGGGAATGGAGCTCTGTTTCACTCCCTAGCATGGATCAGCTGGTGTTTGACCAACTTGGACCGCTGGCTGAAGGCTTTCCCACAAGCAGAGCAGTCGTAAGGCTTCACGCCGGTGTGGATCCTCTGGTGCTGGATGAGGACCGAACGCTGACTGAAGGCTTTCCCACACTCACTGCACTTATATGGCCTTTCGCCAGTGTGGATTATCTGATGTTGAATAAGGTGTGAACTCTGGCTGAAGCCCTTACCACATTCGACACATGTGTATGGCTTCTCGCCAGTGTGAACTTTCTGGTGGTGAATAAGGTTTGAGCTTCGGTTGAAGGCTTTACCACACTGGTTACATTCATGAGGTTTCAATCCATTATGGATTCTCTGATGCTGAATGAGAGTTGAACTCTGGCTGAAGGTTTTTCCACATTCGGTACATTCATAGGGTTTCTCCCCAGTGTGAACGCGCTGGTGAAGGATAAGGTTGGAGCTCCTACCAAATGTTTTTCCACATTCCCGACACTCATAGGGTTTGTCACCCGTGTGCACACCCTGATGCTGAATGAGAGCCGAACTGTGGCTGAAGGCCTTCCCACAGATGCTACATTCATACGGCTTCTCTCCTGTGTGGATTATTTGGTGCTTTCTGAGCACTGAGCTGTAACTAAAGGCTTTTCCACACACATTACACACATGAGGTTTTTCTCCAGTGTGAATTCTTCGATGCTGAATGAGGCTTGAACTCTGACTGAAGGCCTTCCCGCAGTCACTGCACTTATAGGGTTTCTCTCCAGTGTGAACCCTGTGATGTTTAATGAGGTTGGAGACCCGGCTGAATGGTTTGCCACACTCATTACACTCATAAGGTCTCTCTCCAGTGTGAACTCTCTGATGCTTCCTCAGGTGTGAGCTCTGGCTGAATGCTTTCCCACACTCATTACACTGGAAAGGCTTCTCACCTGTATGAATCCTATGGTGTTTAATGAGATTTGAGCTCCGCCTAAAGGCCTTCCCACATTCGTTGCACACATACGGCTTCTCTCCAGAATGAATTCTTTGATGCTGGATGAGGTTTGAGCTCCGCCTAAATGCCTTCCCACATTCACTGCATTCATAGGGTTTCTCACTCATGTGAGACTTCTGGTGCTTTTTAAGGCTTGAGTTCTGGCTGAAGGCTTTTCCACATTCATTGCATACGTAAGGCTTCTCACCACTGTGGTTAATCTGATGCCTAATGAGGTTAGAATGCACACTGAAGGTTTTCCTGCACTCACTGCACTGGTAGGGTTTTACACTCACATGAGACCTCTGATGACTTTTAAGAAATGAATTCTGACTGAAGGATTTTCCACATTCATTGCATATGAAGGACTTCTGTCCAGCATGGATTGTCTGATGCTGGATAAGATCAGGGTTTCCTCTGAAGGTTTTCCCACAATCATTACATATGAGTGGGCTTTCGGCTACGTGAAGCCCTTCATGGCTAGTTAACTCCACACTGTGTTGGAAGCTGTGGCCACACATGTCATACATATGTGTTCTCTCTTCTGTAGGAATTCCCTGAGATGCCATTGGGTTTGGGCTCAGACTGAAGCTTCTCACAAAGTCATTACAGCCTAGCTCTTTCTCTAAGGTGCTGCTAAGGAGCACTGCCACTGGTGTGAAGCCCCGCTCCTGGTAGTGGGACTGTACCTGTTTCTCATTGTCAGGGGCTGCCCAATCTCCCTCCAGGACATCCTCACAGAGTTCTCCAAGCTCAGAAGCCTGGGAAAAATCACTGGTATAGTTTTCTGATACTTCTGCCTGTGATTCCAAATCCTCAGAAACTTCTCTCTTCTGAAGAAACTCCTTGTCCTCAGTCCTGGTGTCCCAATCTGAAATAACAAACACAGTCACTTGGAAGAAAACAGGAAAATACAGATGACACATCTGGGAACGTGGGACCCATTAGGGGTGGTAGTCCTAGATCTCTCAAGGGGGCCACAGAGGGGGCTGGGATGGCTTTGAGGGGACAAGGCTGCAGGGCATTCAACCTACAAGACTGACCCTCACTCCCCTGACCCATATCTCAGAAAATCACCTGTAGTCCCCCCACTGGCTCAGGCCAAAATCCTGCCCCTCAACTGTCCCTTTCCTGTCTCACAGCAGGTCATCAGCAAGTCTTGTAAGCTCTACCCTGGAGCGCCTCAAATGCAGGCACTCACCATTCCCACCATTACATGCCTTATGCTATATTGTTAAACACTCTACCGTTTTTTCTTTCCCACAATGTTTCTTGGGCCAGTATTTGTTTTCTTAGCACCAACTAATGGCATTCAGGCTTTGCCTCAGAAGTCGCCAGTACAGAGAGGCAGGCTCTCTGCTGGCAGGTGCAGAGGGACCTGTTCCGTTCAGAGAAGCAAGGGTGGTTCTGATTGCATAGTAGGCTAAGAACTGCAGTAGGGACTTGCCTAAAATATCAGATTCTGTCCCGTCAACAAAGAGGCCTTCAGAGACTGAGCCCTGTCCTGCCAAAGCAACGCTTACCCCCTAAAAGCTGCAATTCTAACCAGCATTAGCTGGACAATTCTGTGCCCTGGTACAATGTTTTAAGCTGCTGTGTCCATCTTTCTGAAGGCAGAAATGTGCACAACGTTCCTCATCACACTAGAAAGGCTCTGCCTGGGTGGCTCAGTCTTAAGCATTCGACTCTTGACTTCAGCCCAGGTAATGATCTCACGGTTCAGGCTTTGTGCTGACAGCTTGGAGCCTACTTGGGATTCTCTCTCTCTCTGCCCCTCACTTGCTCTCTCTCAAAATAAATAAAAAAACATTAAGGGAAAAAAAGGCTCTGACACCTCTCCCTCTTCTCCCTTCACACCTGAAGGAACAAGGAAACCCTCACTCCCCTGGATCTCTCTCTCAAAGATCTTAAGTTTCTGTCTCATTCAAATGGAGACACCCAGACCACTCTGTTGCAGTTTTTTCCTGCCTGGATGTGTAGTAGTTTATCTGCCCTCCCACCTTTCCCTCCTGCCCAGACAGCCTAGTTACATCAGAGCATTTCAACATCCTCCCAGGCCCTTCCTGAGCTCACCCTCACCTTTGCTGTTATTCCCTGAGCAAGATGGATGCACTCACCTTACGATCTACCCCACTTGGAACATCCTCCCCAGATAGTCCTCATACTCTTTCCTTTACTTCTGCCTGGTCTCTGCTCAAACACACTTCACTGGGCATATCTTCTTTGACCATTGCCCCTTCTTGCTGTCTCCTGTACAGCCCTGATTGCTTCCTTACAGGGCTCCATGTCCTGGGACTGGGGTGGCTTCTGGCCATAGTCAGTAGTATTGAGTATGTGGGTGAAGGCCACCCCCCACTCTGCTTCCTTATGCTTATTGCCCTCTGACCTGCCCCTCAGTTCAGGCCAACACTGCCTTTCCCCACCTGCAAGTTCTAGAATCTAACACAACAGCATTCTGTGTCCCTGCCTCATCTGGACACTTCTATTCCCCTTGGAGCCACCAGTGATCTCAATGCAGACTTGGCCTGGCCACACAATCATCCTACCTGCCTGCCATGCCCACACATCTGGTAGTGACAGTTTATGCTCCAGACACACTGTGTAGTGGCATCCCCAGCTGGAAGCCCCTACACACTCCTTGCCCATTGCATGGAGTCTGTCCCAGACTCTTATGGAACTCAGCCACATGGCTGGCTTAACACATGGTGCCGTGCTTTACCCTTCTGCTGACCCTCGGGCAGACCCTTCATCACTTGCTGCACACAGGCTGACCATATTTTTCCATGAGTCTCAGTGCCCCTCAGGTCAGGAGCCCTGGCTCTGGGGTGTTTAGGAAATGTCCACATGATGCTGGGCCCTTAGGAGTAATGGGGGGAGGGCTCAGCGAGGACTGCAGGGACAGACAGGGAGGCTGCTATGGGAAACAAAGGTCTGGACAGAATGGCCTAAGGCTCATTACGCCCTCCATGCCCCAGTGACTGACCTAGGGAGCCTCCCACCTTCTTCTGGCTGTGTGTGGACAAGGGACCAGAAGGGGATGACATACAGGAGCCAATGAACCTTTTCCATAAATGGTTGGAGAGTACCCATTTTAGGCTTTGTGGCTGTATGGTCTTGGTTATATGGTCTGCTTTGTTACAACCCTGAAAAGAATGTCAAAACCATTCTTTGCTTGCAGGCCATTAAAAACAAAACAAAACAAAACAAAACAAAACAAAACAAAACTCCAATACTGGCTAGCTGGATCTGGCCTGTGGGTCACAGTTTGTTGACACTAAGATTCCTGGTGTGGCTCAGGAGATGGTGGCCATGAGGACTGATTTTCAGGCCCAAGCCACTGTTGACCTGGAAGCCTTTTATTGAAACAGGAGACAAAACTGGGTCCTACGGGTGAGGATGGTGAGATGTCACTTCGGATTTAGTCAATCTGATGTAATTCTTCTCTACAACTTAAGAACTGTTGGAAACGATGAAAGTGCCTCTTTTTAAAGGAAATATAAAATAAAAAAATGTGGTTTCCCTTAAGAAAATCTCTTTCTCTGAGACAGACAGAGACAGAAAGAGACTTGAAACCAAATGCAGCTGTTTGTACTGTCCTTGCCATTCCCATGACTGATCTCCACTAAAGAAAAGGGTGAGGACTCTGAGTCCTTCTAGAACACAACAAACTTACCAGTATTTCCTGAGAGGAAAAAAACTCTTCAAAGATCTTTATCATAGGTGGCTTCCAGGTTTATGGAAAACAGCTTAGGTAAGTACCCAAGTCAAAGCCATGCTCATGTGACTACCGCACATGACTGTGGTGCACTGGCTACTGCTGGTGGCACAGCAGTGACCTCACCTAGCACCTCACTCAGCACCTGCCATACAGACTCCAAGTGGCATCATACTCAGCTGGGGGCTCCACTAGTATTCCATCTCCTGAGCAGCTTTCATCTCACTTTACTTCATTTATTGAGGTGACATTTACAAAAATTGTTTTAAATGAACATTTCAGTGGCACTTAGTACATTTACAATGTTGTGCAATGACCACCTCTATCACCAACCATTTCCATCACTCCAAAGTAAAGCATCTTACCCATTACAGTTTATCTTATCTCCCCTCCCCAACTCCTAGCAACCATCAATCTGCATTTTGCCTCTATACATTTATCTATTCCTGATTATCTCATAAGAATGGAATCCTCTTACATGTGACTTATGTCTGGATTCTTTCACTTAGTCTAATATATATATATATATTTTTGGAAACTCATCCACACTGTAGCATGAAGCAGTGTTTCATTCGTGTTTTTTTTTTTTTTTTGGATGAATAATACTCCATTGTATGGACATACTACATTTTGTTTTCCATTCATCCACTGATGGACATGAGAACTGTTTGCTTCTTTGGGCTACTGTGAACATTGCTTCAATAAATATGATATACATGTGTTTGAGTACCTGTCTTCAACTCTTTGGGTATGTATCTAGCATTGCTGGGTCCTATGATAATGCTTAAAAAAATTTTTTTTTTAATGTTTATTTTTGAGACAGAGAGAGCTCAAGCAGGGGAGGGGCAGAGAGAGAGGGTGACATAGAATCTGATACAGGCTACAGGTTCTGAGCTGTCAGCACAGAGCCTGACACAGGGCTCGAACCCACCAACTGCGAGATCATGACCTGAGCTGAAGTCCGATGCTCAACCGACTGAGCCACTCAGGCACCCATATGATAATGCTTTATTTAAACTTTTGAGCAACTGCCAAATTTTATTCCATAGTGGCTGCACCACTTTACATTCTCACCGGCAAAGTATGAGAGTTCCAATTTCTCTACATCCCTGAAAACACTTGCTATATATTTATTAAACCACCCTAGTAGATATGAAGTGGTAATCTTGTTGTGGTTTTGATTTGTATTTCTTAAACGACTGAATACATTTAAGCATCTTTTCATATGTTTTTTGGCCATTTGCATGTTTTCTTTTGGGAAGTGTTTATTCAAGTTCTTTGCCCATTTTAAAATTGGGTTGTCTTTTATTGTTGAGTTGTAAGAGTTCTTTTTTTTTTTTTTTTAAATACATTTTAGGACTTTATTATTTTCAAAATGTTTATTCATTTTGAGAGAGAGAGAGAGAGACAGAGAGAGAGAGAGAGAGAGAGAGAGAGAGAGAGAGAGAATGAATCCTAAGCAGGCTCCATGCCATCAGCACTGAGCTTAACATGTGGCTCAATCTCACAAACCATGAGATCATGACCTGAGCCAAAATCAAGACTCAGA
The DNA here is from genome assembly GCF_023721935.1 of Panthera uncia. Lineage (NCBI taxonomy): Eukaryota > Metazoa > Chordata > Mammalia > Carnivora > Felidae > Panthera > Panthera uncia. The sequence goes on along the minus strand of NC_064812.1, from coordinate 71,764 downwards.
TGCTTAACTGACTGAGCCACCCAGGCACTCTGAGTTGTAGTTCTTTATATATTCTGGGTACTAGACCCTTATCAGAAATACACTTGGCACAGAATTTTCACCCATTCTGTAGGATGTCTTTTTACTTTCTTGATAATGTCCTGTTTTGTTTTGTTTTTAATTTTATTTTAGAGAGAGAGAGAATGCATGAGTGGGGGAGATGGGAAGAGGGAGAGAGAGAATCTTAAGCAGGCTCCATGTTGATCTCATGACTCTGGGATCATGGCCTGATCTGAAAGTAAGAGTCAGATGTTCAATCGATTAAGCCACCCAGGCCTCCCAATAATGTCCTCTGATACCCAAAAGTTCTAAGTTATGATACAGTCCAACTTACCCATCTTTTTCTCTTACTGCTCATGCTTTGGTGTCATATTTAAGAATCTATTGCCAAACCCAAGGTCGTAAATTTACCTGTTTTCTTGTAAGAGTTTTATGACTTTATTACTTATATTTAGGTTGGTGGGCCATTTTAAGTTAATTTTTGTATACAGTATGAAGTAGGGGTCCCAGTTTATTCTTTTGCATGTGGATATCCACTTGTCCCAGCATCTTTTGTTGAAGAGTTATCTTTTCTCCCTGAATGGTCTTGGCATCCATGTTGAAAATCAATTTGTCATAAATGTCTGGGTTTATTTCTAGGCTCTCAATTCTATTCCATTGACCAAAATGTTTTGATTACTGCAGCTTTGTAGTAATTTTAGAAACTAGTAAGTATGAGTTCTCTCACTTTGTTCTCCCTTTTCAAGCTTGTTTTGACTGTTTAGGGCCTTTTGTAATTCTATCTGAATTTGAGGACTATTCAATTACTGCAAAAAAAAGGCCATTGGAATTTTGCTAGGATTTGTACTGAATTTGTAGATTGCTCTGGATAGCATGGACATTTTAACACTGTTAAGTCCAATTCATGGACTTGACGTCTATTTAGGTATCTGTTAATTTTTGTCAAGGCTTTGTAATTCTCAACACACAAGTCTCTCACTTCCTTGGTTAAATTTATTTGTATTTGTTTTTTTCTTTTGATGCTATTAAATGATGCTATCTGTGGGTACTTCACGAATGCCTTTTTACATGTTGAGGAGGTTCCCCTGTATTGAGTTTTCTGCTGTTTTTTTTTTTTTTAATCACAGAGTGTTTATTTTGTCAAACACTTTTTCTGCATCGAGATGATTACATTCTATTAGTTCTATTCATTCTATTAATGTGGTAAGTGACATTGGTTTCGTTATGTTAAACTACCTTTAAACATTTTTTTAAAGTTCATTTATTTTTGAGAGAAAGAGAGAGTGGGGGAGGAGCAGAGAGGGAGAGGGTGAGAATCCCAAGCTGGCTCTGTGCTGTCAGCATGGAACCTAGCACAGGGCTCAATCCCACGAACCGTGAGATCTTGACCTTAGCCAAAATCAAGAGTTGGACACTTAAATGACTGAGCCACCCAGGTGTCCCATGTTAAACTACCTTTGTATTCATTCCTGGGTTACATCCCACTTGGTCATGGGATGTATTCTTGAGTCACTCGGGTAATTTTTTTTGTTTTTAGGAATTTTTTTCATTGAGGCTATATGATTTGTTGGTGTAGAACTGTTAACAGTCTTCTTTTATACTCCTGTTTTGTAAGATTGGTAATAATGTACATTCCTGAATTTTTAAATTTTTGTGTCAGAGGTTTGTCAATTTTAATCTTTTTAAAAAACCCAACTTTTGATTTTGTTGAATCTCTACTGTTTTCTACTTTCTATTTCATTCATCTGTGCTCTAATGTTTATTATTTCCTTCCTTCTGTTACCTTTGGGTTTAGTTTCCTTTTTTTTTTTTTTTTGGTAGTTCCTTAAGATATCAAATTAGGTTACTGCTATAAATTTCCCCTTTGGCACTACCTTCCTTGCATACCGTAACTTTTTGTTTGTTTTGTCTGCAGACATTTTCCAATTTCCTTTGATTTCTTCTTTGACCCCCTGGTTAAGAGTATGTTGTTTTATTTCTACATATTTGTGAATTTTTCAATTTTCCTGTTATTGACTGGAAATAATACTTTACATTACTTCAACTGTTTTCAACTTATTAAAATTTATTTTTGGCCCTAACATATATGGTCTATGTTGGAGAATGTCCATATACACTTGAGAAGAGTATGTGCACTTTTGGGTGGTGTGTACATATATGTCTGTTAGGTCTGATTGATTTATTGTGTTGTTCAAGTACCCTATCTCATTATTGATCTTCTGTCTAGATGTTCTATCCATTTTTGGAAATGAGGTACTAAAGTCTCCAACTATTAATGTAGAACTATCCATTTCTCCCTTCAAATGTATATTTGCTTCATATATTTGGGAGTTCTCTTTTTGCATGTAGAAGTTTATAACATATCTTCCTGATGAATTGATTTCTTTTATCCAAACATAAGTTCCTTCTTTTCTCTTACAGTTTTTAACTTAGTTTATTTTGTGTGGTATTGTAGCATAGCTCTCTTTTGGTTACTATTTATTTGCATGTAATATCTTTTTTTCACCTTTCACCTTAAACTTATTTGTGTCTTTGGATCTAAAGTAAGCCTCTTGTAGACATTATAGTTGGATCATGCTTTTTCATCCACTGTGTTAATATCAGCCTTTGGAGAGCTTAAACCATTTACAATTAAAATAATTACTGATAAGAAAGGATGTACTTCATTTTGCTATTTATTTTTGGTATCTCACCTTTTTTTGTCCCTTGTTTCCTCTATTATTGTCTTCTTTTGTGTTATTTTTTGTAGTGTACCATCTTAATTTTCTTCTTTCTTCCTTTTATGTATATTTTAAAGATATTTTCTTAGTGGTACAATGGGGATTGTACAATGGGGACAATTAACATCCTAATATCCTGAAGCAATGTAGCATGGTCCCCCCATCCCAGCTGTTTTAGTTTTTATTCCTCCAGCTTTACTGAAACATAACTGACATACATCATCATATAAGTTTAATCACAATGTGATTATTTGTATACTGATACATGTACACTGTAAAATGATTACCACCATAAGGTTAGTTAACACATCCGTCACTTTACAGTTATCTTTTTTTTTTTTTTTTAAGTGATCTCTATACCCAATGTGGGGCTTGAACTCATGACCCTGAATTGAACAGTCAGATGCTCTACTGACTGAGCCAGCCAGGCAACCCCTTTTATTGTGGTAAGAACTTTTAAGGTCTACTCTCTTAGCAATTTTCAAATATAGAATATAGTTAATTATAGTCACCATGCTGTACATAATATCCCCAGAATATAACCATCAAGTATGAACTGATATCAACTTAGCCACAGCAGCATACAAAAACTCTGCTCTTATACACCTCTGTTCCCTACTTTCATGTTGTCAGAAATGTATCTTTATACGTTGTGTTTAATAACACAGATTTATAATTATTTTTACAAATTTGTCTTTTAAATCATTTAGGAAATAAAAGTAGAGTTATAAACTAACAATACAATAATAGTAGTTTTTATAATTACCTATATAGTTACCTTTACCAGAGATTTTTATTTATTTATATAGCTTTTAGTCCCTACCCAGTGTCTTTTCATCTTAACCTGTAGGACCTTTAGCATTTCTTATAGGGCAGGTCCACTGGTAATAAACACCCTTAGCTTTTATCTGGAAATATCTAAGAATATCATTTTTTAAAGGGTAAATCTGCCAGATATGGAATTCTTGGTTGCCAGTTTTTTTCGATCTCTCAGCACTTTAAATAGGTCATCCCACTGCCTTCCAACCTCCACGGGCTCTGATAAGAAACTGGCTACTGCTCTTATTCAGGATCTCTTATAAGGGACGGGTCACTTTTTTTGTTGTTTTCAAGATTCTGTCTTTTGACAATATGATTATGAGTCTTTGTGTGAATCTCTTCAAATTTATCCTAGTTGGGAGTTTGTTGCACTTTTTGAATGTATATATTCATATCTTTCATCAAATTTGAGACATTTTGGCCATTAATTCTTCATTTATTCTCTCTGCCCCTTTCTCTCTTTTTTCCATAACGTGTATGTTGGTTTGACTGATGGTATTCCATAGGTCTATTAGGCCATGTTCATTTTTTTTCAACCTTTAGTCTTCCTGCTCCTCAGACTGAATAATTTCAATGGTTCCACCATCAAGTATGCTGATTCTTCAGGTTTGCCTGCTCAAATCTGCTGTTGAAACCCTCTAGTGAATCCATTTGTTATTGTACCTTTCAACTCTAGAAGTTCTGTTGTTTCTTTTTAGAATTATGTAACTATATATTGTGTAATTATATAAATCTAAAACCTCTAGGTATTTTATTTGCACATTGTTTTTCTGGTTTCTCTTAGTTACATGAGCACGTTAAAGATAGTTGGTTTACAGTCTGTCAAGTATCTGTGCTTTTTTAGGGACACTTTCTGCCACTTAATTTTTTTTCCTTTGAAGGGCGAGCCTTATTTTCCTTTTTCTTTGTATTCTTTGTAATTTTTTGTTAAAAGCTGGACATTTGAATATTTATTGTGATAACTCTGTAAATCAGTCTCTCCCTCCTCCAGGGTTTTGCTGTTCCTGATTGTTGAAGGCTACAATCATCTGTTCATCTAGTGACTTTTCAAACAAGTTTTGCAAACTAAAATAAGTCTGTCATGTGAGGTCACTGAGGCCTCTGTTTCTTTAGCTCGTGTTCAGCTAGTCTTTTGACAGATTTCCTTGAATGCTAACAGTAAAAGAAAAGTAATACCACTCTCCCATTTTTTATGCTGGGGTACTATTTGAATACTATATATAACTATCTTAGCTTTCTGCTTTTACTGAACTTAGAGATGATCCAGAGGTGAAGTTATGATTTTCAGAGGTCTTTTCAGAGCACATTTCCTGTCCTGGGCATGTATGTGGCTTTCTACATTCCCTGATACACTGGGGTGCTTTTGAAAGTCCTCATTTCCCCAGCTTTTCCTCCTAGGCTTTAGGTGGTTGACTGTACTGTTAAGTGATATCCTAGGTGGTTGGGGAAGGTAGTTCCCCTTAGAATGTTTTTGAGTCCACTACTTTTCTGCCCTGAGTAAGTTCTGAGTTAGGCAAAACAGAGACAAGCACTTTGCATCAATACTTTATCCTACCCCACATAGCTTAGGACAAACAAAATAATTTCTAAATAGGTCTTTTTTGCTCCCTTTGGAATCAGGGACCATGATCACACACTGGGAACATAAGCTGCTCACTTTACGACTGTTACTGAGCCAGGGAATGTTTGCGGACATGAGCAAGTAAAAACACCACAGAGCTTTCCTATCATTTTTAAGTTGCCTTTTTCTTGATTTGGCATTCACTTGGTTGCTGTAAACCTATTTTCTAGATTCCTGACAAAGTTGGTCCTGGCAGTTTCTGCTTGTTTTTGTGGAGGACTGGGTATTTGGAACCACCTACTCCACCATTTAGTTCCACAAGTAGCTTTTTATTTTTTTAAATGTTTGTTTGTTTATTTAGAGAGAGTGAGCAGGGGAGGGGCAGAGAGACAGGAAGAGAGAATACCAAGCAGGACTCCATGCTGTCAGCACAGAGCCCAACATGTGGCTTAATCCCATGAACCATGAGATCATGACCTAAGCCAAAATCAAGGGTCAGATGCTTAACCGACTGAGCCACCGAGGCTCCCCTCCCCTCACAGTGGCTTTTAAAACATGCGCCTAGGTGGCTCAGTCAGTTATGCGACTGACTTGGGCTCAGGTCATGATCTTGTGGTTTGTGAGCTGGAGTTCCATATCGGGGTCTGTGCTGACAGCTCAGAGCCTGGAGTCTGCTTCAGATTCTTTCCTTGATCCCTCTCTCTCTTCCGCTACCCTGTTCATACTCTTTCTCAAAAAAAAATAAAAACATTAAAAAAAATTTAAAACATAAGTTACCATCAATCTGTTCTTTTTTAATGGAGCAGGGTTTGGCCTCTCTCACCATTCTCTGCCTAGCATACCCTTAATCACTCGGTTCACAGTCTGCCTCTGTGTGGGACAGTCAGCAGACCTGTCTCTCAGGGCTACTTCTACTTCCTGGGACCTCATCATGTCTCTCATTCCCTAACACTCTCCTGCTCCAAAACACCCAGGACTGCCTTGTACCACCTCTGCTTATTGGGGAAGGTCACTGAGAGGATGCGACCACTGGTTGACTTACGAGCTGGATCCAGGCAATTGGAGGCCTCTCATCCTCTCACTTGTCCTTGGATGTACATACTGCTTGCCTTCCCTGCTCCCAGAAGCTGCCCCAAGGACAGACCCTTGAGACAGTGATATGGTGCTGAGACCATCTGGACAGTACATATGACTAAACCCAGTTAAGGCCCCTATATCAACTTTTAAGATTTGGCAGGCAGGTGCTGGGATTTACTTGTACTGCAGCCACTCATGACAAGCTTAAGTAAGTTCTCTTGCTTATTAAACTGCCACCTACCAATCGGGGTGGCCTGCCTTGTTATTCAGCTTCTCCTTCCCCTCCATGTATAGGGGCCAGTTTAAGTTATACCCAGGAAGTGAGTTGTCAAGGTCTGTCAACCAACACTGCCATTATCCCAACCTTCCCTGGTCATACAGAGTCTGTACATTGCCCGGATGTCCTGAGAATAACCATAGGTCCCTGTATTTAAGAGTGCCTTTTGTAAAATAGCCAACATCAGATCCCGGTAAGGAAAGTGAACACTACTATCCACCCTAATCACTGCTGAGAGGTCCATGAAAAAGGCAAGCTAGTTGAGGGATCTTTGGAAAAGGACTCTAGCAGTGTTCTGAAGTGGATGAGAGTGGCTGAGCAGTGTGAACACAGCCAGAAGGGAGCAGGACGAAAGCCTGAATTAGGGCAGTACCTGAATCAGGTAGGGCAGTAACTGAATCAGGCAGTACCTACCTGCCTGAATGCAGGCAACCATCATTAGCCTGGAAGTTGGGCTGGGCAGGCCTCAGCTGGTGACCATCATACCACACCCCTCCAGGTCAGGTGGGGGAAACATGTGTCCTGCTCTGGCACCAAGACAGCCTGGGGCCAGGCCAAATTCCGTTCTGATCTCTAGCCTTGGCCCTCAAGTCCATGAGGCACCCTATCCCTAATGATGACATGGTTGCCTTCTAGGGGTAAGCACAGGGTGACATGGATAAAGTCCCTCTAGAATGAGGGCACCAGTGGGGGACTTGCTCCCAGTACCTGGCCGCTGATGGTGAGAGGGGGTGGTTCCTGGCTCAGTGTAGTCACAGCAGTGGGGATCACGGAGTGTTGATCCAGGGTGGGTCACAGCAGGAGCATCACTCACACACGCCTGGGCTGCAGGGATCCAAGGGGATGGTCTAGGAACTGAGGGCTCCATTTCTGCCTCTTCAGAGCGAGCTCTGAGGCTGGGCATGGCTGGGACCTGGAGACCAACAAGGATGTAGGTGAATGTGCAGGGGGCCTAGCTCCAGGGATCCATCCTCCCACCAGGTAGGGGTGTCTTTTTCTACTCCTACAGACTGAGACCAGAGGAGGGCCTGCTGCTAGGTCTCAGGAAGGGGTAAGATGCTGACCCCAGGGCAAGGTGAGCACAGTGTCCCCCTAGAAGGGATCCTGCCATGACAGAATAGTCCCACAAAACCTGCACCCACCATGGGCCCACCCCTAATTCCTGACACAATGTCCTGAAGGTGGACCATCTGATCCATTCATGGCGGACCACCATGGTATCTGAGTTGTGTCCTCCTGGCAGCATCCACAGTGGGTATCCTGTCTTCCCACTCTACCTGTGGCTCCCTCCCAGGCTTCTCCTTATCTCCCTCTTCATGTTCGTACCCCAGGGTTCACTTTTGAACCTATACCAATTTCTTTGATTAAGGAAGGCATCAAGACCCTTATGTGAAGATTCCCAAGCTTGGGCTCATCTCCAGCTCTAAATGCTCCTTCTGAGAAGATAAAATATTCTCAATGACACATGATGGGTCTGAGTTAGTGATTTCCCCCACCGCTCCCACTGCCCTGTCTCTTCAAATGCACCATGCTCTGCTCAGTGGCCCACACGTTTGTGGCAATACCCCTTGGCCCCTTATTCACACTGAACCATTGATAGATTATAATGACCCCTCTGTCCTTCAGAGACTGAGAAGACAAATCAGGAAATGCTGGCAGAAGCCCACTGTGGACACTACTTGCTTACTGGGTAGTGGGAAGTATCAGCCTTCCCAGTTGTGTTCTTTTGTTTTATAAGGCAAATGCCTGAATTAAGCTTTGATTGCTGAGGCATCCACTGCAAAGAGGCATCGATTTCAAAGATGGTTATTGGAGAATAAATGCATTGCCAGCCACTGGACTAGATAAAAAGCCTGGCTGCCTCCCCTGACTGAGCCTCCTTTTAGCAATCTCGGTTGATTCTGATAACTGGTCATTTGGGTCACTCGTCATTTTTCTCTTCCTGAACTTTAAATTCCCACTCTTATGTTTTAAATTCACCAATAAAGAGTAGCCTACAAAACCCTAGGTGTCCACCTTCAACTCCAATAAAAGCAGAAGCCTAGGCCCATGCACTTCTCTCATTACTTGCCACCTCACTGTGTGGCTCCAGGTGTGCTAATCTATAGGCCCTTGTTTTGAAAGTTTCCTGATGGTTTTTGTTGCAGGTAAGAACCACAAGGGTTGATCCAACCAAATCATTGGTTTTTGACAGGCTGAGACCGCAGGAAACAGAGGAGGAAGGAGGAAGGAGGAACACAGCCAGAAGGGAGCAGGACGAAAGCCTGAATTAGGGCAGTACCTGAATCAGGTAGGGCAGTAACTGAATCAGGCAGTACCTACCTGCCTGAATGCAGGCAACCATCATTAGCCTGGAAGTTGGGAAGCCTGGAAGAAGGAGGAAACAGAGGAAGGAGCAGCACCCTGGGGCAGGGAGGCATTTAAACCAGGCCCAGGGAAAAGGGCTTAGGCAATGCCTGGTTAGAGAGGTAGGAGAAGATGGGGCAAAGATGTGGACAGAGCTCAGAGGCAGGGTCATTGGGATAGAGACTATCAGGGCCCTTGGCTGCCTGAGTGGTGAGGCACCGGCCACATTTCTATATTAGGACAGACAGAACTAACCTGACACTGGTGCTCAGGGGAATGGCACAGACAAGATTCAAAGCAGGGACAGCACTGACTTAAGGTGTCTGTCTATGCAGCAGCAGAACAGAGCAGATGCTGCTTCCATGGGGGGAACCTTCACTCTCCCTCTTCCAAGGGGAGACTCAGTCATTTGCAATATTCATTCAGTTCACTTTATTTTAAAGTTCATTTATTTTGAGAAAGAGAGTTTGCATGCAGGAGGGGCAGAGAGAGAGGGGGAGGGAGAGAGAGAATCCCAAGCAGGCTCCGCACTGTTAGCATGGAGCCTGATGTGGGGTTTGAACTCGTGAACCCTGAGGTCATGACTTGAGCTGAAATCAAGAGTTAGACGCTTAACTGACTGAGCCACCCAGGCGCCCCAGTTCATTTTATTTTAAAATTCTTGAAGGCGCACCTAGGTAGCACAGTTGGTTAAGCATCCTACTTTTGACCTAGGCTCAGGTCGTGATCTCACAGTTCCTGGGTTTGAACCCCGCACTGGCGTCTCCTCTGATCGTGCAGAGCCTGTTTGGGATTCTGTCTCTCCTTCTCTCCTGCTTATGCGTGTGTTTGCTCTCTCTTGCTTTCAAAATAAATAAATAAACTTAAAAAAATAAAATAAAATTCTTGAAATTATCATCACTGTCACTGAATGGAGGCACAATCATATGGCTCAAATATGAACAGGCAAAAAAGAACTTCCTGGCCAGCCACTGAGTTCCCCTTCCCAGTTGTTAATGTATCCTTCCAGAATAGTCTATGCTCATTTTACACCTTGTTTTTCTCACCTCAGTATATGTGGGAACTTGCCCAGGAGGCTATAAACCCAATCTACTGGGTCAATCTATGGTAAACAGAACGTCCCTCAACACCCATGTCCACATCCCACTCCCCGGAACCTGTGGATATGATACACTACACAGCAAAAGAGACTTTGCAGAGACAATTAGCTTGGTGGACCCAATCTAATTACATGAGCCATTGCTGGCTCTGAGATGCAAGGTCTCTGTGCAAAGATTGGGACCTCAAGAGCTAAGGACAGTCAGCAAGGAAACAGACACTTCAGTTCAATAACCCCAAAGGATTCGATTCTGCCAACAAGCCTGGAAGCAGATTCTCTCAGCTAAGAGCCCAACAGGGTGCTGAGCAGAGACAACTGGGAAAGACAAGCAGACAGCAGCCCACTGCAGGCATCCACAGGATGGACACGGCTCATCCCTCAGCCCCACTCACGTGGAGGAGAATAAATTCCTCTCTCCTCAGAGCTTCTTCGCCACCTGAAGAGTGAATCCATCACCCGAGGCCTCCAGGCGACAAGCGACAACCTCACTTCTCATGCAGCTCAGTACAGTTCTGACGTTCGCACCCAAGTCCAGAGGCCTCTCCCGAACCCCAACCCCCATGCGCCAGACACCGCACCCCTGCCCCGTCGCCTAAGGCAGCTTCGCCACGCAGCTTTGAGGTAGGCTCCGGGGCGGGTCAGGATCGGCCGTCCTGGGCACCCTCTGGGGGGCGCCCCTCAGGCCCGCTCCGGGGAGGGGCCTCCGAGGCCCCAACCCCGCCCAGGCCGAGCCGCCCGCCTGCCCCTCTTCCCACGACGCCCCGCCTAGACCACCCGTGGCCGGCACCCACCGCTGGGGTATCGGAGTCACGCGGGAGCGCGGTCCAAAACGTGGGGGTTTCGCCGGCTCGAACTCCCCACTCCGGGTAATCTCTCCCGGCACCGCCGCAGAAGTACTGCGGCTGGGCCCCGAGACGGACCCCGGAAGTCCCTCTCCCGACTTCCGGGCCAACGTCGTCGCTCTAGGCGGCCGGAGGCCAGAGCGACTTGGTGGTCCCGCCCCTGGTCCGGCGCGGAGGTGGAGCTCCCTAGCTTTCCTGCTTCAGAGTCGACCGAGCCACCAGTGCGGTGGCGACTAAATGTGAAAATACGACGGTTAGAAATGCAGAAGAATGAGCCGTGCCGCTGTAGTGAGACTTGGATGCCCAATTCCTGGAATCAAACAGACTGCAGCTTGATGAAAACATGAGGGCGCACGTGGTAGAATTGAATCCCTAAATCAGTAAATGATGGGGCAGATAGATGGAAAAACTGAAATTCCTTACATAGATAATACACATTTAGTGGGAGTGTCCATGGAACATTTACAGAAGTTGATTATACACTTAGACATTAAGAATACGAGTTTTAAGGTATGTATTTGACAGGCAATTATCAAAGTTAGAAATATATAAAGTTGACTTAAAAAACGTCAGTATTGGAATTTACCAATAGCCTACATAACCTTTTAATAAAAAATGATACTAGCTAGAAAAGTACAGATAATGCATAAAGCAACGAAAAGCGAAACACTTAATTCTCAAACCTATGGGACCTAGTATAACGTGTAAAAGATATAAAATTCACTGAATATTTTTCGGAGAAAAATATATAATGTATTGATAAAATAAAGGAAATTTAAAAAAAAAGGAAGTTGTCAAGTTTTAATGTTTGTAGGCCCTGCATGGACTCTCATGGAAGCTATATTTTAACATCATAGTCATCAAAACTTCAAAGCATGAGCTCAGTTTCTACCCTCAACACATCATAGTCTGCTTCATTTATAAATAACCTAAAAGGAAGCATTCCAAATATAAAGAGAAAAGCAAAACCAAAACCTTTCCAGTTCCCATAAGATTAAGGTCATACAGCTCTGCATATACTAAAAAGATAATCTCTGTAACTTTCTGAAATGATTTTTGTCCAATGATTTGTAACTAACTTCTTATTAAAAAAAAAAAAAAACTATATAACCCTGCACCAAATATTCTTTCCCAGGAGCACTCTCTTCTTTGTTGTTGTTGTTATGGGACATAAAACTGTCTTTTTTTTAAAAGTTTATTTATTTTGTGTGAGAGAGAATCCCAAGCAGGCTCTGCACTGACAGTGTGGAGCACAATGTGGGGCTCGAACTTATGAACCTGTAAGATCATGACCTGAGTTGAAATCAAGCATTGGAGGCTTAATGGACTGAGCCACCCAGGTGTCCTGGAGGACTCTCTTCTTTGTGAATATTGTGTACCCAGGGCAGCTGTCCTAATTTGGACTCAGATAAAACTCGCTTTAAAAAAAAAAAAATTTTTTTTAACATTTATTTATTTTTGAGACAGAGAGAGACAGAGCATGAACGGGGGAGGGGCAGAGAGAGAGGGAGACACAGAATTGGAAGCAGGCTCCAGGCTCTGGGCCATCAGCCCAGAACCTGACGCGGGGCTCGAACTCACGGACCGCAAGATCGTGACCTGAGCCGAAGTCGGACGCTCAACCGACTGAGCCACCCAGGCGCCCCAAAACTCACTTTTTTAAAGAGATTCTAAACGTTTTGTTAATATTGCGTGCATTTGATGAAGTTAGAAAAAGGAACAATACATTGCTCTGCACCAGCAATAACCAACAAGAAAATGTAACAAAAAATGAAATGTACTCCACGATAGCAACAAAAACCATAAAATATTTGGTAATTAACAACGAGCACTCAAGACGTCTGGTGAACACTTTGAAACTGTAGTATAGGACACAGAACGTGATGTTAGTCAATAGAGAGGTATTTCTTGTTCTTGGATCAGGTAATTTAATATTTCAAAGATGTAAATTCCTCCCCACCCCCAATTTAACCTATAAATTCACTGCAATCTAGTCAAAGTTCTACTTGGTTAGGAGGAAACGCAAAATGTGCGTGGAAAAAGAAAAATCATTGAATAGCCAAATCAACCTAAAAAGGGAAAGAGGAGGATGTGCTATTAGTATTGACAGAAGAAAACACAGACAGCAGAAGCAGGACAGTGAAGAGATCAGTGTCAGACTTCTGTGGAGGTAGAAATTCAATAGATGATAATTCTGGCACCACAATCAATGGCAAAAGAGTGGGTGGGTTCTTTAGTAGAAGGTACTGAGAAAATGAGCTCACTCAATGGAGAAAAACAGAACCAGATCCCTACCTAACAACACGTGCAATGTTAGTCTCTAAATGAATTAAAGACGTGATATGAACAGAAATGAGGTTAGCAGAAAAACTACACAGGAAATATTTTGAAACCCTGGGATGAAAGAGATGCTCTGCTGATCAGCTATCAGAGAAAGACAAATAAATGACAGTGAGATATGACTTCATACTGCTGGGTTGGAGAACTTAGAAGCCTGGATCACGCTAGTGTTAGCACTTGAGGTTCAAATATTTTTCTCTTATGTAAAATCACAAATTTTATGGCAGGTTCCCTAGGCAGTGATCAAGGACCCAAGTGCCTCCCCTGAGGATGTTCTGCCCGCTGATTTGGAGGAGAGGAGAAGAACAGATCATAGGGATAATGAGCTGCTTCTGCCACAGTCTTTCCATGTGGTCACCTGCTGCACCAGGATGCAGCCCCTGGTCAAGAGGAAAAACCCAAAGTTCTGTCCAATCCCAAATGCAGCTCAGTCCAGTCCCTCTGGACAAGGTACAGGCTCTCCAACAGGTTCTATCACTGAAGGGCCAGTTGTGTGCTGCCCCCCCCCCCCCAACCTGGAGTGTGGAAAAGGAGGAGAATGGGAAACACACAGCAGCATTCAAACTCTGCTTGGCACTGTCCAAGGTAAGTCTGACACGTGGTTATTTAAATAAAACTGTGTAGGGGAACCTGGGTGGCTCAGTTGGTTAAGTATCTGACTCTTGATTTCAGCCCAAGCCCACGGTTTGTGAGTTCGAGCCCCACATTGGGTTCTGTGCTGACTTCACAGAGCCTACTTTGAATTCTCTGTCTCCTTCTGTCTCTGGACAGAACCCTATCACCCAAACTCAGCTAGGAGGAACTCCCTGGACTTTGGGCCTCATTAGGTCTGACTTTACTTTCTGGGGTGTGTCCTTGTCCATAATCTTCATGGTCAACTGCAAAGGAATGTGAGAGGCTGCCCTAGCCACAGCTGCCTAGCTTTGCAGGGGCTTCCTGATTGACAGCTGGGTCCCTGGGTCAGCTTCTTACATACATACTCCCACTCAGCTCCACATGCAAAGGCCTCATCTAGTCATGGGTTTAAGCCTGAGGATTCTTGTCTTTTATTTGTTGGTCTCTATATGCTCATCATCCTTCTCTGCCTCTCCAGCTCAAGGTGGCTACCTTGAGGCCACTTGCACCGCCAACTGTCCCTCAAATATTTGCAGAATGACCTTCCACAAGCAAGACACAGGCCCACTCTCTTGACTGGGTTGTCTTCACATGTATTGGATCTGGTGCAGTCAGAAGAGCCTTCTGCTTGGAAGGATTAGCACTTGGTTTAATGCTGGACCGACCCCTGTTATCTGGCTAAGGACTCAGGATTTGAGAGGAATGTGGGGCACACACTTGGCTGCCTTTTCAGAGCCTTGCTTTCTCAAAGCTTCATGTGGGGTTCAGAAGCAACTGGTATTTTCAACCTGAAAATGTGGAATTGGCTTTGGAACTAGGCTGTGGGTAGAGGCTGGAAGAGTTTTGCTAGTAATGTGGATGTTGAGGGTGATTCCGGTGAGAACTCAGAAAGAAAATGGGAGTGATGTAGAGAAAGCTTCCATCTTCTTAGAGAATACATAAATAATCATGAGTAGAATGTCAGAAGAAATATGAATGGTAGAGGCCTTTCTGATGAGTCTCACATGGAAACAAGAAACATGTTATTGAAAACTGGAGGAAAGGTGATCCTGGTTATAAAGTGGCAAAGAACTTGGCTGAATTGTGTTCGTGTTCTAACATTTTGTGGAAGGTAGAACTTGTAAGCAATTAAATTGGATATTTAGCTGAGGAGGTCTTTTTTAAACAAAGCCAGTTTTTTTTAAGTGTATTTATTTTGAGAGAGGGAACACACATGAACAGGAGAGGGGCAGAGAGAGAGGGAGAGAGGGCATCCCAAGCAGGCTTTACTCTGTCACTGCAAATCTGGATTCAAGGCTCACTCTCACAAACCATGAGATCATGACCTGAGCTGAAATCAAGAGTTGAATGCTTAACTGACTGAGCCACCCAAGTGTCCCTAGCTGAGGATATTTCTAAGCAATATTTCTAAGTATTGAAGGAGTGCCTTGTTTCCTCCTGACTTCTTATAATAAAATGCAAGAAGGGAGTGATGAATTGAAGAAGGCATTGTTAAGGAAAAAGGAATAAGAACATAAAAAATTGGAAAATTCTCAGCCTGTCCATATTGCAAAAAAAAAAAAAAAAAAGTAAGTGTGTTCAGAAGAGAACAGCAGGAATGTGGCTGGATTATGACTTGATAAAGAGCTTATGGGACATGAGCAAAAACACTTACAACTTTCATTGAAGTGGACAGAGATGGGATAAAATGAAGGAAGTTTGTTAGACTTCTAAGATCCTATAGGACTGAACCACAGGGCTACTTGGCTACAAATGTGCACTATTCTGCAAGACAAGTGAAGAATGACCCTAAAGCTGATACAGAGATCACCAAAGCTGTCTTCTCAGTTTCAAAGGGGGTGCCTATTACCTTGGTTTCAATGGGCCTGGAGCCTTGGGCAGGCTCTGCAGGACTTTCTGGAGACTTCAGGATGCCACCTGTTTGGCAGAGCCACAGAGGAAAGACTGCTGCCCTGGTGGATCTGGAAGGCAGAGCCCTGAACCTGTAAGGATTATTCTTGAGCCTTAAATATAGTGATATTTTCCCTGCTAGGTTTTCAATTTGCTTGGAACTCATCACCCCTTTCTTCCTCCCAATTCTCTCTTTTGGAATGGGAATTTTTTTTCTGTGCCTCCCCCATCATTGTCATTTTGAAGTATATAACTTACCTGGTTTCATAGGTTCTCAGCTGAAGAGGAATTTTGCCTCAGGATTCATACCTCAGGTGTCACTTATATCTGACATAGATGATATTTAAATTTTAATGTTTATTTATTTTTAGAGAGAAAAAGACAGAGCATGAGTAGGGGAGGGAGGCAGAGAGTGAGGGAGACACAGAATCTGAAGTAGGCTCCAGGCTCTGAGCTATCAGCACAGAGCCAGACTGGGGCTTGAACTCACAAACTGTGAGATCATGACCTGAGCCAAAGTCAGGCGCTTAACTGACTGAACCACCCAGGCACCCCTGACACAGATGATATTTAGATGAGACTTTGGAATTTAGACTTTAAAGTTGATGACTCTTAACTTAATTAGTTAAGACTTTTGAGACTGTAGGAATGGAAATAATGTATTTTGCATGCAAGAAGGACACAAATTTTGAGGGGCCATGGAGGGAGTGCTATGGAATGAATGTTTGTGTCTCCCAAGCTCATATGTTGAAGCCCTGATCCCCTATGTGATAGCATTTGGAAGTGGGAAATTTGGAAGATAATTTGGTTACATGAAGTCATGAGGATGGGATGCCTGTGATAGGATAAGTATCTTTATAAGAAGAAGAAGAGTATGCTCTGCTTGTGCTATCTCTCTCTCTTTCTCCACTCCCTCTCAGTCACACTCTTGCTCTCTGTCATGTGAGGACATGGTGAGAAAGCAGCCATCTTCAAGTCAGGAAAAGGGCCCTCATCAAGAACCTGATCATGATGGCACCCTGATCTTGGACTTCCCAGCCTCTAGAACTGTGAGAAATAAATGTTTGTTGTTTAAGTCACCCAATCTATTGTATTTTGTAATAGAAGCCAAGCTGACTAAGACACTAGTCAACTTTACTTGAAATCTGGGTCTTGGGGTGCCTCGGTAGTACAGTCAGTTAAGGGTCGACTTTGGCTCAGGTCATGAGCTCACAACTCGTGAATTCAAGCCCCACATTGGGCTCTGTGCTGACAGCTCAGAGCCTGGAATCTGCTTCAGATTCTGTGTCTCCTCTCTCTGCCCCTTCCCTGCTCATGCTCTGTCTGTCTCTCTCTCTCTCTCAAAAATAAATAAACATTACATTTTTTTTTTAAAAATCTGGGCCTTAGAGGTTTGCCACATTTAACTGTCTTTCTCAGAATAGAGAATTTCCAGGATGCCTGGGTATCTCAGTCAGTTGAGCATTCAACTTCGGCTCAGGTCATGATCTCGAAGTTTGCGAGTTCAAGCCGCATGGAGCCTGCTCTGAATCCTCTGCAACCACCCCCCGAGTCCCTCCACCACTCACTCTGTCTCTTTCACAAATAAATAAAGTAAAAAAAATGGAGAATTTCATATGGCATAGGAGTCACCACATCTGAGTTCACCAGTCCTGAATTTTCCATATAAATGATAAGTCAGCCTCCTCAAGTTGGGAGAAGACAATAAAATGAAGAATATGTGTGGAAATGAACAACAATAAATCTTTGGCTATATTGACTGAGAAAAAGATAAAAGACCCAAACTATTATAATTAGAAACAGAAATGGGGATATTACCTCCAATTTGATGGAAATAAAAAGAAATACAGGAGAGGGCTGTGAAGGCACCTGGCTGACTCAGTCAGTTGGGCATCTGACTCTTGATTTCAGCTCAGGTTATGATCTCATGGTTTGTGAGATTGAGCCCCGAGTTGGGCTTCGTGCTGACAGAGCAGAGCCTGCTTGCAATTCTGTCTCTCTCCTCTCTCTGCCCTCATTCACGCGTACACACACACACACACACACACACACACACACACAGAGTCTCTCTCTCTCTCTCTCTCCCTCTCTCAAAATAAATAAACATTAAAAAAAGACGCTTTGAAAAAAAATGAGTGCTGTGAACAACTGTATGTCAACAGACTGGATAATCTAGATGAAATGGAAAAATTCCCAGAAATACACAACCTACTAAGACTGAACCATGAATAAAGAGACAATGTGAATAGTCATAAAATAGGAGATAGGAGATTGAAACAGCAACCTCCAAAAAGCCCCGGACCTGATGGCTTAACTGGTGAATTCTGCCAAACATTTAAAGAAGCATTGACACCAATTTTTCTTAAACCTTCCAATACATTCAAGAGGAGGGACCACATCTTAACTCATTCTATGAGGGCAGCATAGCCAATCTGAAAAGACTAAATATAGCATGATCCCAGCTGTAGGACATTCTGGAAAAGTCAAAACTATGTAAACAGTCAAAAGATCAGTAGTTTTCAGGGGCAGAAGGGGGCAGGTAAATAAGTGGAGCACAGATTTTTAGGGCAGTAAAATACTCTATATGATACCATAATGATGGATACACGTCATTATATAGTTGTCCAAATCCAAAGAATGTACAATAGCAAGAGTGAATTGAAATGTAAACTGGGTGCCTGGGTGACTCAATCAGTTGAATGTCCAACTCTTGATTTCGGCCCAGGTCATGATCTCACAGGTTGATGGGTTTGGGCCACATGCTGAGCCTCTCTTTCTGCCTCTCCCACCTCCTCTCAAAAATAAACATTAAAACATTATTAATAAAAAAAGAAACGTAAACTATGGCTTTTGAGTGTGTTCATGTAGATCCATCAATTGTAACAAATGTTCCAGTCTGGTGGGCATATTGGAACTGGGGGAGGCTGTGATGCGTGGGAGTTTGGGAATATATGGGAGCTCTCTGTACCTTCTCCTCAACTTTCCTATGAACCTAAAACTGATCTTAAAAAACACAAACATCACTCAAGGAAGGGAAACCAAGGTCCAGCCCACCAAAGAGACAGACTCTTTTCTTTTTAAGTTTATTTATTTATTTTGAGAGAGAGAGAGAGAGAGAGAGAGAGAGAGAGCGCAAGCAGGGGAGGAGAGGAGAGAGTGGGAGAGAATCCCAAGCAGGCTCTGAGCTGTCAATGCAGAGCCTGATGCGGGGCTTGATCCCATGATCTGTTAATCATGACCTGAGTGGAAATCAAGAGTTGGACACTTAATCAGCTGAGCCACCCAGGAGCCTCTCCCAGTTTTCTTTAAAACTTTAAAAAAAATTAATCTGTACACCCGACGTGGGGCTCAAACTTATGACCCCAATAGCAAGAGTCCTATGCTCTACCTAGTGAACCATCCAGGCACCCCATCATTTCCACTTTCCTAAAACAATTGCTGGAGCAGAGGACAATTCTCTGATGAAATGGGAACATCCTCAACCTATGAGAATGGGTTGGTCAGGGCATGTGGTCAGGTGACGACTAGGGCTTCTATCCAAAACTAACAGCCCATATTCTTAGCATGTTGGAAGGGAGCTAAGAGAGCTCAGGACCCCTAGAGGACAGGCCTCACTCACATTGGTTCACCTTGCCACCTCAGGTGTCTCTGGGCCAAGGTTCTCCCTGGATCAGGGCTACTTAGAAATCACTGCTGAGCTCAAAAGACATACCACAAACCACTCCATCTTTCCCCAGGGAGCAGAATTCACAGAATGCAGTACAGATTGTCCCCCAGATCTGACATCTGGACTCCTTTTCAATAGGGGACACTGAAATGTCAAGTGAAGACCAATGCACAAAATGCTTCCTTACTTGGGACTGATGGAAAAGGATCAGTAGAAAGTGTTTTCATCACCTTCAAAATGAGTAACATGAAAACAAAAGAGATCTCAACAAAGTTAATGAATGTAGACAATCTACAGTAGGAGGACAGTAAGAAGTAGGCTCCAAATTCTCTTTTAGTCTCTTTTTGTCTTTCAGCAGGAACACAGAAGGAGGAAGAAATGAGTGGGGGCTTTTAAAGATGAGGCTCTGGCACACCTGGGTGGCTCAGTTGGTTAAGCATCTGACTTTGGCTCAGGTCATGATCTTGTGGTTCATGGGATCGAGCCCCACGTCGGGCTCTGTGCTGACAACTCAGAGCCTGGAGCCTGCTTCAGATTCTCTCTCTGTCCCTCCCCCGCTTGTGTTCTGTCTCTCTCTCTTTCTGTCTCTCTCTCTCTCTCTCACAAAAAAAAAAAACATTAAAAAAATAAAAATTTAAAGGCGAGACTCTGCTGGTCAACCCTGGGCTCCCACAAGTTTGACCATCTCTCTCTCTACCAGGCTCAGATCCCTCAACATGGAGGACACCAGTTCCTAAAGCCAGTCCTTCTCAGAAACCAGAGCATCCTGAGGAACTTGTCAGGGGAATAGGGACCAGGCACACTGCTTGCTCTGCTCTGTCTTCTGTGGGAGTAACAAGTGAGGGAGCTGAGCAGGGGTCTTTACCCTCTAGGGACAGTGACACATAGTGGATATTTCAGAGGCAAAATTTTGGGGTCTTGGCTTTGGACAAGTTATTAAAGTCCCTAATTTTTCAGAATCCTCCCTTAAGAGGTCACTTGGTCCCACAGATTTTTGTCATGGCCACTTGGGATATATGTGTGGAAGCACCTTCCACATGACCCAGCAGTCACAGACTGAGCCTTACTGATGTGGCCATTGACACTTTGACCTTGAACACTAATACCTGGTGGCACTCAGGGTTGAGTTTTGAAGTAGCCTACACCCAAGACAACTGCTCAAGCTCCTGAAAGTTCCCTTTGCTCCTCTCTTCAACACTACAATCTGTTTTTCTATTTCCCAGCTGTGAGACTGGCCTGAGAGGCCCTCAAGTGGCAGTGGACAGGCCTCCACCTCAGAAAAGTCATTTGTGCCCTCTATTATCTCAGGGTTCCTCTCCTTAGCTTCCCCATGCATTTCCAGGGCCTGTACAGCATGTGGTTGACCTGGGAGGGAGAAGTATAGGGAAAGGGGGGGGGGGTGACAGAAGCAATGAGATAAGGGATAGAAGGACTACAAGAAATCAAGGATGTGGGGAAATGGAATGTTTGTCCGCCCCATCTGGCCTGTCTGCCCCCTTCTCTCCAGGATGCACTTCTCACGTCTTGTCTCTTACAGACGTCTTGTCTCTTGTGTATGCTCCCCTTGGAGGGTCAAGAAGTTGGGAAGGTCTACCGGGTGGGGTCACTGCACACTCCTAATGGCTCCACCCTGGGGAGCCCCTTGCCCCTGAGTGCCAGATGTTTGGCTCCCTCATAGTGCCAGCAGTATCACCATAGGCCCTCTTGAGGGCACCCTCTTCTCCATGCGGGGACTTCAGTGTTCCTAGTCACAACATCATGCTCTCCTCAAGCAGTCCTTCCTTTTGAGGATTAGATTTCATCTCCCCAATGGCCTGCCTCTAAAAGCTCACTACAGGTGCATGCCCTTTACCCATCAGATCTTAGAGCCTAATCTTTGTGATCTCATGTCTTCCTGTGAACTCTTCTCAGGCCACTCCCCTCTGTACCTTTTCTCTTGATCCTTACATAGACTCATTAATAAGTTGGCCTTAGCCCTTTCAGCTTGGGGTGTTTGCAGAAACCTGTCTGCACTTGCCACCCACATGCAATCACCCCCAGCACAGCCTGGCTTCTACCCCTCTCCCTCCTTCCCACAGGGATTTGCATGCAGGTTCAATGGATATCCTAGGTATGAAACCCTGGGACACTTTTAGTCCTTATTGTAAAGGACTTATGTAGTATTTGATGCAGTTATCACGCAGGCCTTTAAATTTTTTCCTGCTTCAATGTTACCAGGATCTTATTTTTAGTCTGATTCTACAAATGAGTTCCCTCTCTCCTTGATGGACTCCATTTCCTCTATCTGTCCTCAGTGATGCTTTTGCCCAGGACCCCAGCCCCTAACTTTTTACTCCAAACTTCTGCCAATATACAGAACCCCTACATGGCCCAGGGCACCATCACTTCCTCACCTTCTTTCATATCCATCTCCATACAAGAACACACCAACTTTACCTGATCCACTCAGACACTTAAATAAGAAATGAGGGGTCATTCTTGATCTTATTTCTTCCTCAGTCTCTAAATCTGTCCAGTCAGGAAACAACAAAACTAAAAGGCAGCCTACAGAATGGGAGAAAATATTTGCAAACAACCTATCTGATAAAGGGTTAGTATCCAAAATCTATGAAGAACTTATAAAACTCAACATCCAAGAAACAAATCACCCAATTAAGAAATGGGCATGGGGCGCCTGGGTGGCTCAGTCGGTTAAGTGTCCAACTTCGGCTCAGGTCATGATCTCGCAGTTTGTGAGTTTGAGCCCTGCGTCAGGCTCTGTGCTGACAGCTGGGAGCCTGGAACCTGATTGGATTCTGTGTCTCCCTCTCTGTCTCTGCCCCTCCCCGACTTGTGCACTCTCTCTCTCTCTACCAAAATAAATAGATAAATAAAATGTAAAAAAAAAAAAAAAAAGAAAAGAAATGGGCAGAAGACATGATTAGACACTTTTCCAAAGAAGACATCCAGGTGGCTGATACATGAAAAGATGCTCAACATCACTCATTATCAGGGAAATACAAATCAAAACCATGATGAGATACCACCTCACACCTGTCAGAATGGCTAAAATTAACAAACAAGAAAACAGGTGTTGGCAAGGATGCAGATACCAGGGAACCTTCTTGTACTGTTGGTGGGAATGCAAGCTGCTACAGCAGCTCTGGAGAACAGTATGGGGTTCCTCAAAAAATTATAAATAGAACTACTCTGTGATCCAGCAATTGGACTATTTGGTACTTACCCAAGGGATACAAAAAAAAAAAAATACAGATTTGAAGGGGTATATGGACACCAGTGTTTATAGCAACCTTATCAACAATAGCCAAACTATGGAAAGAGCGCAAACGTCCATTGACTGATGAATGGATAAAGAAGGCACGCACACACACACACACACACACACACACACACACACACACAATGGACTATTACTCAGCCATCAAAAACAATGAAATCTTGCCATTTGCAATGATATGGATGGAGCTAGAATGTATTTTGATAAGTGAAATAAGTCAGAGAAAGACCAAATACCACATGATTTCACTCATATGTGGAATTTAAGAAATAAAACAGATTAACATATGGGAAGGGAGTGGGGAAGAAGAGAGAGGGATATAAACCATAAGAGACTCTTAACAACAGAGAACAAACTGAGGACTGATGGAGGGAGGTGGGTAGGAGATGGGCTAGATGGATGATAGGTGTTAAGGATGGCACTTGTGATGAGCACTGAGTGTTGTGTATAAGTGATGAATCACTAAATTCTACTCCTGAAACCAATATTGCACTACATGTAAACTAAAATTTAAATAAAAAAATAAATATAGATGTGTCCAGTCATGTAGTCTTTCCAATTTTACCATTTAAACATTTCTGGCATCTGTTCCTTCTCTTGCATGCTTATCAAGAATTCAGTCCTGTATCACCTTTATCCTAGAGAATTCCTATCCCTTCCAGTCCTAAACGACTTTACCTGGCACCCCTTCATCTCCCTTAACCATTTCTGTATGATAAGTTCAGTTCCATATCACCTTCACCAAAATTGACACATTCTTTTTGCCCAGTTCCCCTACTACCAGTTAAATCCCATATCCCTTTACCTGGATCCTCCCTATAACCTTCTCATTCTTTCCCCCACCACTAAGCCTCTAACAGCTGCTTCCCTGCCTCTTCTTTTTGCTGATTAAAATAACTCCATAAAATTAGTTATCTGCCCAATGTCCCAACATGACAGAGCTTAAATACTCTCAAAACTTTCAGTGCTCCTTGTTTACAGTTAAAGCCCAGTCCTGATCCACAGGGTCCTGCATGGTTGGGACACTTTTTGCTTCCTCAGCCTCAGCCTCAGCCTCTGCTTGCCTGGGTGGGGCTCTGCACCTAGCATGGGGCCTGCCCCTGTGCCTATACTCACCTGTCATCATGCATGTCCTGGCTCCTTTCTCTCCTTTCCCTGTCACTGCCTGGCCAGTGCCCCTGGCCCACTAAGACTTGGTCTCTCCCTCTCTTACTCACTTGGGGATGGAAGAGAGGGGAGATAACATTACTGCGCCAACACCCATAGGTAGTACTCACTTTAGAAATTGAGAGGATTGGAGGTGTACATTCCCATGTGGGTGCTGAGGGAGGGCTGGGTTCTCAGAGTTGTTTTTGAGGAGCGGAAGGGGGGTTGTTTTTAGACTTTGCCCACTTGAGTGGTGTTTACTTCATTTTGATGGTTTGTAGGAAATTTTTTGTGTTCTCATGAAGAAGCTTGGAATGATCAAGACCAGAGAAACTGTGGTGTGGGAAATGGAGAGATGTTGGTTAAAGGACAGAGCCTTATAGTTACAAGATGGGTAAGTTCTGGGGACTTAATGTACAGCATGGTGATTATACTTTTTTTTAAAATGTTTATTTATTTTTTTGAGATAGAGAGAGACAGAGCATGAATGGGGGAGGGTCAGAGAGAGGGAGACACAGAATCTGAAACAGGCTCCAGGCTCTGAGCTGTCAGTACAGAGCCCGACGCGGGGCTCGAACTCACGGACCGCGAGATCATGACCTGAGCCGAAGTCGGACGCTTAACCGACTGAGCCACCCAGGCGCCCCTACATGGTGATTATACTTAATGATTATTGCGTATTATACTTGAAATTTGCTGAGAATAGATCTTAAGTGTTCTCATCACATAAAGAAAAGTGTTGAAAAAGTATGTGAGGTAATGGATGTGTTAATTAACTTGATTGTGGTAATCATTTCACAATGTATATTAACTCATCACATTGTATACTTTAAATATATACTATTTTTCTTAATTTACCCCAATAAATGTGAAAAAAAAGACCAGAGAAACTGCCCTGAAAATGCAGCAAGAGGCTTTTGGATGCAGTGCACCTCTCTCACTACTGGGAATTGGATACCATCATGGATGTTTCAGTGTGGCAAGGAATCACTATCCCTAGAAAAAGGGATTCTCAACACAACTGGGAGCCTCTTAAGGCCTCTTTAGTTCTAGGTTTCTGGAAAAATGGGATTGTGAATAATACAGAGAACTCTCCTGATCTCGATCCTCTCATTCTGCAGTTAGAATGGTGACCTTGAAGCCCAGACAGTTGAAAAGAGGAAGCAAACTGGGGAGGAGCAAATGAAATGGCCCGGGAATCTGGAAGTGTGAGAATGGGAACTCCACGAGGCTCTCTGCTGTTTCACGGGTCTTGGGGATACTATAGCCTGGTTCTCTAGTTTGATTCACAATGGTTGTCCATACTGAGGACCAGCCTGCGGCCTGCTGCGTTGGTGAGGAAGGCAGGGCAGGTGGGCCCTGAACAACTTGCACTCACTCCTGCTGCTGTCTCCTCTTCCAACTGCTGGGACCCAGGTGAGTCATCAGTCCTTGGAGCCTGGTGCTGCAGCCTGAAATAGCGAAAAGCCTGTGACCCCCAACCCTGAAACCTGATCCCTAATCTCTTCCCAAGGGCATGGTATGGGTGTAAGGGGTGAGGAATGAGTGACAATGGTTAGCCAGTGTTTGAAACATGCAATGACCACTGTTCTACTTGAAATACTTAGGATACAACAGCAAATAAAGACCAGTCCCCACCCTCAAGCAGGCCCCATAGTTTTGAGGGGAAAACAATTGTTCCCATCCAGGGCACAATTCCCAATCCAAGTCTTGCGGGCTAGGGGACCCAGGCCCTGCAGCTACTTGCCAAATTCTTCTGAGATGAGAGCTTGTAAATATTTTTTTTTGGCCACAGGATCGAGAGGACACCTTACTTCTGTTCCATAATGAGCTACTTTACTCCCTGTTTTTCTTCAGAGCATTCACCACCACCATATACTTTCTTTGCTTATCATCTTTCTCTCCTTGCTAGAATGTATGCTCCATGAGGGCAGGGATTTTATCTATTGTTGTATCCCCAGCATCTAGAACCATACCCAGAATAAGTACTTACCATATACATTTGTTGATTAAATGAATCCATGATCAACCACACTAGTTCTCTTTTAAGAAAGGAAGAGAGTGGTAGTATTTGGGGAAACACCACATTCCATTATAGGAGTTATTACACATAAATCTCTCTCCAATAGGAGTTATATTATGCCCTCTTTTACAATGAAAAACAGCCCATTGATGTGGAGCCAAGACTCAAGCTAACCCTCTCCAAAGGCAGTGTGCTCTTTCTACTGTTCTTGCTGCCCTGACCAGAGTGGCAGGAAAGAGAGCTGGCTCTGCTGTGTGCCCACTGTGTTCTGAGTAGCACATTGGTCACTCTGCATATTTGGTTCTACCTAATCCTAACCCCCAAATAGCCCCACATGGGTTTTTATTTCTTTTCCCATTTTGCAGATAAGCAAACACTCAGAAAGGTTAGTTTGCCCAGAGTAATCCAGCCTACAAGTGGGGAGCTGGGCTCACCTCCAGGCCTGTTTAATCCAAAGATTCCTATCGTAACACCCTGAGAACTCAAATGGGGATTCTGCCAAGTGCAATATGTCTCCTCTACCTATGCATTCAGGATCTGGGTAAATACCATGGGGTGAGTTCTGGGCCCCAGTGATCTTACTGTGAAATAAATGATCCTGAGTTAAAAATCCATTTGCCACTTGACTCCATGAACTCCTACTCTGGTGAACAACAGCAATAACTTGAACCAACATCAGTTCAGAGCCAGAGTCCAGTATCCCCTCCCCTTGCCTGATCAGCCTCAGACTACCAGGAACAAGCCTATACTCCAACCAAGTTAGGGTCATGGAGCTATTACCACAAGGGTGACAAACGAGATCTGTGGGGTGTCTCACCAAAGGAAAATGGAGTTGTTACAGGACTTCAGGGAAGGGTGTTTAGGTGAAATCTGTCTGAAGCAGTGCTTGGACAGGCAGGAAGCAAAACTAGGCTGTGAGTAGTGGGTCAACATTGGTTCTGGACTGTGAGGTGGACCCAGTCTCCTATTTCCCTGGAAACCACAAAATATAGATGTGGAATATGGGGTCCTAAACTCCTTATCTGGTTCCAGTTGTAAATCAAGGCTGCTTCTCTGTGCAGTGACTTAGATCTGTCAGGAAAGAGTGGGTGTTTCATTCTTGATAATTTATCACACATCCCTGTTTTCTGTGACATTAGAGAACAAAGTTCTTCAGTAAGAAAACAGAGGTAAAATGTCATGACATTTTAAAGGCACATATCGTTTTTGGGAAAGTATTGTCTCCTATTAACTTTGAAGCTGGCTTTATCCTCGTCTGCAATTCCAGCAGTTTAATAGATTGTTTTCTTCTTCAGTCCAAGCTAATTCTTACTTTCTCATCTCTCATAAGGGTGGGTATTTCCTGTCTTTCAACATGGTTACTCCATAATTGGCCACATTCCCTTTTGGAAAGGAAATAAGGTATAGTATAAAATTGGGGGAGAGCATTAGGGTCTTTCCTCAAGGGAATCTGGCCTTTTCTTCTTTCAAGAAGTTCAGGTGTCTCTTCACCAAATACATGGTTTTTTCACTTACACTGATAGAAACTTTAGTGGGCTGTCTATTTCTGTCTCAGAGACACCATCACCATTATCCAGGGCCAAAACATCTATGTTCTAACTGTTCTGATTACTGCTCTGGCCCTGGGCCTGTTAAGGTGACACACTTCCACTGAAAAGGTTATGAGCTCCTGTCTGGTATTCAACAATCCCCACTGAGTTATGGAACCCATTTTCATGACAGCCCTCCTACTGTCATTCCTAGCCTATAGAAATTAGCCACTGTATCACCTTCCCAGGACGTTGGTGCTCCCCCACCAATGCATTTCTCAAGCCTGGGTGATGCTCCTTGAGGGAAGTAGGCTCCAGCCACTACAGAATGAGTATCTCTTCCAGAAAGCTTCTTTTCATCAACTGGAGAAAGTGAAATGTCCTTCTCTTCTCAATTGTAATTAATTTACTTGGTTTAGAAGCTAGGGTCCCAAGGGATGACTGCTCTGTGGTAAGCAACAAGTGTAGCACAGAGCGGGTTTGCACCATCAGAAGACAGTCTGCCTCCCAGCCAATATTGATGTCATCACCAAGCTAAGTAAAAAATTAGGTAAGAGAGAAATTTATGACTGGAATGGAGCATATGAACGACTATGTAAATAAGATCTAATACAATTTGGGTGAAATACTTAACTGAAAACTAAAACAATTAGAAACTCATCACAGGAATTAGAAGGGATGTCTTAGCCATAGTTACTTAAACAGAGGATTAAAATAAAGGCTGGAATTCTTAATTAAGTAAACATCTGCACTGTATATAAAGATGGATTTAAAAAGAAAAAAAAATATTTCTTCTGGATTTGGCATTCTAAGATCACATACAATCTTGAGGAAGACACTGTCATGGCTTCTTAGTCTTTCTGTCTCTTGAAAGGATGGGAGACCCTTGGAGCAAAAACAGTTAATTTGTCTTCCTTCCTAAAGGGCCCTTCTCTAGAAGCAAAAGTTGTAACTGAATAAAAAGCTCCAAGGCCCTATCTCAGACTGAGAAACCAGGAGAGCCAGAAGGAGCTTCTGACACAACTTCCAGAGACTAAAGTTTCCAGCCACCTCAGGAAAAGACAGACATTCTCTTTCTTATGTGGAACATGCCTGTCGGGCAATGGTTAGTGAAGTCATAAGCCAGAGGCTCCTACCTTTGAACTGTTTCTCATCTTCCGTCATTGATCAAACACCTAAAGACCCATCTACCAAACCGCATTTAAGTAAAATGTACCATTTGGAATCAGCAGATGGGCCAGCCTTGGGGCTGCAAGCTTCCTACCAGCACTGCCTTCATTCTTGGGGTGCTGGGGTGCAGCAGGTGCTAGGCTGCAGGACTCAGGAGGTATCAAGAGCCTGGGTGGTGGAGCCACACAGAGAGCACTACCACTGAGCAGACTGTGCCTCAGGTCTCACTGTGAAACAGGGTAAATAAAAGTACCTGCGGCACTGAATCGATGTGAGGGCTAAATGAGAAAACCCATGCAAAGCATTAATCACAATGCCTGGCACATGCTAAGGTAAAAAAGTAAAGGTTTATTGACTGAATCACAATTTTCATTCAGCATACAACCATTATTATCACAGTAAATTCATTCCCATTTTCATTTTTTAAGTCAAAGCTATTTGCGGTGAAGTATGCTTAGGAGGATTATCATCAAGAGGCAGATTTTTCTAATCAGCTTTTCAACATTCTAAGAGAAGTAAAGACCACTGCCACTACCATATGGGCAAGAGCCTGGAAAATAAAATCTGAAGTACAGGTCAAGTCAATGTAAGAAAAAAGAATGGAGTCAAATTCTAAGAAAGCTCCTTTAATAAATGGGAAAACTGGAATAATTTTATTAGTGAAAATGACACTATAAAGGAATAAAATGGCCAATTGCTCTCACTTATTCTTTCTTACCCTGATTCTTATATACAAAGCACCATTCCATTATAGCTTATCCCAAATATTAACTGGTCAATCTCCTCTCAAGTGTTTGTTCATATGGCATTCAGATTGTTCATCAAAGACTCTAAGCTACTTTCAGTTGTCAGATTTCAGCTTCTACAACTGTTTCTTACAGACTGCTGTTGCTGAATTTCTATTTATTTATAACCTGTTTCAGACCATTTTGATGTTAATCTTTCCTCCACAAAGAAAGTAGGAAAAAGTGCTAAAGAAGTTTCTGGAGAACAGGGTTCTGAGGATACTGAAGTGAACCACTCATAAGGGAACCTGGGGCAGAAGCACCACAGGCAAGGGTGGCAACTCTGGAAACTGGCTTTAGGAAAACAGAGCTCCCAGGATATTTGTCATCTCAAACATCAAGAACCTAAGGACACTGAGACCTTGCTGACCAACATCACTCTGGAGGACAAAAGGCAGCTTTAAAACATGCACACAAGAGTTCCCAGGCTGACAAACAACTTGCACAATTATCTACCTACCTACCTCACCTGGAATCCTGTCCTCTGGCAGAAGGACCTGCCACTCCTCACCAGAGTCTGCTCAGTGCCAGGCTGCCCAGAACACGGTTATGACCACTCACCTTCTCCCCCGGAGAAACTGATACAGAATACACCAACCTTGGTTTTGAGAACAAAACCTGTTAAGTCATATCCCATATACCACTGTGTGTCTACTTTATGGCTACTTTCCTCCCAATTCACAGGATTTTGTCTTTCCCAATTACCTTGTAGAAAAACCCATTTTACTTGTCATTCGACTTCTTAGAAGGATCTTAAAAGTTTCAATCTACACATAGGCCTCATGTCATTCCTTAACAAACTTTACTCAAGCTCATAAGGTTTCTCTCCTGTCTGAATTATCTGATGCTGAAAAGGGATAACATTTTTGAAGTTAAAGGGATATTCCTCACAATAGAACGAAAACATTTTGAAGAGGGCCGAACAAAGAAATCCCAAACTGGCTCTATCATGATTGAAAGTGCAAGGATTCCAGTGAACTTTTCTTGAACCTGAAATAGATGAGTACAAGGAAAGAAAAGCAAGTGACCACATAAAATACCTCACTGCACCTTAAGATCTGGTGCTATGAAAACATGATTTTAAATAAGTATATTTAAGCCGTGCTTGTTTAAAGTACTGAAGCACAGGGCCACCCTCTGAATCTGAGGGAAGGCATGTGACCTTGGAATTTTTAGCACATAATTTTGCAGCCTACCTTTAGTTAACAGCACACTGGGAGATCTTAAATCACTGGAGAGATGAATCTCCAAAATGAAAGCTGTAAAAGTGACAGCTTTCCCATCAGTACATTGCTTCTGATGTAAAACAGGGGAGACTATCGAATAAAGTGGAGTTACTCTCCATTGTGAACTTTACGATGCTGAATGAAAGCTGCCTGTGCACTAAAGAGGGCCCCACAATTAATACACTGATAGGCTTGCTCTCCAGTGTGAATTTTCTCATGACCAGTAAGAGTTATTCTCTGACTAAAAGTTTTCCCACATTCATTACACGTATAAGGTCGTTTTCCACTGTGAACTCTCTGATGACGAATGAGGTGAGAGCTTTGTCGGAAGGATTTTCCACATTCAGTGCATTTGTAGGGTTTCTCTCCTGTGTGAATTCTCTTGTGTTGGATAAGGGACAAGCGTGCACTGAAGGCTTTCTCACATTCATTGCACATATAGGGCTTCTCTCCAGTGTGAATCCTCTGATGCTGAATAAATTGTGAATGCTGACTGAAGGCCTTGCCACACTTCTCACATTCATAAGGCTTCTCCCCTGTATGAATTCTGTGATGCTGGACGAGAGAGGAGCGGACGTTGAAGGCCTTCCCGCAGTCACTGCACTCGTAGGGATTCTCTCCAGTGTGAATCCTTCGATGGCGGACAAGGTGTGCACTCTGGCTGAAGGCTTTTCCACAGTCTCCACACTCATAGGGCTTCTCTCCATTGTGTGTTCTCTCATGTTTAATTAGGGTGGATATCTGCCCAAAGGTTTTCCCACACTCGTTACACTCATAGGGTTTCTCTCCAGTGTGGCTCCTCTGATGCTGAATGAGGTGTGAGCCCTGGCTAAAAGCCTTCCCACATTTGTGACACTCATAGGGCTTTTCACCATTATGGACCCTCTGATGCTGAACAAGGGAAGAGAGCACACTGAAGGCTTTACCACACTCATTACATTCATAGGGCTTCTCACCATTGTGTGTCCTTTGATGATGAATGAGATTAAAACTCTGGCTGAAGGCTTTTCCACACTCATTACACTCATAGGGTTTTTCTCCAGTGTGAATTCGCTGATGCTGAATCAGATGTCCCTTTTGACTGAATGTCTTCCCACACTCATTGCATCCATAAGGTTTTTCTCCAGTGTGAATTCTCTGATGCTGGACAAGGGACAGGCGAGCGCTGAATGATTTTCCACACTCATTGCATATATAAGGCTTCTCACCAGTGTGAATTCTCTTGTGCTGAATGACTTGGGAACGTTGACTGAAGGATTTCCCACATTCATTACACCTATAGGGTTTCTCTCCAGTATGAATTCTCTGATGAACGATAAGGGTTCGGTTCAGGCTAAAGGATTTCCCGCATTCGTTGCATTCATAGGGTTTTTCTCCTGTGTGAATTCTCTGATGTTGAATGAGAGATAATCGTGCACTGAAGGCTTTGCCACACTCAGTACAGTCATAAGGTTTCTCTCCAGAATGAGTTCTCTCATGCTGAAGGAGGTGTGACTGTCTACTAAAAGCCTTCCCACATTCCTTACATGTGTAAGGTTTCTCTCCGCTATGAGTTCTCTGATGATGAATCAGGTTAGAGCTATGACTGAAGGCTTTCCCACACTGATTACACTCATGAGGTTTCTGCCCAGTATGAATCTTAAGATGTTGACTATACGATGAACGTGTACTGAAAGCTTTTCCACATTCACTGCACTCATAAAGTCTTTCTCCAGTGTGAATGTCATGGTGCTGAATGAAGTAGGCATGAGCCCCGGAAGCTTTGTCGCACTCAGCGTAGGTGCGGGGCTTCTCTCCACAGTGAACTCTCTGATGTTGGTTGAAGACAGAGCAGTGGCAGGAAGTTTTTCCACATCCACCACACTCAAAGGGCTTCTCTCTGGTGTGATTACTCCCATGTAGAGAAAGAGCTCTACTCCGGCTGAAAGGTTTTCCACACTCAGTCCACTCGAAGGATTTCTTTGGATTGTTAACCCTCTGACTCTCACCAGGAACTGAACTCTGCCTGGCCACTTTCACAAACACATCTGTCTGACATGATCTTTCTCCTAGATGGAAACATGGGAGATTAATGAGGTTCTGAGTTTGTTGAAAGTCATCTACATGTGGCACATTCTGGTGGAGACTCTCCCCTCTAGACCCTCGATGAAATCCGACAGGGTTTGGGTCTGCAGTGCAGTTTACCTCTGTGGAACCGGATATCTGGCCTTCCCCCATGGGGGTTTTCACACGTGTCAGTGTCACCGGTCTGGAATTGTTCTTCTGGGAGAAGGATTTCTTAAGTCTTTCCACTGTAGATTTTCCCCAGTAATTCTTTATCTTTCCCTCAGTTTTACACATTTCTTCAAAATCAGATTCCTTGGATATATTTCTTGCATGTTCTTCTGATTTTGCTCTCTGGGACTCCATTGCTTTGGAAATTTCCTGTTTTGGAGTTAATTCCTTTTTTTCCATTAGAGACTCAAAACCTGAAAGAATGAAGAAAAATGAGTTATGTGTATTCTACTATGGGAAAAAGAATTAGAGCATAAATAGGAACATTTATATGAAACAAGTATCTCCTAGGAGGACACTGGATTTTCAGAATGCAAAAGCAAAAAATGACCTCAATGGGATGAGGAAAGAGGGGAGAGAAGCATTCTATCAAAGCAACAAAAGCTGGTGTGGGGAGGAAGTAAGGAGAAGCCCAAGGTCAAAGTGTTACATCTGCAGACGGGCCAACTAGGCACAGATGGAGCAGAAACGGTGAGGCATGACTTGAGGGCGCTCAGAAAGGTGATGAGGGTAACAGGAGTGGAGGCTCGGAAGGTCACCACCTCTGCTGATCATGCCATTGCTGCATACTTTGCAAACAAGGTATCTTCTTATAGCTTCTTATAGCTTTCTATAATAGATATTCAAATATTTGTTTAAAAATAAATGAATGATAAATGGCTTATAATGAATAAAGGGTATACAGAGTAATAGATAATGGAAAGATGATTTGATATGGACAAATTGGCTTTATAGAAGCAAATTAGGGTAAATAGAGAAAAATAGATACAAAGAAAAGATACAAAAACAGATACTCATCCAAACAGCAGGCACAGTACAAGGCAGAAAAGCTAAATGTGTGCAACAGTCCATACCACACATTCCCAATGTACAAAAGTACCTGAGTATTGGTAAAAATTGTGATACAACCGAATTCTGAAATTCAATGAAAGGAAATTTACTAAAGACAAAACAAAAATTTCACACTAAACCACTAAATCATGTGGACACAATGACTGTTGGAAGGACAACCCAGGTCAGAACACTGAGAGGAGAGCCCTATTGTGGGATGCCATGAAAGCATAATTGAACCTCTCTTTTGTAAACTAGTTATTATAGAGCTGTAACAGGCTGTTACTTGCAGACTGTTTGGCCAGACAAGGAAACAGAGCTGAAAACATTGATTAGATGGTGTCTAGCATTGGGCTAAGTCCTTTTAAAAGACTTCAGTGAACTACTCACAATACTTCAAAGGGATTTACTTAAGTATGGAAGCTAAAAACAAACAAAAATTTATTCTAGAAACTTATGAGCAGTCTGAAGGGGCAGACTCTGGATGTAAACATCCAGAATTCCTGTGGTTTCTATCAGGAGTATCTGAAGTGTCAAGAGTCCTCAACATCTTAGGAGTGGAGTCTAAAAAGATCTCAGTCGAGAGGTATTATTTCACTGGGTAGGAAATAATGAAGAATGTGAACAAAATGAGAAACCACAGAAGAGGGGTGCCTGGGTGGCTCAGTTGGTTAAGTGTTCGACTCTTGATTTTGGCTCAGGTCATGATCTCACGGTTTGTGGGACTGAGCCCCACTTTGGGCTCTGTGCTCACAGTGTGGAGCCTGCTTGGGATTTTCTCTCTCTCTGTCCCTCCCTGACTTGTGTGCACTCTCTCCCTTTCAAAAACAAACAAACGAACAAACCACAGAATAGAATGATCTGTGGGTCAAGAAGCAACATCTCATGCTGATTCATGCTGCCATTTTCCCTCAGGAATCTAGTGATTCTTGGTTGCCTATTTGTATTTTAACACGAGACAATAAAAAGATGCTTGGGAACTCTGTGTACGAATGGTACTTGTCAAGTGGAGGCACATTTGAGTAAGGTGGTAGTTATAAGGCCAGGGCATCCCCAAATGTCAAAATTTAGAAGTCTTTCCTCTATGGTTGGTTTTTTGAGGCAATCCCCTAACTTTTGCCTTAGATAGATGATGCCTTACTGTTGGGTATTCTTTGTACAAAGTTAGAGGAAGGATGTGTCACTATTAGCTGTTTCTGTATTTACACCTTTTAGTTGGTATCTCAGGATTCAGGTCTTTTTTAAAAAAAAAAAAACAACTAAACTAAAAACAACTCTTTATAAGTGGTAGACTGTTTTTCCATCAGGAGGTACAAAATGTCTGGTTGCTTCTCTTTTTTGCAATGTTAGCAGCCATTAGTGATCATTATTTATATTCATTTTTATTAAAAAAAATTTTTTTTAACGTTTATTTATTTTTGAGACAGAGAGAGACAGAGCATGAATGGGGGAGGGTCAGAGAGAGAGAGGGAGACACAGAATCTGAAACTGGCTCCGGGCTCTGAGCTGTCAGCACAGAGCCCGATGCGGGGCTCGAACTCATGGACCGCGAGATCATGACCTGAGCCGAAGTCGGCCACCTAACCGACTGAGCCACCCAGGCGCCCCTATATTCATTTTTAAATTTGGAATTTTGAAATAGTGATTTCTAATTCTGTCATTCTTTTATTTTTCTTTTATTTTTTTTTTACAGCTGGAAGCTCTATGATGAGAAATTTCTACTCACCAATTGTTCAGTTATCCTGAGGTATAACACATCTTACAAAGGCAGAATAAACACTTGATATATTTATTCACCAGTTTTCAGAATAATGAATCAATTCCCTAGCATTCCTCAAAGGTGACCAATGAGTAGGAAATTACTCTAACAAAGTCTAACTCTAACAGCTTTAACAAAGCCTAAGACCAACCCCTTGACAAGACATGGTAATTCAATGTCATGTTATCTTTCTGCCAAAAGGAGACTTAATCCTCTTTCAAGAGTATGACATCAAATGGAGACTCTATAATGTTTTATCTATAATACTGACTCTCAATTAAATATCAAAAAGTATGTTAAGAAAAAGAATAATGACAAGAAACCAAGAGAAAAAAATACACAATAGAAACAAACCCACAGGTGATTCAGATACTGTCATGAACCAATTTCAAAAGCAAAACTGATTAGTATATATAAGAACATAAAGGGATACAGAATGTGACCAGAAATCAAACGGAAACTGAAATTAAGAGTTCAATAGAGAGTTTCTTAGCAGACAGGACATAATAGAACAGAGGATTACTTAACTGGAAGGTACACAAGTAAAAGTATTCTTAAGTTTCAGATTGAAACACAGAGGGGGAAAAAAGGACAGGAAATATAGAAAAGAGCATAAGAAACAGGTGTGATATGGCAGAACAGTGTAATATATGTATAGTTACAATCCCAGAAAAAGAGGAGAAAAGGAACAGGACAAAAGAAATACCGGCTTCCTCACACCTATCAGAATGGCTAAAATCAACAACCCAAGAAATAATAGATGCTGGCAAGGATATGGAGAAAAAGGACGTTTGTGCACTGCTGGTGGGAATGTAAGCTGTTGCAGCTGCCCTGGAAAACAGTATGAAGGTTTCTCAGAAAGTTAAAAATAGAACTACCATATGACCTAGCAATTGCACTACTGGGAATTTTCCCAAAGAATACAAAAACACTAATTCAAAGGGATTCATGCACCCCTATGTTTACAGGAGCATTATTTACAATAGCCAAGATACGAAAGCAGCCCGAGCGTCCGTCCATTGATGAATGGATACACATGGTGTATATATGGACAATGGAATATTATTCAGCCATAGAAAAGAATGAAATCTTGTCATTTGTAACGACATGGATAGAGCTAGAGAGTGTTATTCTAGGTGAAATAAGTTAGAGAAAAAAAATAACATATGATTTCACTCATATGTGCAATTTATTTTATTTTTTATTTTTTTTTAATTTTAACGTTTATTTTTGAAGGAAAGAGACACAGAGCATGAGCAGGGGAGGGGCAGAGAGAGAGGGAGACACAGAATCCGAAGCAGGCTCCAAGCTCTGAGCCATGAGCACAGAGCCTGATGCGGGGCTCAAACCCATGAACTGTGAGATCATGACCTGAGCTGAAGTCGGATGCTTAGCCAACTGAGCCACCTAGGTGCCCCTCATATGTGCAATTTAAGAAACAAAACAAATGAGCAAAGAAAAACAAAAGAGAGAGAGGCAAATTAAGAAACAGACTCTTAATTATAGAGAACAAACTGATGGTTTCCAGTGGGGAGGTGGGTATGGGGATGGGCTAAATAGGTAATGGGGATGAAGGAGTGCACTTGTTCTGATGAACAGTGGGTGATGTATGGAATTGTTGAATCATTCTATTGTACACCTGAACCTCATATCACACGGTATGCTAGCCAACTGGAATTAAAATAAAAACTTAAAAAAAAATATTAGCTTACAACTTTCCACAACTGACAAAAATCTACAAATCATTGCAAAAAGCTTGAAGAATCATAAGCAATATAAATGCAAGAAGACCCCACACCTGGGTATAACATAATCAAAGTGCTAAAAACTAAAGAAAGAAAATATTTAGAGCAGCAAGAAGAAAAAGACTTATCAACTTAAAAGCAATATAAGACCGCAGGCTGACTGTTCAACTGTAGAAGTGGAAGGCAGTAGAAAAAAGGGTGTTGTTAACGGGCTGAAGAAAATAAATGACAACACAGATTTCAGCATCTAGCAAAAACAATCTTCAAAACTGAAAGCTAGGAAATTGCATTTCCAGGATGACAGTGTAAAGAACTCACTGGATCCATGTTACAGCAAAACAAAGATGGTAAGAATTATAAAAACAGATGAACACAGGGGAAGGGATAGAAAAATAAGATAATAACAGAGAAGGAAGCAAACCATAAAAGACTCTTAAATATAGAGAACAAACAGGGTTGCTGTAGGGGAGGTGGGTAGGGGGACGGATTAAATGGGCGAAGGGCATTAGGGAGGGCACTTTTTGGGATGTGCACTGGGTGTCATATGTAAGAGATGAATCACTGGGTTCTATTCCTGAAGCCAAGACTACACTGTATGTTAACCACCCTGGATTTAAATTAAAAACAAAAACAAAAAAACAAAAAACAAAAATGACAACAACAAAAAACCAAACTAACAATGATTTAGTCTCCGGAAATTATCCTAAGGGCAAACTGCAAATCAAGAAGCAGTTTTCTTATTCAAGAAAATCTACTAAAATTTGTATGAACACTGAGAATGTAGGGCATTTGAGCCATGACCCACTCTATCTCTACCCACAGCTCAGCCTGACAGATGCTGTACTTGGGTTTGGTGGGGACAGGAAGAAGGGGCCTTTCTCCTTGGCTCCCAGTGAAAGCTTACCACATCTCACCAGGAGGTTAGGCCACGGGTAGTTACCATTCCTTCCAACTCCAAGGCAAAGAGGCAAAAGTCCTGGTGAGTGTGGCTGAGAGGGCAGGGAGTCACCCTGCTGGAGTCAGAACAAACCTCTAACAATGCTTTAAAAATACCACAGCCCAAGTTTAATTGGATCAGACTGCTGGGCTATTTATACCCTAGGGTATTATCAAAACAGTAGAGCAATCTTTGTTGCTTTCCTCACATAGGGAATTCCAAGGGATTCAGGAGCTCTGTGCCGGAAATGAGGATGAGAACCAAATATATATTCATTATAAATCACAGTATCACAGATAGGAATATTTTATATGTGACAAAGACAGCACAGAGGAGGTGAGTGAATGCAGAGTGCTGTTGGGAGTCAGAAAATGACAGCAGGTGGCTAATGGAATGTACAGG
The DNA here is from genome assembly GCF_023721935.1 of Panthera uncia. Lineage (NCBI taxonomy): Eukaryota > Metazoa > Chordata > Mammalia > Carnivora > Felidae > Panthera > Panthera uncia. The sequence continues at coordinate 33,368 of NC_064812.1, read as the reverse complement.
AACAAATGAAGACAAATGGTAAATAAGAAAGTAAATACAACAAACTCTATATTCATTCTTGTTCTCATTTTTTTTCAATTTTCATAATAGACATAATTAACTATATAAAGTAAGAATTATGAAAACGAATTGTTTCACTTGGAACATACAGAGATGGAACTGTGTAACATTAGCACAAAGAGAGGAAGAGAAAATAAAGCCATGTAGGAGCAACAATTCTACATGCCCCTGGAATTGTTAGTATAAACCAGAAGGAGATTGATAAGTTAAGATGTACCTGGTAAGTTCTGGAGCAACCACGAAGAAACTAAAGGTACTAGGTACGGCCATGTAGCTGAACTCACCATTGGAACGGGACAGGCAGTGATTTGGGCTTCTTCAAGGCCAGGATTTGCCTCCTCTGCTCTTTCTCTGTCTCACAAGCCTGAGGACAGATGTGTTTATGATGTGGAGCATAGAGATGGGGCTGGAGATGAGCATTTGGACATGCTGCTCCAGAGGACGGCAGACAAAACAGATAAACTGGCTTCTGAACAAGCATGTCCAACAGGGAACACACCAAACAGGGACTCTACTACATGAGGAAAAGAAACTTTTATCTGTTCAAGCCAACGTATATATGGTCTATGAAATACTGTCACCTAGTGCCAAGAATGAACATTTCTACATAGGAAGATTTGGGGTGATTTTATTCTCATTGGTGTACTTCTCTACAAGACTATTTTGGTAAGATGATACATGTTCACTGTATAAAAATACTTTTTTTTTTTCTTTTTAGGCAGAGAGAGAGAATTCCAAGCAGGCCCTCAGCTGCACAGCCAATGAAGGGCTTGATCCCACCACTCTGGGATCATGACCTGAGCTGAAATCAAGAGTCAGCCACTCAAAAAACAGTCACCAGTCACCCCTAAAAATAATAAATTATCTTATTTTTTAAGTTTATGTATTTATTTTGAGAGGGAGAGCGAGCAAGCAGGGAAAGGCAGAGAGAGAATTCCAAGCAGGCTCTGCATTATCAATATAAGTCTGGTGTGGGGCTTGAACTCACGAACCATGAGACAAGACCTGAGCTGAAGTTGGAAGCTTAACTGACAGAGTCACCCAGGCACCCCCAAAATAAAACACACATTTCATAGCTTCCTACTCCTCTGGGATCAGAATCACATCTAACACACATCTAACACAGCCTGCTAGGCCCTAATGCAGTCCTGTCTACTTCTCTTTAAATTTTTTTTTTAATGTTTATTTATTTTTTGAGAGAGAGAGAGAGAGGCAGAGTGTGAACTGGGAAGGGGCAGAGAGAGGGAGACACAGAATCCGAAGCAGGCTCCAGGCTCCAAGTTGTCAACACAGAGCCCAATGAGGGGCTCAAGCCCACGAACCATGAGATCGTGACCTGAGCTGAAGTTGGGACGCTTAACTGACTGAGCCACCCAGGTGCCCCTGTCTACTTCTCTTTAAACATGTGTGTCTCTGTTCTGGTCTGTCCTCCCCTGTACACTATAGGCTCTGACAGCCACGAGGATGCTACCCAGCTTGTTCACCATAAGTAAGCCAGATCATAGCTGAGTGATACATTTGAATTCATACATGTTCTGTGCCCAATTCCCAGCCTGTCCTTGACAAATTCTTCTGCCTGGGTGTCCTTGTCCTTGAACCCCCTTCCCTTTTTGCTCAGGTTCTTCTCAGGCTCCTCCTCCTACCTAAGAGGCAAAACCACAGGACCACCAGGACCACCAGACAAGGCCACCAGGAGAAGAAGCATGTTAAATGCTCAGCTGCAGGACGGTGAACATCCCTGAAACTGGGCAGAATGACAAAGTCCATCCTGGTCTCAGGTGGCACAGAGGAAACCACACGGTCTTGGAGCCAAACAGCCATGATTCAAATCCCAGCTACTCCCCAGCTGTGTGTAACTGACTCATCTCTCTGATCATCAACTTCCTCATCTATGAAATAGGGAAAATAATGCTTCTGGCATGGACTCTGAGCCCTCAAGAAATTGTAATGGGAGGTTGCACCAAAGGCCCTTGGAAATCTCCTGGAAGATAAACCACTTCTTACTTCCAGGTAAGGAGATATGACAAAATAGAAGTCATCAGGGGACAATGTTTAACATATTGTGTAACCCACAGAGGGTGGTGCATGTGGAGAAACGAAGGGGGACCCAAAAATAAGTTTAACTGGTTTAATTTCATCAGGCAAAATCTGGGTAAGAGAGTTACAGAGGCATGCTACCACTTAGTTACTTTACAGCACTTCTGCCAACTCTACCCCTTTCCTGCCAGCATGGACTCATTTCCCTATATGCCACCATTCCCACTGTGTGCACCCACATATACAGGAAACTCGATAAACGGACTGTGCAAAATTGCAGGGTACAAGAACAATTTGCAAAAATCAACTATATTTTTATACATAAGTAATGAAGAATTGGAAATACCATGCACAGCAGCATAAAAATAAAAATACTTAGGAATAAATCTGACAAAAGATGTTAAATGCCTCAATGCGGAAAACTAAAATACTACTGAGAAACTGAAACATAAATAAATGGAGACGTACATCTTGTTCATGGGTCAGAAAACACAATATATGTCAATTCTCCCCAAACTGGTCTATAGATTCAAAGCAATCACAATAAAATGCTAGCCGTCTAGCAGGAGCAGAAATCAACAAGCTGATTTTAAAGATCATATGGAAATACAGAAGACCTAGAATAGCCAAAGCAACCCTGAAAATGAAGAACAAAGTTGGAGAATTAATACTACCTGATTTCAAGACTTTTAAGTTTACTTATTTATTTTTGAGCGCACTTGAGTGGGGGAGGAGCAGGGAGAGGGACAGGGAGAGAGAGAGGGAGAGAGAGAGAATCTCAAGCAGGCTCCACACTGTCAGCATGGAGCCCAGTGCAAGGCTGGGACTCATGATCCATGAGATTATGACCTGAGCCAAAATCAAGAGTCAGACACTTAGCTGACTGAGCCACCCAGGCACCCCTGATTTCAAGACTTTTCATAAAGCCTCAGTAATCAAAACGGTATGATACTGCAGTAGAGACTGACAATAGACAAACAGAAGACAGCAGAGAGTCCAGAAATAAACCCACACATATATGGACAACTGATTTGTGACAAAAGCACAAAGGCAATACAAGTGGAGAAAAAATGTTTTTTTTTTTTTTTCAACAAATGGTGCTGAAACAAGTGGATTAACAAATTAAACAAATTAAAACTTGGTGGGGCACTGGGGTGGCTAAGTCAGTTAAGTGTCCAACTGGCTCAGGTCACAATCTCATGGTTCATGATTTTGAGCCCCATGTCGGGCTCTGTGCTGACAGCTCAAAGCCTGGAGCCTGCTTCGGATTCTGCGTCTCCCTCTCTCTCTGCTCCTCTCCTGCTCACGCTCTGTCTCTGTCTGTCTCAAAAATAAACATTAAAAACATTTTTTTAAAATAAAAATTAAAAAGCCAAAAAAATTTAGCAACCAGAAAGCAAAAAATCCAGTTAAAAAATAGGCAAAGACATGAACAGACACTTCACCACTGAAAATACACAGAAGGGAAACAAGTACATGGAAAGACAGCTAACATCTTTAATTACTAGAGAAATTAAAATTAAAACCACAATGAGACACCACTACACATCCATCAGAGTGGCTAAAATGAAAAAGATTGATGACACCAAGTATTGATGAGGATGTAGAGAAAATGGAACCCTCATCCATCGCTGGTGGGAATATCAAATGGTGCAACCAGTTTGGAAGAGAGTCTGGCAGTTTCGTAAAAAGTTAAATATATACCTACCATGTAATCCAGCCATTCTATTCCTAGGTATTTATCCAAGAGTAAAGGAAATGAATGGTCATACAGGGGTCTGCATACAAATGTTCACAGCAGCTTTATCTGTTATTAACCCCACACTGGAAACAACCCAAATGTCTGTTAACAGAATTGATAAACAAATTGTGGCATATCCATACAATAAAATACTAATCTAAAAAATAAACAAAATAAAAAATAAAAAAATTAATAAATAAGTTATTGATACATAACGTGGAAGAATATCAAAAGAACTATGTTGAGTCAAAAGATGACAGACAAAAAAAAGAATACATGCTCTATGATTCCAATTATATAAAGCTCTAGGAAATGTAATTTATATAGACAGAAAGCAGATCAGTAATCACTTCACGATAGAGATGGGAAGAAGTGAGAAGGTGGGATTACAAAGAAACAGGAGAAAGTTTTGGGGGTAAAGGATATTCTTGCTATCTCGACTGTGGTGAATAGTTTCACACGTACATACATAATGCACAAATGTTAGCATATTGCACATGTTAAACACGCATGGCATATTAATGCTTAATATACCTTAATAAAGCTGTTTCTAAAAGGGGGAAAAATGCATGGAGTGTGGAGCCAGTATGCCAGAGATCCAACCCAGCTCTTTTCCTGGCCAGCTGTGTGATCTCAGGCCAGCAACTGAATCTCTCGTGCCTCAGTTTCTTGAGCACCAACTGTGAGGACCTTGGAAGAATGCATAAGTGCATGTACTGAGCACAAATGTCCAGGCATTGTTAGCTGCTGTGGTAGCACAGAGGATTCAGCTACACTTACTGTTCACTATTTATATGCCCATACTCTTTGCTACACATGAAGAAACCCTAACTCATGTTTTTCTCCAAGGCCCTGAATCAGCCTGGGAAGTCTAAGTGAGCAATAGCAGGAATGACTCTGGGCAGGAGGGCATATCTCTGGGTGGTCTTTCCAAGCAGCCAAGGCAGAGCTGACCAGCAAGGCCTGAGAAGGAATGGGCAGCCAGGGCAGGGAGTCAGCGCCCCAGAAAGATACCTGAGCTCTTTTCTGGGATCTTTCTGATCATTTCCTAGGGTTAAGGGAACCACGAACTCATTTATGGGTATAAAGAGAAACGAGAAGGCAGAAATGGAGAAGAGGGAAAGCAAAGCCTTGGCAGTGACAAGAGATGTGGCCCAGAGCTCACAGAGAAGGGCCTGGAGAAGTGGCAGCACCTGCCAGCAGGGGCAGGAGAGCATGGGGGCATTCCTGGAGACTTACTTCCACTCCTGTGATTCCGGATCCAGCTCTCTTCAATTCTCAGTGACTGTGGGGCCCATGGTTCTTCCCCCTTCTCCAGCCTGGAGATGACATCAGGTTTGGAACGTTGAAGTCCTGTTCCAGAGAAAGGGAGCAAGACTGACAACTCATCCAAGTCCAGGGCAGGATGGCCCCATGGGCAGCACGTGTGTGCTGGTCATGACCTCCCCTGTCGCCTGGTCTGCTAATCAAGGAGACAGATTCAGGCCTCTGCCCCAGCTGAAAAAAAGTTAAACCCAGCTCTTCTGGGGGCTGTAGATAAGGGACAGAGTTGGGGCCTGAACACATCACACTAGAAGACTCATAGAGTCTTGGTGTCTACCAAGGACTGTCTACAAGGACTAAAGGGAAGCAGCACATTGTGGTGTAAGGTAGGGCTCTGAAACCAAATGGATTCAAATCCTAGATCTGTCCCTGACTGCCTGTATGAACTTAAATGAATGATACTCTTCTTCTATACTTCCTACAAGGAAATCGGGGTGTCCATGGCACTGCCTGTCCTCTCCTCTATGCAGACCAGGCCTGCCTGGGACCAGGGTCATAAATGTCTTGCGTTCGGGCCCAGGGGATGAGGAGCCTCTTAGCCCCAAGCCTAGCCCCAGTCCCATTCATGAGCAAGGAACCCAGAGCCCAACTTCAGAGAGAAGCCTTACCCAGTGAGACCAGATTTCTGTAGGTTTCCAGCATCACGTCCCTGTAGAGGCCTTTCTGAGCAGGGCCCAGACAGCCCCACTCCTCCCAGGAGAGGAGCACAGCCACGTCCTCAAAGGAAACCGAGACCTGGAATGACGAGATCTTGTTGCAACCCCAGGATCAGGCCCAGGGTGGGTCTGGGGTGTGGAGGAGCCATTAGGCTCAGGATGGGCAAAATCCCTCTGAACGCATGTACCAGACTTATCCTCACAAGAGTGGCCTCTTTGAGGCAGGCACCATTTCCACTTGTCTTTGTCTGCTGAACCCCTGCCCTCCACTGTGTCTGGTCCAGGGATTGGGAAGACACAGTGTGGAGCACATTTCAGGGACCTGAACTCAGGGACCGAGGACACTGGTGAAGACAGGGAGCCAACTACCCTCTGGGACCAGCCCCTCATAGAGAGAACCATGGAGAGACTCCAGCCAAGAAAGGGCTAAGGCCACACAGAGGTGTCTCCATGCATACCACTCACCTGGGGCCCATCAGGAAGGAGCTGCTTGACGGCTATCATTGGATCTCTGAGCTTTTCCCAAGGAGGTGGGCAAAACTGCAGGGAGAGGGAAGACTGTAATGGAGTGTGACCAGCCTGCTTTTCTCACAGCAACACTGAGACTTCTGTGCCTGGATCTCAAGAGGTCTATGGCAGCAGACATGGAGTGTGGGGCTGCCAGAAAGCCCTGGGAAGGGCAGGTGGACTAAGCACCCAGTAGTCTCTGAGACTATATCCCCTTGCCCACCATGAGGCCTCCCCAGCAGCCCCTGGTACAACAGCATCCTAAGGCCACCATGTGATGGCCCCAGCAGTGCACCTGGCTGGAGGAACCAATGGGCTGCATCTCAGGCCCTCTTAGGAGGTCCTGGAGAGTGGGCAAACACCTGAGGACAAGCAGACCAGGCTCTTTCTCATGCAGTGCACAACAAGTAGGGAGTCTGACAGACAAAATTTTAAGTGCCTATGACAGGTGACGATAAAGGATAGAAAGAATGAGTAGCACGAGGGCAGTACTTGGTGGTAGGAGATATTTTACAGAGGATAGTCAGGGAAGGCACCTTTGATAAAGCAACATCAAAGGAGAGATCTCACTGTAGGGAGGGCAGGCAATATGTGGATATTAGGGGAGATATATCCTAGGAAGGGGAAAGCACAAGTGCAAAGTTTATGAGGTGCAAGCTCACTTGATGTGTTCAAGTAAGGGCGAGGAGGCCAGAGGGGCTGAAGGGGAGCTGGGGAGGGCACGAGAAAAGAGGGTGGAGAGCCTCATAGACTATAGGATTTGGGCTTTAAATCTGAATGAGATGGGAAGCATCTAGAAGGTCTGGACAGTGATATGACCTTGACAGGTCTTGTGGCCTTTCCAGCTGCTGCTTTGAGAACAGACTGGGGGTGGGGGGTGGGGGCTATCAGGGCCTAAACAGGAAAACCAGTTGGAAGGCTCAGGCTATAATCCACTAGAGGTGACCAGAGTGGTGGCAGTAGCTGATAAGTGATCAGATTCTAGATGCATTTCAAAGGCATACTTAATAGGATTTGCTGATGAATTAGATTTGGGATAAGACATCAAGAATTCTGGCCCAAGGTATTGAGATGATGACATCTCCATTCACTCAAAAGGATAAGACTGTAGAAGTACATCTGAAGGGTAAAAATTAAAAATTGGTTTTGTATGTGTTGTATTTAAGATGCCTATTAGACTTACAAGTGGAGAATGAGAGCTTTTGCATATATGGGTCCATAATTCAGGAGAAGGGCCGAAGCTGGCTGGGTATACACTGGGAACTGTCAGTATACATATGACATTTAGAACCCCTCCTCTGGTTTTACTACAGGCTGACAGGTGACATGAGGGTTATCACCCTCAGCAAAACCTTCCCAATCAGCCTCTGATACAAAGCTAGCTCCCACCTCCACAGCTCCCCACTCCATGCAAACGAACCCCTTAGTTCAAGTAGAAATGTGTATCGCTGGTAGGTCTACACTCTGCCTTTGCTTCCAGACTGGCAGGAAGGCATGTAACACTGCTGCTGGAAGCATGGGCTCTGGAAGCTAAGACGGCTGAATTCCAAATTTGGATACACCACCTACTAATGCAAAGGTCCCCCGGTAAGTGACGAGTTTCTACACAGACCTTAAAATGAGAACACTACCGCTATCCTAAGTGACTATTTTGAGAATTAAATGAGGAAAATGTATAAAGTACTTTGTATAATGTTGGCAAACCATAACCAAGAAAAATATAACTAAACCTTAATCACGATCATTAAGGCAATGTTTATTGACCGCCCAACAAATGAATGAACGAACGCCGTGATTGTTCTAGCTCCAGAAAGTGATTCCTGCTTGTCCACTTCAGACCCAGGAACCGAGGTCCCTTCCCTGACAGCTTTAGCAACTCTATCCTTTCACCTAATCTGCTGCGTGAAAAGCACTTTTCGAGAAAAAGCACAATTTGATTCATCCCCTGACCACGTCCCAACCTCGCCTCCTCGTTAAGGCCTTCTTCATCCACGCGGCGACCCAGGGAGCCTGGACGCCACGGAGCGGGTTTCCGCGGGGGCCTCCGCCCTCCCCTGCCCGCCTCCCCACACTCCACGCCACCTCCACGCCACCTCCGCGCGCTACCCACGGCCGCTCAGACACCTCCGCGCCGGCCGCCCTCGCCCAGACTCACTCAGTTCGGACACGGAAGGACGCGCCCCTCGCAGACGCCAGGCCCTGAGCGCCAGAGCGGCCGGACAGGAAGTGCCCGCCCTGAACTTCCGCCGCGCCCTCCATCTCGCCACCAATCGGGTTCCCGGTTCCGGAGGCTGCTCACAGAAGACTCTGCGCTACTGGCAAGTTCCTGGGTCCTGGTCCTGAGTTGGTTGCCAGAAGCAGACTGGCCTTGTGAGAAATGTTAAAAGCTCTTTAGAGAGTTGCGAACTGTCACATGGCGGAAACTCATGAAGAAAGGAAAAGGATCAGAGAAGGAATAAGTGACAGTGAAACAAAATCTTTTATTTTTCTTATTCCCGATTATTCTGAAAGATTATTGTTTTTCAAAGTAATAATAGCAACGATATATTAGGTTATTATAGCACATGGATGAGTAAAATGGAAGACAGCAATGTCAAAAGGGATGGGAGGGAGGAATTGGGAATACTTGGTTATAAGTACCTATGCTACCTATGAAGCAGTATAGTGTTACTTGAAAGCCGGCTCAGATTAGTTCTACTAGATATATTTGCTAGATATATTAATATCTATAATATAGATATTAATATAGATATTAATTCTACTAGATATTAGTAGATATTAATATAGATATTAGTTCTACTAAATATATTTGCTAGATATATTAATATCTATAATATAGATATTAACATAGATATTATCTATAGATAATAATATAGATATTAATATCTATAATATAATTAATATACTAGATATATTAAAATGTTTTCATTTATTTTTTTTTATTTGAGAGAGAGAGCGAGTGGGGGAGAGGGCAGAGGGAAAAAGAATCTTGAGCAGGCTCCATGCTCAGCGTGGAGACTGAAGTGGGGCTCCATTCCATGACCCTGGAATTATGACCTGACCTGAAATCCAGAGTTGATGCTCAACTGACAGATGCACCCAGGAGCCCCCTTTTTTTTCTTCTCCCCATGCTATATGGAGACTTATTTAAAACCTGAGGACACAAAGTTTAATGTTTTGTATTTATTTTTGAAGGAGAGAGAGAGAGAGACAGCATGAGCAGGGGAGGGGCAGGGAGAGAGGGAGACACAGAATTCGAAGCAGGCTCCAGGCTCTGAGCCGGCAGCACAGAGCCCGATGCGGGGCTCAAACCCACAAATTGTGAGATCATGACCTGAGCCGGAGCCGGACACTCAACGGACTGAGCCACCCAGGCGCCCCGTGAGGACACAAAGTTTAAAAGTAAGAAGATGGTGGAATGCCTAGGTAGCTCAATCGGTTAAGCGTTCAACTTTTGATCTCAGCTCGGGCCCTGATTTCAGGTTTGTGGGTTGGAGCCCCATACTGGGCTCCACACTGGGTGTGGAGCCTACTTAAAAAACAAAAACAAAAAAAAAGATGGAAAAGCTATCGAAGCTGTATAACTTAGAGATAAAGCAATCTTTTTATTTTTTTAAGTTTATTTATTTATTTTGAGAGAGAGAGAGAGAGAGTGTGTGTGCACACAGGGGAAGGGCAGAGAGACAGGGAGAAAGAGAGAATCCCAAGCAGGCTCTGCACTGTTGTACGGATCCCGATGTGGGGCTCAAACTCACGAACTAGGAGATCATGACCTGAGGTGAAACCAAGAGTCAGATGCTTAACTGACTGAGCCACCCAGATGCCCCAAGATGAAGTAATCTTTAAGATCAAGGTATTACTATAGATAACAGAATGCCATTAAATAATTCTGAAATGTTTATTTAATCAGGAAGATACAAATATTTAAAATTCACAGAATAAGAGTTTCAAAATGCTTCAAAATTAGAGAATCATAAAGAACAATACACATACCATCATAGTGGAAGGGTGTTATATGCCTTTTTCAATAACCGATAGACCAGACAGACAAAAAAAAAAAAAAAAATCTAAGGATTGAGGGTTTTTTTTTCCCCTCCTGACACCAACTATGTGGTATCCTCTCCAATACCAGCTAGACTCCTATAACTCAACTAAATTTCGACACTTAACTACGAGAGGTAGAGCAGACCACACAGGCTAAGGGCTCAGCCCACAAGACTTCCCACACTAAAGATACCAGTCACAAATATCAAGTGCCAGGGATACTCACACTTCTGTGTGACTGAGTTATGAAGTCAGGAGTTCCCACAACCCCCACCCCCAAGCTCAACAATTTGCTAGAAGGACTTACAGAACCCAGGAAAATGCTAACTCATGATTACAATTTATTATAAAAGATACAAATCAATAGCCAGATGAGGAGGTATGGAAGGGAAGTCTGAAAGGATCTCAAATGCAGAAGCTCTGTCTGTGTGGAGTTGGGGTGTACCACTTCCCAGCACATGGATGTGGTCACTAACTTGGAAGCTCCTCAAATCCCCTCCTGTAGGGGTTTCCATTGAGGTCTCATTATGTAGGCATGAGTGTGGTCATTGATGATTGGCTCAATCTCTAGCCCCTCTCTCCTCTCTGGAGGTTGGGAGATGGTGCTGAAAGGTATAAGCCTCTAATATAAGCTTATTATTATTTTTCTGCTGACCAGCTCCCATCTTTTTTTTAATGTTTATTTCTTTTTGAGAGAGAGAGAGAGAGAGAGAGAGAGAGCACGTGAGTGGGGGGAGGGACAGAGAGAGGGAGACAGAGGATCCGAAGCAGGCTCTGTCCTGACACCAGAGCGCCTGGTGTGAGACTCAAACTCAAGAACCGCGAGATCATGATCTGAGCCAAGGTCAGACACTTAACTGACTGAGCCACCCAGGTGCCCCTGACCAGCCCCCATCTTGAAGCTTTCTAGGGGCCCACAAGAATCATTTCATTAGAACAAAAGATGCTCCTATCATCTTTATCACTTAGGAAATTCCAAGGGTTTTAGGAGCTCTGTGCCATGAACCAGGAACAAAAATCAAATTTTGTTTTTATTATATACATGATTTGTGTCCCACTTTGAATCCTAATAGCAACTAAACAATAACATATGCAGGATTAATTACCCCCAAATGTGAAAGGTCTTTAGGGAGGAAGTTGTAAAACTTTATTGAAAAATATTATAGAAGATTTAAATAAATGAGAGGTATACAAGGGTCATGTAAGATTCATGACTGTTTACTACAGAGATTCAATCTGCAACAAAATCTTCTATAGAATTAATTTGAACAAAATCCCAAAGGAGTTTTTAGTAGAAACTGACAAGCCAATTAAAAAATTTATATGGAAAAACAAATAGTCAAGGTGCCTTTGAAGCAAAAGAAAAGGTGGGGTTTACCTTATTTAGATCAGACTTACTATAAAGATTGGTAGTGAGGGGCTCCTGGGTGGCTCAGTCAGTTAAGCCTCCGACTTCGACTCAAGTCATGATTTTGTGGTCCCTGAGTTCAAGCCCCACGTCGGGCTCTGTGCTGACAGCTCAGAGCCTGGAACCTGCTTCCGATTCTGTCTGCCTCTCTTTCGGCCCCTCCCCCACTCACGATCTGTCTGTCTGTCTCTCCAGAAGAAACATTAAAAGAAAAAAAGATTGGCAGTGAAGCATAGTGGCATTAGTGTGGGGATATACAAAAGGTCTAATGGAACACAGTGAAGAGCTCTCAAATACACCCCACATATGTGGAAATGAACTACAACAGATGGACGCTGCAGATCTGAATTCACAAATGAGGGTAGAAAAGCTGATTATCCCTAATTGAAAAATAAAACTGAATTCTACTTTACAAAAGACACAAAAATCACCCCAGACTAAAAATTTGAATATGAAAGGTAAAGCCATAAAACTTTTAAAAGAGGAAGTTAGCTCTAGGTTCCCAGCTTAACAAGAGGTTCTTAAGACACAAAAGGGGAAAACAAAAAGATTGATACATTTAACACTGTTAAAAATAAGAATTTCTTTTCATCAAAGTACACTATAACAGAAGTGAAAAGACCCTACAACTCACTTTTTCCACTCCTGGATATATCTTAGAGAAATTCATTTTTTTTAAATTATTTTTTTAAATTAATTTATTTTAGAGAGAGAGGGAGAGAGAGCATGCATGTGCAGGGAGGCGCAGAAAGAGAGGGGGACAGAGGATCCAAAGCAGACTCTGTGCTGACAGCAGAGAGTCCCATATGGGGCTCGGACCCACAACTCGTGAGATCACAACCTGAGCTAAAGTAGGATGCTTAACCAACTGAGCCACCTAGGTGCCCCAATAAATTCTTGAACACAGGATACATACAAGAATATTCCTAGTGCATTGTTTATAATAGCAAAAAAGTGTAAGAAGCTCAAATGTTTATTGTTGGGTTTCCTTATTTGGTGGAGTATTATCATCAGTGAAGACAGTGAACTACAGCTGTCTGTACACAGCAACATGTGTAACCCTCACAAACTTATTGAGAAAAACAAGCTCAAGAACACATATAGGGTGATTTAATGTGTGCAAAGTTCAAAGCATGCAAACAATGTTGTTTAGAGATACATATTTATGTTACATAAGAACACAGGAGTCCTGAAAGATTGGTAATGTCTGTTTCTGCAACTGGGTGGTAGGTAGATGCATTTTTATGATTTTTAACTTCAAATATGCTTATAGTTAGTCTTCATTACTCTGATTCCATATTTGCAAATTCACCTGGTTGCTAAAATCTACTTGTAACCCTCAAAACCAACACTCACACTTTCACGGTATTCATGGACATGCACAGAGTAATGAAAATCATGTGTTCCCAGCTTAGGCTGAACAGGTGACACTCTGCTCTCATACTGTAAATCAATGTCCTTTTCATAGTATATTCAATGGTACACTTTTTGTATTCTTGTGCTTTTTGGAGGGGATTTTACTGTTTAAAATGGCCCTGAAGCATAGTGCTGAAGTGTTGTCTAGTGTTCCTAAGGTGTGCTGTGCCTTATGGAGAAAATACTTCATTCAGGTACTAGTTATACCATGACCATGACCTCAGTGTTAATAAATCAACAACATATACTAAATATATGTGTTAATGTATATTAAATGTGACTTTAAATAGAAACATACAAGGTGATGTATCAATCGATTGATGAAAATGTTGTGACTGGAGGTTCCCAGGAACCCAACTGTATTTCCCCTAGGAGCAATGGTTCAGTATTCACAAATTCAGCGTTCTCAGATATTTTATAGGACTACCTTGGATGATAATTGACTGCATATGAATATTGATATTTGCAGGTATGAAATTTGTAATAGATTTTCTAAAGAGGCTAGAGGAGTAGAGAGAGGAAATATGGTTTTGGTGGAGACCAGTGGAACTTATCTATTCAAGAGATAGGAAGTAGCTATGGTGATGGAGAGTGAAATGTTAGGAGCGGTTGCTAGAGTGGTTGTGGAGGTGTAGATAAGTCAGGAAGAGGTAGCTGAAAACTTGCACTTCCTTTTATGAATCCTCTTTCCGTGTCAAGGTGGGAGGTGGTGGAGAGATTTGGAGACTTATTGACATGGAATGCTGGGTCCTCTAGGCCTTCCTCTCTGAAGTCCTTCAAGGACCTGCCTTCTGGGGGTTTGGGGGTTTGAGTAGGTGTTGGTAATGCCAGGGAAGGAAAATGAAGTCTCTGTGCAGGACAGAGGGGTTGCAGGGGCCTGTAAGAAGATGCTCAGAAGGCTGGGGGCTCAGTGGGACCACAGCAGAGTGAGGTCTGGAAAAAGTTGCCTTTGTATGATTTGAAGGGCATGTGCTGGCTGGAAGTCAGGCAAACAGCTGTCCATGTCAACTAAGGAGCTTGGACTTCATGCTGGAGGAAATGGAAGATTTCCAGGCAAGAGAGTAATATAGTTTTTGTTTTAGAAAGTTCACTCCCACAAGATGCTTCAGAAGAGACAAAAAGGGAATGGAAATATAGAGATTAGCAAGGCCTGGATTGAGGTTGTTCAGGGCAGAGATGGTCTGGGGCGGGGGCAGGGGCGGGGGAGACCATTTAGGAGATCAACTGATAGGATTGGGTGGCTGATTGCATCTAGGGCTGTGGAAGAGGACAGTTTGCTGTGAGGATTGTGCTCAATCACAGATGTCTGGGCTGAGAAGGCTTTCTGGAAGAAGCAGTTCTGGGCCAAATCCCACAGGCTGATTCACAGCCAAACAAGGCAGTAAAAAGTCCCTTTGGATCTAGAACCCACTCACCGCCAAAACCTCCAGTCTCCCATGGCTGAGATACATCCTGACTGTGGTGGTTTAAAAAACATGTCTAAAAGTTTTTGAAATTCCTCCTTTCAAGAGTGGTCATGAGAAATCCTGAGTTAGAACCACACAGCTATGCTGTTGCTACATTCCTGATCCTCAGAAACTCTATGAGATAATGTTTACTGTTTACAATCTGCTAAATTTTGTGACAACTTGTTATGCTGCAATAAATATCTGTGATGACCAAACTCCTACCCTTTGACACCTCTCAGCCCAGGCAGGCAGCAGTTCCCATTCACTGGGTCAGGAAACGACGCTTTCTACCCTGATTTCCCTGACAGGAGTCATAAGACAACACTCACGACTCCTGTTCTCCTGAAGTTCCTAGTTCCTCTTGGTTGTGGAGGTCTGCTAACGACTGTGACCCCAGACAGGGAGGAGGCACCCGGGTCTCTAGTGCCATAAGGTGGAAGGACTGCCCTGGGCAGAAAGCGAAGGGCAAGGTAGACTGTGGGGTGGGATGGGCCTCCCTCTGCAGGCCCCCCTCCCCCCCCCCCCCGCTCCCGCGTTCACATCCAGACCACCAGCAAGTGCGCAGGCTTTCCCCCCTCAGTTTCTGAAACTCCTCCACATCCCCAGGCTCACCTGCCCCCAACCCGTCCGGCCTTCGTCACAACACAGCAGAGTGATCTTTAAAATACACATCTGAGGGGCGCCTGGGTGGCTCAGTCGGTTAGGCCGCCAACTTCGGCTCAGGTCATGATCTCGCGGTCCGTGAGTTCAAGCCCCGCGTCGGGCTCTGTGCTGACAGCTCAGAGCCTGGAGCCTGTTTCAGATTCTGTGTCTCCCTCTCTCTGACCCTCCCCGGTTCATGCTCTGTCTCTCTCTGTCTCAAAAATAAATAAATGTTAAAAAAAAAATAAAATAAAATACACATCTGAGTAAGACCACATCACTCCTCGGATGAAGGTCTCTCAATGGCTTCCCATTGCGTTTAGAATAGAGGTGGACTGCGGGCTATCCTACGGGGTCTATGACCAGATCTCGCACAAGTCCGAGCCCGCCTAGCAACACGGCCCCAGCTCCCCGGCCTCCTTCTTGGCTACTCGAACAGTCCCGCCGGCCAGGCACAGGCTGCTCCTGGGAGGTTTTTGCTGACCGCTCGCCGTCCTGTTTCGGGCCGCTATTGACGGCGCTTCTCTGCCCGATGGTTTTTCTCTCCGCACTAAGTGAGCTTTGAGAGCATTCCCTTGCTTCAGGCGTTGTCCTTTCACCCAGAGTGGTGCCTTCAACGTAGTTAAGTGCCACGAGAGCGCCGTCCAGAGGCTCCCCTTCCGACCTTTCCTAGGTTCCCTGCGGCCGAAGCGCCGCGCGCTCCCCCGCCCCCAGTGCGTCCAAGGCACCGCCCACAGCTAACCCAGCGGAACTCTGCGCCGCACACGCGTTTCTGCAGGGGGGATTTCGGCCTCGGACCTCAGGCCCCACGTAGTCTCCGGCGGCGACTGCGGCGCATGGCGGTGAGCTGCGCGGTGAGACCGCAGGGGTCCCAGGGACTTGGGCCGTTGGCGGCCCCCCATGACCCTTGTGCTGTCCCCCTTTCTCCAGGCCCTAGGACATCCTGCTCGGGAGACATCAGTGGCCGCAGGCCCAGGTACTGCCCGCGCTCCGCAGCCCGCGGCTGCCTGGGTCGTTTCCCGGCTCCCCGGGTCGTTTCCCGGCTCCCCGGGTCCTTCCGCCGTAAGGTCCCATCCAGTTTGTCTCTGCTTAGGGCACTCCACACGCAGTGAAGCCGCCGCCCGGGCGCACCCCGAACGTGGTGAAGGCGACGCAGCCTCTAAGAAGCAAAAGAAGAAGAAAACCCGGAACGGAGCCTCTGTGGCGAGTGGAGGCGGGAAGGTCTCAGAAAAGCCCTGCTCAGAGGAAGCGCCCCTAAGCGCGGAGGCTCAGGCAAGGGCGGGCCTCTGTCGGGGCGGGTGGAATTCAGCGCTGCATCCCGGGTGTGAGTGTGCTGGCGGGTGTGTGTAGTCTCGGTTTTTCTGAGTTAAGGCCGGGATGGGATGGGGTGGGATGGGATGGGATGGGGACGGAGGGTGGGAGGGAGGGGTGCCTGTGGGATGGGGCTAGAGCCCACGCTGTCCTGGTGCGGTCTCACAGCCACTCTCCCCGTTTCATCACAGGCAGAGCAGCTGGTCCGGGAACTGGCGTGGTGCGTGGAGCAACTGGAACTGGGCCTCAAGATGCAGAGACCCAGTCAGAAACAGAGTGAGGGTCTTTCTGTAGAATTGGGGGGAGGTGAACCATGATAAAGCTGTGGCCTTCAGGTGGTGCCAGGGGATGGAATTGTTGTCTTTCCTGTAGGATGATAGGCGGTCAGAATAGAGGAGATTCCTAGTTGTTATTTATTTATGTATTTATGTATTTATGTATTTATGTATTTATGTATTTATGTATTTATGTATTTATGTATTTATTTATTTATTTTTAATCCGTAGAAGAGCAGGCTCTTGGGGCAATCCGAACCCTGCGTAGCGAAAGAACCCCCTTGCCCCGGAAGAGGCAGCTGATGCGCTCCTTGTTTGGGGACTACAGGGCTCAGATGGAAGCCGAGCGGCGAGAGGCCCTTCGGGTTCTCAGGACTGGTGAGGAGCTGGAAACTGGTTGATTTCAGGGGGTAGGGAGGAAAAACCTAGGGAGTGACTGGAAGAAAGCTAGAGTAACAGGGCTGGCAGGGGTGGAGAGAGGAGATGGACTCAGGGAGGCCTGGGAAAACATGGAGAGAGAGCTGGGTCCTCTCTGGAACACAGATGTCAGGCTTGGACCTGGGACGCAGAGCAGCAGAGTTAGCACTGAATGTCTCAGTGATTCTAAGTGGAGTGTGATGATAATACCTACCCTAAGACTTTGAGAAGTGAATCAGTTGATTTGTCTTAAGGCACAGGTAATGTTAGCTGCTTTTACTCTGTTCTGATACTCTGTCCTCTCCCCCACAGCAGCCCGCACAGCCCAGGTGCAGCCTGTAGCTGAGGCCACCAGAAGGAAGAGCGGAAGGGTCTGCAGGACTCGCCAAGCAGGGGTAGCCAAGGCCACCCTGGACACTCCTGATGAAGAGTTCAGGTTCAATTTCTTTTAGCCTGTCCTCCATCCTGGAACAGTTCTCCTCCCTGGGGAGCATGGGGGTTTCTGTTGAGTGCAGAGCCTTTCTGGGAATGCGCTGTTGGACAGATGTGGTTTTGTCCATGGTCCGTGGATCTGGTGCCATGGCTGTTGGACAGATGTGAGACCAGCATATTGAGCAAATTTCAGATAAGCACAAGACCCATTTGTAGGTTTTCAAATGAAATGTGCTTCCTGCCAGAAGAAGGAGCTCCATTCAGAAAAGCTTCTACAATAAACTGAAGTGAGTGTTCAGCATGCCGTTGAAAGAATGTTTTACTTAATCTTTAGCCTGACATTAAGCAGCTGTTTGTAATAAGGACAATGGAGGAACCTATATAATTGTTCAGTGGTGCTCACCTATAAAAGAACGTCCTGTCAAATGATGTAGTGCTTTATGCTGTAATATCACATTGTAGTAAGAAAACTATTTTCTGTACAAATGGATTAGTGAATTTGTGTGCTAATTATCTGTGTTAGGTGAATACAGATGAGGCAGGTGTCTGGCACTTCTGGCTCCAGGCTCACCACAGTGCGTGGTCCTTTGTATTGCTTTCATTTCTGAGCATGTGTCATCCTCAGGGAGCCAGTGTAGCTCCCAGAAGGGCAGATTTGTTCTTAGGACAAGAGAGCTTCTTGCCCTAACAATCCTGGCCGAAGACCTGGGTTGAGCTTCAGTAGATGACCTCTGCAACGTTTGGCTACTCCAAATGATAGTCCCAGTACTTCTGCATCAAATTGGGTGACTTAATCCTCAGTGGCTGTGATGCTGTCTTTGCTGGTGTCTCCCAAGCTTGCATCCCAAACTGGATAGATACCAGGAGCCCAACTGCCTATTCAGCATTTCTACTTAGATGTTTTGTGGGCATTTCAAACTTGACGTATCCAAAACATTTATTGGACCCTACATCTCCCTTTGTCTTTTGCTTTTGAGTCAATGGCCCTACTGCCCACCTAGTTGATTAGGCCAAAAACCTATGTCATCCTTTCTTGCTTTCCTTCTCCCATACATGTGTTCTGTACTTCAGCTGGTATATGAGTTCTGTCTTCAAACTAAATTTCTAACCTTTTGTGCTTTCTCTCTTTACTGCTAGACATTCTAGTCCTGGCCCCAGCTCTTCCCCTGACTGCTCTGTGAACCTCCAGGTGTTAGTGTCCCATATATCACTCTTACCTCTTGTGTGTTCATTGTAGCCAGTGATCATATGTATTGGGTCCTATTTTTCTGACCTAGTGACTTTATTGTACCCAGAAAACAGTGTGAAAGCTGGTGGATGAGGCCCCACTTAGGGCCTGCACACATTTAGGCTTCTGACTTGTCTCTCTGATGTGGCTCCCTTTTCTTGTTCCCTCCTTGCTGGCTTCTTGTCTGCTCCTGCGATAACCAACTCAATCCTGCCTTAATGGCTTCAATCCTGATAGGATGTTCACAAAAAGTCCACTTACTTGTAGCAGGTCTTAGACTCTGGGGAAATATAGTGCAAGGGGACTGGGAAACAGGAAACATCTGAAGACCAGAGATGGGAGGGCACTATGTGGCCTCTGACTGGGCCATCAATCCTGCTTCCCTCTTAGGTCATTTTTCTACTCAGGGTGCTCCTCCTTCGGCTTATACCCAGCTATGTTCTTGGTAGTGTTTCATCCATGGCTTGCATGTTGGGCAACCACAGCTAAGTCACACTCTTTAGCCTGGCCTCAGTTCATCCATCTATAAGTGGGGTGGTTGTAGGTAGTGCTGGGTGAGGTTAACTGGAGCTTAACCTGCACTGCTCTCGGGTGTCAGTGTTCTGGTCTATGCAGCAGGCCCTGGTGTGTAGGGTGGGGGTCTCAATACCAGCTCCGAGGCTCTGCAGCCCATGTTTGGCTTTTCCCAGTGGCCTTTGCAGCTGCACTCACATGTCTGATACAAATAAATACCACTGGATGATGATCATTTGTTTTACAAACTTTTATCAGCACATGCTTAGTGCCTGACGGCTTGTTCCAAAGACTATATTCTTTCCAGCAGAGGCGAACCCTCCTCCTTATTTGAGTCCCATTGTCTCCTGAAAAAATGGAGGTGTATCACCTACCTACTGGGTGCCTGGACAGGATACACCCCAACCCCTGAGGTTTTGGAGGTCCCTTTAATGCACACTTGCAACTGCACATACCCCAGGTATCCTGGGACTCCCAGGAAGCCCCCAGCCTACTTTGCCCACTTGATGTGTCCCTGTGGGACTCACTAAAAGCTGGGCCCACTGGCCTGAAACCCCCTCCAGTCCTGCCCTTCCAGTCCTGGGCTCAGTTGTCCCCTCACTTCTGGTAATGTGGACCCCCTACATGGGGAGCTTCAGAAACAGGTCACACTCAGACCTTCTCCCTGTTGTTTTCCTTGGAAAGAAATGCCAGTTCCTTACAATTCTCAATAATAAATTCCAGAGGAGTAGAAGACAAAAAGCTGTAAACTAACCTTTAGAAATGCTAGGGGAAACGTAGAAAGACCTGTTAAAGATTGGAGTGTGGGAAAGACTTTTGTAATTGAGGAAAGCAGAGAAAGTGAAAACCTAGTGATAGAAACATGGTTCAAGAAGTGGAATGTAAAATGAGATCACTGCACACCTGGTAAGGGAAGATTTGAAGAATTTTATAATTGATTCCATATCTAGGCTCAGAGTATCTGTGTCAATGAAGCTGGGAGACCTTCCTAGCCAGATTACAGACTCACTTGGATCAGGTAGCAGATGGAAGTGCCAGAATTAGATGCCCCGTGACACTAATCAACACTCACTTTTATCCCAGGTGTGAACCTGAAAGCCAAGACCACAGTGATGGTTTTGGCCAAAACCATGGAAAGACCTATAGTAAGCACACCCTAAATGTGGATTGCCACAGGATGCAGGTGGCTGTGTTGGGGACCAATGAAGAGTAAGGAGCAGAGGAAGCACAGGGTGAAGGAGGTGAGCAGGATGTAGCTGAGGGTTTGTTGATGAACTTCACTATGGGGGTTTCTCAGTGCCTCACAAAGACCCCAAGTATCATAGCTGTGAGAACAGAGGAGAGAGTTGTGTTGGCCAGAGCTTTCCTCAAAAACCAGAAAGGTCACAGCCTTTGGGGCAGGGAGGGGTGGGGGGTGGCAATCTCTCTGATTCTTTCCAAAGTGATTGGATACTTCACATAGTGGTCTGCACTGATGAGAAAGCAGAAATGTAATGTCTCAGTTTCGGTAATTCTTACACATTTCTATCGAAACAGTCATATTGGAACGTTTGGACATATTTCTCCACGCAGCTACAGGGAAGGTCTTTATGCATAATTTTAGATTTACATTTCTCATTCCCTGATGATTTTATGCAAACAAACAAACAAACAACCCCCCCCCCCCAAACCCCTCTATTCCTCTTCAGTGTATAAGGGAGCTATTTATTTTGTTGTTTCTCAAAGGGAAATTATACTAGATTCTTAGATTTACAAATATCATTTCTCCTGGTTATGTCTTCAGTATGCATGGTAATGTTAATTGGTTTTTAGAAAATCCCTCCTAACTGAACATTGATGATATGTGAGAGTTATTGGTTTTATTAGGTTCAATACTGGTGATGAGAGAGTGTGGGGCAAGCTGAGGGCAAAGTCCAGGCTAACAGCACCACCCATCCCCCCCAGGTGGTGTATTCCTCGGACACTCCTGGCTACCCAAGAACAGAGGAAAGGGGTTTAAGTGCTTGCCATGGTGATGTGGGGAACAAAGGCAAGTGAAAAATTAAATTCTCTTACTGCCTATAGCCCACTGACAAGTCCTTGAAGCTTGGCTGTCTTGATGATGGCACTTTGCTAGGGGCAAAAGAGAATCTTAGCTTAACATTATCCCAACCTTGAGGATCCCGTAAGTCTACTTTAACATATAAAAATTCCTTTGGAAACTTCCTTTAGCCCAACTCTCCCAAGATACATACTGCAATCATACTCCAAGCTTATGGCCCTTGATATACATCTGAAGGGTCTCATGATTGAGGTTTTACTAAAAGGTAATACATGGTGTTTTCCTAGCAACAGCTAGCCCCTCAAAGTCCTGGAAACCTGCTTTCAAAATATGTTAAGACTTACTCTATCCCTAACTCCCCCCCACCCCCGCCCCCACCCTGAGGGTATATAATCAGTTACCCTGCCACAACCCTGGTGCAGCTTTTCCTGCACACAGGTCCTGCTCCTGTGCCTTAACAAAATCGCCTTTTTGAACCAAAGATGTTATCAAGAATTCTTTTTTGGCCATTGGCTCCGGACCACCCCACCATCACCCCAAAACTTCATCAGTATTGCAGTTCTGTGGAAAATTGTGCTAGTATTTTTGGAAGTGCATACTGAGATATTTAGGTGTGCAGTGTTGTTATGTTTGTAATTTATAAGGTTTTATAATACAAGAAAATATTTTACAATAAAAAATGTGAAGCAAATATGGCTAATTATTAATAATTCAGTCTAGATAATGTGTTTTATGGTATTCACTACACCATTTTCTTCACTATATTTGAAATTTTTCTTATTACATCAAAAAAGATGAAAAGCCAAATTGTCAATGGCAGATCCTGCTAAGTTTAAAATACATTTACCTTAACTTTTAGTGGGAGAGTATTCATTAATCTCTTAATCTCCCAAGTGAATTTCTAGTGTAAATTTAAACAATATAAAGTCCTAATAAGAAACAAAACTATTTTGTCAATGTTAGTAAATTCTGCCATAAGATAGCAGTTTCCCCTCATTTATGACTGACAGCAGTGTGGACAGCTTGCCCATTGTCATCTCTGAACAATGCCATTGGTAGGGATTTTGGGGTAACACCAACTTTCTGTATAGTTTGAAGGCCAATTCTGCAGTGTGATTTGGACATTGTCCTGAAGGCTTACTATACCTCAGGCCCATTTATCTAACTCTATTGACATTTCTCTGAGCTTCCTATCACTTCTTAGAGAAAACAGACACATTTGACTGTAATTTGAAGAGTCCATGTCTGCTCTTAGGTCTCACTTAGAATATTTTTCAGTAGCTGGACAACTCCCAGGTCTCTTCAGCCTGTTGAATCTTTCCATTTCTTTTCTTTAAAAAAAAAAAAAAAGTTTATTTTTGGGAGAGAGGGAGAGAGACAGAGAGAGACAGAACGTGAATGGGGAAGGGGCATAAAGAAAAGGAGACACAGAATTGGAAGCAGGCTGCAGGCTCCGAGCTGTCTGCACAGAATCCAATGTGGGCTCGAGATCATGACTTGAGCCGAAGCCAGATGCTCAGCCGGGTGAGCCACCCAGGCGCCCCGAATCTTTGCATTTCTGAGACATCAGAACATCATTGAACATCATTGGTTCTCTTACCAAGGTCTTTCACAGAGTACAAGCTTTAATTTTATAAACCTCACATTATCACTTGTTTGTTTGTGGATCAGTGTTTGGTGTTGTGTATTAAAATTCATCACCAGGGGTGAGAAGGAAGATGGTGGAGCAGCATGGAGACCCTGAGCTTGAGCTTGTCTCATCCCTGAAACACAGCTAGATCTGCACCAAACCATTTTGAACACCTAGGAAATTGATCTGAGGATTAACACAACAATCTGCATAACTTGAGCCACAAAACTCAGTAGGTACATGGTGTGGAGAGGTGACCTGGAGGAGAGAAAAACCATGGAGGGTAGAGAACCATTTTCATGGAGAGAGGACAGAGAGAGAAAGAGAAAGGGAGACAGTGTGGCACATTGGGATCATGCAAGAAAAGCACTCCCCCTGAAAATTGCTGGAGAGAAAGAGAAAGAAAGAGTGAAAACACTATTAGGGGACTGAACAAGAAATCTGTTCCCCGAAACCATTGATGGGGAAAAGGAAAGGGTTTCAATACCATCAGGATTCTATAAACAGTGGAGCGTAGAGTCTGAAGTTTCAGAGCTCAGTGCCTAGCAGTGCTCTGGTGAGGAAGTAGGGCGAATCCCCAGGAGCAGGCAGTGTGGTCTGAGGGGTCTGTGTGCCACACAGGGAGAAGTGGTTCCCCTGCGTGGACTGCATTTGGTACAGACCATAAGGCTTTTCCACAGGCAAAGGTCCCAGCAGACTCTGGAGAGCAGCCTGTTGCTGCGCACTGAAGAAAAAGTTCTCAGACGTTAGGCTGAGTGGACATGCAGGGCTGCCTCTGCCAGCAAAACAGCAGCAGCATCAGACTGCACATAGCCTTTATTTAGATAGAAGTATCAAAGAATATCAAAGCAAGGAAAGAGAGTACAAAGGATCTTTAGATAGTAGCCAGACATAGGTCTGGTGGCTACCTGAAGGTATGAACAGTGTGTGGTTTTAAGGGTTCTCAGGGAGTTATAGCAGGTGTTATATCTCAACTGTCCTTTGGGGGATCATGGGGTTCTGTCTTCATAATGCTATCATTTGCAACCTTGAGACCAGAATATTACTGATATTTCAGCAATTATCTCATTCACCCTTTAGGACTTATACACTCTCTAGAAATAACTCCACAGCAGCCACATTTGCTGGTACTGGAACAAAGATGCCAGAGTGTGGGGAAACCTGGCACCAGCTGTGTGTTGTGATTTGCCATAATCTCTGAACCTCTGCCACTGTGCCATCCCACAAGTGTTTTCTGGGGCAAGCTGGCACCCAGCCATTCCTCAGTGAGACCTTCCCCTGGAGAGTTGGTGCAGGTCCAAGCCTCAGGGGTCTCTGAAGTGTGGGGTTTTGAAACACAACCCTGTCTGAGATAAGGCTCTGGAGGGAGGTGCTCATCTGGCAGGCAGACAGCTTGGACACGGAGAGGGTAGAGGCAGGGAGTGGACAGAGGCCTGGAACAAAGGAAGGGTGCTTGATTGTGGGTCGGTGAGAGCCCAAAGCTCCTGCACCAGAGACTGAGGAGCTGGGTGAAGCCATTTCCACCTCTCCTGAGCAGCGCAAGCACACATACACACTCATCCACCCTAGTAAGCTAAGCAGCACCACCTAATGGAGAACAGAGCCATTACACCAAGCGCCACCAAACTCACCCTCCAAGCACATCCCACAGAAGACCAGCACCAGTCACTCCACCTGCTTAATGCATGGACTAGAGACTGCTTCATAGTTTCAGTTCTAGGGTAAACTGGATGTAACTTCATTTGGGTTTCACTCTGTTTGCTTGTTCATTGATTTGTTCGTTTTCTTTTTTTCTGTTTTTGCTTAAATTGTTTTCTTTTTTCTTTCTTTCCTTTCTCTTTCCTTTTCTTGGACACAGAAAGAGAAAAATTTATTTTTTTTTTTTACTTTATTTTTTTATTTTTAAAATTTTATTCTATTTCATTTTCTTTATTTCATTCTATTCTATTATGTAATTTTTAATAATTTTTATATATTTTTTCTTACCTTTCCCCCTTTCTCTATTCTATCAAGCTTCTTTCAACAAGGAGACCAAAACACACCTAGCATCTATCTTTCTTTATTTGATTTTTCTTTCGTTCTTAATTTTTTAATTTTAATTTTATTGTTTTTTCTTCCTCCAAAATGACAAAATGAAGGAATTCACCCCAAAAGAAAGAACTGGAAGAAATGACAGCCAGGGACTTAATCAAAACAGATATAAGTAAGATGTCTGAACTAGAATTTAGAACCGCAATAATAAGATGGGGTTGAAAAAAGCATAAAAGACACTAGAGAATCCCTTTCTGTGGAGATAAAAGAAATAAAATCTGGTCAGGCTGAAATT
Source organism: Panthera uncia (assembly GCF_023721935.1). NCBI lineage: Eukaryota > Metazoa > Chordata > Mammalia > Carnivora > Felidae > Panthera > Panthera uncia. The sequence goes on along the minus strand of NC_064812.1, from coordinate 7,913 downwards.
AAAAATGCTATAACCAAGATGCAATCTCTAATGCATGCCACAATGGCAAGGATGGATGAGACAGAGCAGCAAATCAGTGATATAGAAGATAAAATTATGGAGAATAATGGAGCAGAAAAAGAGGGAAACAAAGGCAAAAGATCACAATATAAGACTTAGAGAACTCAGTGACTTAATAAAAAAGAATAACATCTGAATTATAGGAGTCCCAGAAGATGAAGAGAGAGATAAAGGAGAAGTTTTATGTGAACAAATTATAGTAGAAAGCTTTCCTAATCTGGGGAAGGACACAGACGTGAATATCCAAGAAGCAGAGAGAACTCCCATTAGATTAATAAAAAAACAGTCATCACCAAGGCATATCATAGTCAAAGTCACAAAATACACAAAGAAAGGTTATGAAAGCAACAAGGGAAAAAAAAAAAAACCTTAACCTATAAGGGAAGAGAGATCAGGTTTGCAGCAGACCTATCCACATAAATTTGGCAGGCCAGAAAGGAGTGGCAGGATGTATTCAACATGCTAAATTGGATAAATGTACAGTCAAAAATTCTTTATCCAGAAAGGCTGTCATTAAAAATAGAAGGAGAGATACAGAGTTTCCCAGACAAACAAAAACTAAAGGAGTTCGTGACCACTAAATCAGCCCTGCAAGAAATTTTAAGGGGCGGCTCTTTGAGTGGAGAAAAGACAAAACAAAATAAAAAGACCAAAGCCAACGAAGACTAGAAGGGACTAGAGAACATCACCAGAAACACCATCTCTACAGGCAACACAATGGCACTAAATTCATATATTTCAGTAAATGGACTAAATGCTTCAATCAAAAGACATAGGGTATCAGAATGAATAAGAAAACAAGACCCATCTATATGCTGCTTACAAGTGACTCATTTTAGACTTAAAGACACCTTGGAATTGAAAGTAAGGGGATGGAGAACCATCTATCATGCTAATGGTCATCAAAAGAAAGCTGGAGTGAGGTGCTTGGGAGGCTCAGTTGATTAAGTGTCTGACTTCAGCTCAGGTCTTGATCTCCTGGTTTGTGGGTTTGAATCCTGCATCAGGCTGTCTGCTGACAGCTCAGAGCCTGGAGCCTGCTTCAGATTCTGTGTCTTCCTCTTTCTCTGCCCCTCCCATGCTTGCACTCTGTTTCTCTCAAAAATAAATAAACATTAAAAAATTTTAAAAAGGAAAGCTGGATTAGCCATACTTATATCAGACAAATTAGAGTTTAAAATAAAGACTGTAACAAGAGATGAAGAAGGGCATTATATCATAATTCAGGGGTCTATCTACCAAGAAGAATTGAAAATATTTATGCCCCTAAAATGCAACACCCAAATATATAAGTCAATTAATCACAAACATAAATAAACTTATTAATAATATACCATAATAGTATGGGACTCCAACACCCGACTCACAGCGATGGACAGATCGTGAAAGCAGCAAATCAATAAGGGGACAATGACTTTGAATGACACACTGGACCAGATAGACTTAACAGATATATTCAGAACATTTCATCCTGAAGCAGCAGAATACACACTCTTTTCAAGTGCACAAGGAACATGTGGGTTAGGGTTAGGGTTAGGGTTAGGGTTAGGGTTAGGTTTAGGGTTTAGGGTCAGGGTCAGGGTCAGGGTGAGGGATAGGGTTTAGGGTTAGGGTTAGGGTTAGGTCCCAGGAGGTTTCTTGCACTGACCCCAGTGCAAAGCAGCTGTGTCCCCGAAGGGTTGAGTGGAGGTCCCAAGGGAGTGTGCCCGTCAGGATTAGTCTTTGGGTTCCAAGGCCAGACAAATATATGGGCCACCCTTTGGGTAGGCTTCAGGTATTCTCTCGTGCAGCTGCAGTTGTGATTTGGAAATGACATGGTGAAGTTCCATGTTCCATGCTGTGTATTTGTGCCCTGATTCTTGAGCCCCTGTTCATGTTGTTGTTAGATTTGGAATTGGGTGCCCATGGGGAGAGATCCTTAGGTAGGGTTAGCGTTCGGTTCAGGGAAATAGCCAGTGCCGAAGCGACTCCAGTTTCGTGATCTCCCTCTAGGGTTGAATTGAGGGCCCACGTGTGGGTTCGGGTCAAGTTTAGGGTTAGTGTTAGAGATAGGGTTAGGTGTAGGGTGAGGTTAATGGTTAGCGTTAAGGTTAGGGTTAGGGTTAGGTCCCAGGAGACTCCTGGCACTGACCCCACTGCAGGGCATTTTTCTCCCTGATGGGCTGAGTGGAGTACACAAGGGCGGTTTCCAGTTAGGATTTGTCTTGTGTTCAAAATCTAGGCAAGTGTATGCAACGCTCTTTGGGTAGGGCTCAGAATTCCTCTGTTGTAGCTGCAGTCGCGCTTTCATAATGACATGTTTATCTTCCCTGTTCCATGCTGAGTATTTCTGCACCGATTATTCAACCTCTGTGGGTGCTGTTTGCAGACTTTGGCATTGGGTCCCCATGGGGAGAGAGCCTTAGCTAGAGTTTGGGTTCAGTCCAGGGACGTCTCCAGGGCAGAAAGCGACAGCATTCTCGTGAATTCCATGGAGGGCTGAAATGGGGCACATGGGCGGGTGTGGGTGTGGTGTAGAGTTAGTGTGAGAGATCGTGTTAGGTTTAGGTTTAGGTTTAGGTTTACAGTTCTGTTTAGGGTTAAGATTATTTCCCAGGAGGTTCCAGATCCTGAACCTACAGCAGTGCAGTTGTCTCCCCGAAGGGATGACTGGAGTGCAGAAGGGAGGGTGCCGGTCAGCATTAGTCGGACATCTATATCCGCCAGACATCTATATCCGCACTCTTCGGTAGGCCTCAGGAATCCTCCTGTGCATCAGAAGTGGTGCTTTGGAAATGACATGGTGATGTTCTACATTTCACACAGAATTATCCTGTACCGGTTCTCAACCTATTTGCATGCTTTGACAGACAGTGGAATTCGATCCCCATGTGGAGAAAGCCTTAGCTATGGTTAGTGTTTGGGCCAGGGAAATCTCCAGGGCTGAAGTGACACCAGTCCTGTGATCTCCCTGTATCGATGATGTGTGGGCACATGCATGGTGCGAGTCAGGTTTAGGGTGAGTGTTAAAGATGAGGTGAGGTTCAGGTTCATGTATATACTGTGGGTCACCGTTGAGATTAGGCTTGGTCACAAGAGGCTCGTGGCACTATACCCCCAGTAGGGCAGTTGTCCCCCCACAGGGCTGAGTAGAGGGGTCTAAGGAGGGTCCCAGTCAGGCTGAGTTTTGGGTGCCAGGGCCACTCCTTGGTTAGACCTCAAGAAGTCCCCTGGGGAGCTCCTTCTGGTCTTTGGAAATGACATTGCGATATTCCAGGTTCCATGCTGAGTAATCCTCCTCTGCTTCTGGGGCCCATGTCCGTCATGTCCTCAGACTTAGGAATTGGGTCCCCATTAGGAGAAAACTTTAGCCAAGGTTGTTTCGGTCCAGTGACATTGCCAGGGCCGAAGCGACACCATTGCCGTGATCACCCTGGGTGGCTGAATGAGGGTCCATGCGCGGGTGCGGGTCTTGTGTAGGGTTACGTTTGAGTTGGGGTGAGGTTTAGTTTGAACGGTATGTGAGTGTCACAGTTAAGGTTAGGGTTAGGTCCCAGGAAGCTCTAAGTGCTGAAACTCTTGCAGGGTAGTGGTCTTCCCAGAGGATTGAGTGTAGGCCTCATTGGAGCGGGGTGTTCAGGCTTAGTCTTTGTGAGCCAGGGCCAGCTGTGTGTGCCATCTTCAGTTGGGCCTCATCAACCGCCTTGTGCAGCATCGTGCGGGCATTGGAAATGTCGTGATGATGTTTGATGTTCCATGCCAAGTAAGTCTGCACCGCTTTGGGCCCGTTGTTTGTGGTGTTCTCAGAGATAGGAATTGGGTCCCCATCCAGAGAGATCCTTAACTAGGGTTAATGTTCTGTCCAGGGACTTCATCAGTGCTGAGGTGACGCCATTCCTGTGTGTCGTGTGTGTTGGGTTAGGGTTTGGGATTGGGTTTGGTGTTAGGGGTTAGGGTTACGGTTAGGGTTGGTGTTAGGGGCTAGAATTAGGTTTATGCATTAGGGTTGGGTTTAGGGTTATGGTTAGTGTTTAGGGTTATGTTAGGGGTTAGGGTTTGGAGTTAGAGTTAGGTTTAGGCGTTAGCTTTGGACTTGGATTAGGCTAAGGTTTAGGGTTATGGTTTGGGTTTGAGAGTTAGGGTTATGGTTAGATGGTAGGGTTAGGGTCAGCTGTTAGCGTTAGTGTTAAGGTTTGCGTTAGGTTTAGGGATAAGGTGAGGTCTAGGTCTAGGAGTTTGGTTCAGGTTATGGTTTAGAGGATTGTATTAGGGGTTAGCGTCAGGGTTAGTGTTAGAATTTTATGGTTAGGGTTAGTGTTAGTTTTTGGTTTAATAATTTTAGGGTTAGCAGGTAGGGTTAGAGCATTAGGGTTAGGGTTTTAGGATTATATTTTTAGCATTAGGGTAGGAGGGTTAGGGTTAGTTCGGGTTATGTTACTCTTACGGTTCGGTAGGGTTAGGGTTGGGTTTAGACCTAGGCATACGTGCACGTTTTAGTATTAGGGCTATGGTTAGGGTTAACCATTATGTTTAAGTGTTGGGATTGGGTTAGTGTTAGGGTTAGGGCTATCGGACGAAGTAGGTCATGTTTGCACTCCCACTTGGTGCGGGAGGATGTTCATCGTGGACACCGCCCTCCATCTGGGAGGGATTGCGTTCATTTTATCAGGCTTGTCTCCGTGCACTGGAGGTTGTTCTCGCCTCGCCCCATTCCAGCTTGGTTTTGGAATGTTTCACACCATCACCCTGCCCTCTCTCGGTGTGGTAGGATTTCACTTACTGCCTCCTATTTTGGTCCATGGGGTGCATAGTTTTAATCTTTATATCATTTATTTCTCCTCTGATTTTAATTCTTTGTTTATTCTGCTGTTTGGTGGGTTTGTTTGTTGTCCTTTTTCTGGCTTTTATAGTTATAAGGTCATGGAGTTTGCTTCAGGGTTTTTTTTTTTTTTTCTTGAGGCAGACCTGTATTGCTATACACTTTCCTGTTAGAACCAGTTTTCCTGCTTTACAGAAGGTTGGATTGCTGTGTTTTCATTTTCATTTGTTTCCGTGTCATTTTGGATTTTGTCTTTGATTTCTTGGTTGAGCCATTGATTGTTTAGTAGCATGTTATTTAACTTCCATGTTTTTGTGCCTTTTCCAGATTTTTTTTTCTTGTTGTAGTCTTCTACCTTCATAGCATTGTGGTCTGAAAAGGCACATGGTATGACGTCGATCGGTTTGATTTTGTTTTGGCTTGTTTTATGACCTAATATTTTATTGAGTGTGGGAATGTTCCATGTGCACATGAAAAGAATGTGTATTGTGTTCTTTTAGGATGGAATATCTAAAATATATCGGTTAATTCCATCTGGTGTACTCTATCATTCAAAGTCACTACTTCCTTGTTGATTTTCTGATGGAATTATCTCTCCGTTAATATCATTGGGGTGTTAAAGTTCCCTACTATGATTGTATGACTATGAATTCTTTACTTTTGTTTTGGACTATTTTGTGTATTTGGATGCTCTCAGGTTGAACGCTTATATGTTTACAATTGTTCTATCTTTTTGCTGGATGATACCTTTTATTAGTATAGTGTCTTCTTTGTCTCTTGTTACAGTTTTATTTTTAAATCTATTTTGTCTGATATAGGTATGTCTCCTGCAGTTTTCTTTTGATACTTTAGTTCTATAACTAGTCTTTTGTAGGTAGGAAATAGATGGGTCCTATATTGTATTCATTCTATCACCCAGTGCTTTTTATTATGAAGAGAGAGAGCACAGGCATGGGAGGGCAGGGTGGGGGGAATGGGGGAAGAGAGAGACAAAGAGAGAAAGAGGGAGAGAGAGAATGAGAATGAGAATGAATCCTCACCAAGTTCCATGCTCAGTGCAGAGCTCAATTGGGGCTCAATCCCATGATCCTGGGATCATAGCCTAAGCTGAAATCAAGAGTCGAAATTTCAAGCGATTGAGCCATCCAGTTGCCCCTATCTGTCACCCAGTGCCTTTGATTTGAGCATTTATTCTGTTACCATTCAAAGTAATTGATAGACATGTACTTGTCCTATTATTACTTGATGTTGGTTGTTTCTGAATTTTTCTGATCCTTTCTTTTTCTCTTTTTTTGGTTTGCTGGGTTTCTTCACAATTTCAAAGTTGAAATTGCTTGTATTTATACTCTGCATATGTATTAGTGGTGTTTGTTTTGTGGTTATTATGAGGTTTGTACCTAACGACTTCTGCATATAGAAGTCTATATTAAGTTGATAGTTGCCTAAGTTTGAACCGGTTATTTACTCCTCTCCTCCCCGTGTTGTAGCTATGTAGTGTTCCTATTTCAAAACCTTTCATATCGTGAATACCTTGACTGATGTTTTACAGATATACACATTTTTATTGCTTTTGCATTTCGCGCTTTAATATGGTCACTTTAGGTGTTTCTTTCCAACTTAGAGTCCCCTTTAACATTTCTTGCAGGGGTGGTTTGTTGGTTGTGAGCTTGCTGAGTATTTATTTGGGAACCTCTTGGTCTCTCCTCCCATTTGAATGATAGTTTTCTGGATAGACTCTCTTTGGCTGCAGATTTTTTCCATTCAGCACCTTTACCATACCATGCTTGTCACTTACGGTTTCAAAGTTTCTTCTGAAAAACATCCAGTGATAACCTTATGGGGTTTCCCTTGTAGGTAAATGTCATCTTTTGTTTTCCTGCTGTGAAAATTTTTCTTTATCACGACATTTTGTGTTTTAATTACTATATGACTTGGTGTGGATCTGCTTCTGTTGAATATATTGGGGGTTCTTTGTGCCTCCTGCTTCTGGATCTGTCTCCTTCCCCGCATTAGGGAAGTTTTCATCTATTGTGTCTTCAAATAAATTTTCTGATTTTAATTTCTCAGAGTTCTGAGAATGAGAAATAGGACAGAAGAGACCTATTGAAGGTTCTCTGATGAGCCATTGGATTTGCGTGCGTGGAGGATAGATTTGGGACTCAAATGAACAACCTACCTTCAACTTCAAAGAACTAGAAAAAACAATCTATGTCCAATGTTCTCAAAAGGGAGAGAGTAATCCATATGAGAGTGCAAACCAATGAAACTGAGACCATGAAGTCAATAGAAAATATGAAGAAGACCAACAGGGGTTTTCAGAAGAGTGAAACAAAATTGTCAAGACTACACATAGACTACGCTAAGACAGAGAGAGTACCCAGTTCAAAAGAATTATAAATAAAAGAGAAGACATTACGCCTTATACCAAAGAAACATAAAGGAGACAAAGAAGCGACTATGGCCACATTAGATGCCAGCAAACCGCCTACCTAGAAGAAATGGATAGGTTCTTAGAAACACACAACCTATCAAGACTGTACCAGGAGGGGCGCCTGGGTGGCGCAGTCGGTTGAGCGTCCGACTTCAGCCAGGTCACGATCTCGCGGTCCGTGAGTTCGAGCCCCGCGTCAGGCTCTGGGCTGATGGCTCGGAGCCTGGAGCCTGTTTCCGATTCTGTGTCTCCCTCTCTCTCTGCCCCTCCCCCGTTCATGCTCTGTCTCTCTCTGTCCCAAAAATAAAAATAAAAAATGTTGAAAAAAAAATTAAAAAAAAAAAAAAAAAGACTGTACCAGGAAGAAATAGAAGGTTTGCACAGACCCATTAAAGGAAGACTGTATCAATACAAGAAGATAACCAATGCAAGTAAATTGAATCAGTAATCGAAGTTCTCCCAGGGAAGAAAAGCCCAGGACCAGGTGGATTCACTGGTGAATTTGATCAAACGTTTGTAGAAGAACTAACAGCAGCCGTCTCACTGATTCAAAAGGAACGAACACCACCAAACTCATTTCATGAGACTGGAATTACCCTGGTGGGAAGCTAGAGAAGGATACTA